>NC_060270.1:46256702-46579486 GCF_021613505.1 Equus quagga
TGGTGAGAGAGATCTAAGCAAACCCAGAAATCACAGCTCAGTGAATCTTAAGAAGGGCAAGAACTTGACCCCAAGGACCTATCAGAATCAGCTCAGGTAGTTATTATATGTTATCACATGTCATCATTAATAAGCATAGTCATTACTGTGGAGAGATGTTTTGGTTATATTGTTAAGTAAAAACAGTATATATATGCACACACACATATGTACAGATATATATGTATGAAATTCAGTTTATAAAGAAGTTTATAAGACCTTACTATGTACTGATGCAGAGATTGAGGTTTGGAAAGATGTCCACAAAACTATTTTTAGTGGCTGTCTATGAGTGGTGAGACTTCATTATATTTCTTCTGTATTACTTGAGTTATCTACAGTAAGTATCACACTTATATGAAGACATATGTATATATGCAGTTAAAACAAATACATTGATATAGAAAAAACATGCTCAAATACATATATTTCATTTTAGTATATGTGAGTGTCTTACATTTGAAGTATACTTGGTGTATCAATGAACTATGAGTCACTCACACTTGTGAAAGAACACATCTACTTATTAAATGGAGAATTTTCATAGTCACAGGATCTGAGAAATGCATCACACTAGAGAAAAGAGAAGTCATCTGGTTTAACTGTCATAATTTTATATATGAAGAAAGAGCCTCAGGCAGTTGAAATGAGTTACCTAAATCAACACCAGAGGCTAAAGCCAGAACAGGGATAATTTCCAAATCAGTGCCCTTTTCACCACATCACACTGTTTTCTTCCCTTGTTCCCACCACTGTCCCATAGTGCTTGACTAGGGACAAGTAATTAGCAATGGCTTAAGCAGTATTTTAAGCCAGCATGGAACTCATACTTAAATCTAACTGAATTACTGAATTACTAATCCTAAAAAGTACTGAACATTTTGCATACAGCAGATTTTGCATTAATAAAATAGCATGAACTGTCAAACAAGCTTCTAGTATCATGTGAACCCCACTAATGCTTGTAGGTTGTTCAAATGTATACAGATGAAGGAGCCACTGTCACTCTGCAGTCTCCTGCTTTGCCTAATTTGTCTTATGATTTTTCAGATGACTGAGTGACAGCATATGGAGGCCTGGTTTCTTTGTGAATCAATTAGGGATTGAATTTGTCAAACCAATATAAATTAAAATTAAGTGCATATCTATCTGGTACCACATATATGATAGTTCAAACAAAACAATGTTTATCAAATTGAACAGAAAAATATAACATCTCTCCTCATTGCAAAAAGAAATTCTCCTTCATTATATGGTAGTTATTGTAAAGCTTACATAATATTTAAAAAATCATCTATCCAAGGAAAATTGATGATAAGCTGTACATAAAATCCATTAGATATATCCCATATTTCTGATGCATTTTAGAAAGTTATGGACTCTTCCATTGATTTCTCATCTTATATGCAACTCCCCACCCACCATCAACACATACATCTTAGGCCCAAAACACGGATTTTCAATTCTTTCTGAGTTTTGTTTAAAATGAAATCTATTGTAGGTAATTATAGCTAATTTTTAATGTCAATAGATACTATTTAATTTCATAACAGCTAGAAAGCAAAATAGTTCACATTTCACTAAAACCCAATAGGAGGTAAAACAATTCACATAAAGATTAAATTAAATACTAAAAATAAAAGAAAAATTAGCTAAGAAAACAACAAAATATTCTAAATTGGAAGGTGATTGTCTATACTTCAAAAAATGCAGGCCAGGAGTGACATCAGCAACATGGCAGAGTGAGCTGCTCCCTTTGTCTCTCCCTCTTTAAATTACAACTAAACAGACATTCATTAACCAATAGAGGATACCCACTCAGCACAACAGGACACCTGAGAGACTTACGCAGCTATATATCTGAAGGTGGGTGGACTGGATCCTCAGGAAGCAGTAGAACTGGGCGAGTGCACCACTACCTCCCAACAGCAGTGAGACAGGTAGGAGAGCCTTACACAGTGGCCTGTGTGACTCTAAGAGGAGGCAGGGGCAGCCTGGGGTGCACGGGAACACTTTCAGAGGGGTAACCTGGATATGGGCGTGCCCACTATACCACGGTGGCCCTGCCGGTAGGAACACTCCCCACTGAGTGGTCATGGCTCAGCCAATGTGAGGGAGCCCTGCCCACCAAGCACAGTGGCTCAGCCAAACCACCAGTGAGCATAGTGCTGGCCTGTGTCTGTGCAACTCACCTGCTGAACACAGAGGCCCTGCCCTGCACAAGAGTGACCTCCTGAGTGGCTGGAGTCAGCCTGCACAAACACAGTGCAGCCATACCTGCACAACTTCCAGCAGACAGGGTGGGATCAGAAACACAGCTCCTGCTTTCCCCCACTGCTGGCAGGTTGAATCTGTGACCTGATATGACCACAAATGTGCTGGCAAAGTATCAGTTCACCAAACACCATCAAAAACTACAGTAACACTTCAGAGCAGAAGGAAAATGACAAGCCTCCAGAAATCAATCCTGAAGTCACAGAAATTTATAATCTAAATGCCAGGGAATTCAAAATAATTGTCATAAAGAAACTCAACGAGTTATAAGAAAACTCAGAAAGTCAGTTCAATGAGCTCAGGAATAAAATTAATGAACAGAAGGAATACCTCACCAAAGAGATTGAAACTATAAAAAAAAAAAAACAGAAATTCTGGATACAAAGAACACAATTAAGAAGATAAAAAATGATCTAGAATACTTAAAAAAGAGAGCTGATATTATGGAGGACAGCTTTAGTGATTTAAAGGATAGAAATATAGAAATACTTCAAGTGGAGGAGGACAGAGAACTAAGATTTAAAAGAACAAAAAAATTATTCAAGGAAAATCAGAATCAATTAGGAAAAACAATATAAGGACTATAGGTATTCCAGAGAGAAAAGAGAGGGAGAAAAGTGCAGAGAGCTTGTTCAAAGAAATAATAGCTGAGAACTTCCCAAACCTGGGGAAGAACTGGACTTACAAATACATGAAGTCACTAGAACTCCTAATTACACTAATGCAAAAATACTTTCTCCAAGGCATATAATATTAAAGCAATCAAAAGTCAAGGACAAAGAAACAATATTAAGAGCAGCAAAGCAGGAGAATCTACACAGGAACCCCAATTAGGCTTTAAGCAGATTTCACAGCAGAAACTATATAGGCTAGGAGAGAATGGAATGACATATTCAAAATACTGACAGACAAAACTTTCAGTCAAGAATATTCTATCCAGTGAAACTACCTTTCAGGTATGATGGAGAAATCAAAGCTTTCCAAGGTAAACAAAAGCTGAGGGAGTTCCTCACTACTAGACCCCCCTCCTTAAAAGAAATGATGAAAGAAGGCCTCATACATGAAACCAAAAGGCAAAGGTTTACAAAGCTTTGAGCAAGGAGATAAATAGACAGACAAAATCAGAAAATTGCAGTTCTCTATGAGGACAGGTCAGCAAACACTTAGTTAAAACAAAAAAGATAAAGGGGAGGAAAGTATCAAAAATAACTATAAGCATTTCAATTTAGTCACAAACTTACAACACAAAACAGAATAATTTGTGACAAGAATAACTCAGAATGGGAAGAAAACAGGGATGGAACCTGCTTAGGCTAATGGAGATAAAAAGCTATCAGAAAATGGACTATCTCATCTATGAGATCTTTTATATAAACCTCATGGTGATCACTAAACAAAAAATTAGAGCAGAGCCACAAATCATAAATAGAGAGAAAACTGAGAAAACCATCACATAAAACCACAAAACTGAAATGGCAGTCAGAAATACAAGAGAAGAGAGACAATGGAAATACAGAACAAATGGAAAATAAGTGATAAAACGGCAGTATTAAGCCCTCATATATCAATAATCATTCTAAATGTAAATGGATTGAATTCTCCAATCAAAAGAAAGATAGTGGTTGGATGGATTAAAAAGGAAGACCCAACAATATGCTACCTCTAGGAAACGCATCTCAGCTCTAAAGACAAACATAGGCACAGAGTGAATAGATAGAAGACAATACTCCAAGCAAATGGCAAGCAAAAGAAAGCAGATGTTGCCATTCTTACATCAGACAAAGTAGACTTCAAGATAAAAAATGCAATTCGAGGGGCTGGCCCCATGGCTGAGTGGTTAAGTTCCCATGCTCCGCTGCAGGCGGCCCAGCGTTTCGTTGGTTTGAATCCTGGGCGTGGACATGGCACTGCTCATCAAACCACACTGAGGCAGCGTCCCACATGCCACAACTAGAAGGACCCACAACAAAGAATATACAACTATGCACTGGGGGGGGTCTTTGGGGAGAAAAAGGAAAAAAATAAAATCTTTAAAAAAAAAAATGCAATTCGAGGGGCTGGCCCCGTGGCCACATGGTTAAGTTCATGCGCTCCACTTCAGTGGCCCAGGGTTTCCATGGTTTGGATCCTGGGCGTGGACATGGCACTGCTCATCAGGCCATGTTAAGGCAGCGTCCCACATGCCACAACTAGACGGATCCACAACTAAAATATACAACCAACAATGTACTGTGGGGATTTGGGGATAAAAAGCAAAAAAAAAAAAAAAAGAAGAAGAAGATTGGCAACAGTTGTCAGCTCAGGTGCCAATCTTTAAAAAAAAATGCAAGTCAAGACAAAGGGGGGCAGTATATAATGATAAAAGGGACATTCCACCAAGAAGACATAACACTTATAAATATATATGCACCTAATACAGGAGCACCAAAGTATATAAAGCAACTATTAACAGACTCATAGGCAGAAGTTAATAGCAGTACCATAATAGCAGGGGACCTCAACACCCCACTTACATCAATGGATAGATCATCTAGACAGAAAGTCAATGAGGAAATAATGGACTTAAATGAAACACTAGACCAGATGGACTTCATAGATATATAGAGGACATTCCATCCAAAAACAGCAGAACACACATTCTTTGCAAGTGCATATGGAACAGTCTCAAAGATAGACCATATTTTGGGAAACAAGGCAGGCCTCAATAAGTTTAAGAAGATTGAAATCATATCAAGTATCTTTTCCAACCACAATGCTATGACACTAGAAATCAACTACAAGAAAAAAGCTGGGAAGTCACAAATATGTAGACATTAAACAACATGCTACTGAACAACCACTGGATCAATGAAGAAATCAAAGGAGAAATAAAAAAATACCTGGATACAAATGAAAATGAAAATACAACATACCAACTCTTATGGGATGCAGCAAAAGCTGTTTTCTAAGAGGGAAATTTATAGCAGTACAGGCCCACCTCAACAAACAAGAAAAACCTCAAATAAGCAAGCTTAAAACACACCTAACAGAACTAGAAAAAAGAACAAGGAAAGCCCAAAGTCAGAAGAAGGAGAGAAATAATAAAAATCAGAGCAAAAATAAGTGAAACAGAAGCTAAAAAATAGTAGAAAAGATCAATGAAACTAAGAGCTGGTTCTTTGAGAAGATAAACAAAACTGACAAATCCTTAGCCAGCCCCAGAAAGAAAAAAAGAGAAGGCTCAAATAAATAAAATTAAGAATGAAAGAGGAGAAATTACAACAAAAACCAGAGAAATGCAAAGGATTATAAGAAAATACTATAAAAAACTATAAGCCAACAAATTGGAAAACCTAGAAGAAATGGATAAATTCTTAGATTCAACCTCCCAAAACTGAATCAAGAAGAAATAGAGAATCTGAACAGATTGATCACAAGTAAAGAGATGGAAGCAATAATCAAAAACCTCACAAAAAACAAAAGTCCAGGACCAGATGGCTTCTCTGGAGAATTCTACCAAACATTCAAACAAGATTTAATACCTATCCTCTTCAAACTATTCCAAATAATTGAAGAAGACAGAACACTTCCTAACTCATTCTATGAGGCCAATATTATCCTGACAACAAAATCAAAGACAATACAAAGAAGGAAAATTACAGGCCAATTTCACTGATGAACATAGATGCAAAAATCCTTGACAGAATATTGACAAACTTAATACAGCAATACAATAAAAGGATCATACACCATGATCAAGTGGGATTTATTCCAGGGATGCAGGGATGGTTCAACATTCATAAATCAAGCAATGTGGTACACCACATTAACAAAATGAGGAATAAAAATCAAATGAACATATCAATAGATGCAGAGAAAGAATTTGACAAGATACAACATCCATTTGTGATAAAAACTCTCAGTAAAACAGGTATAGAAAGAAAGTACCTCAACATATTAAAGGCCATGTATGACAAACTCACAGCCAACATCATGCTTAACAATGAAGAACTGAAAGCCATCCCTCTGAGAATAAGAACAAGACAAGAGTGCCCACTCTTGCCACTCTTATTCAACATAGTACTGAAATTTTGGGCCAGAGCAATCAGACAAGAAAAGGAAATAAAAGATATCCAAATTTGAAATGAAGGAGTGAAACTCACAGTGTTTCCAGATGACAAGATTATATATATAGAAAACCCGAAAGAATCCACCAAAAACCATTAGAAATAATCAACAACTACAGCAAAACTGCAGGGTACAAAATCAACTTACAAAAATCAGCTGCATTTCTGCAACTAATAACGAGCTAGCAAAAAGAGAAGTCAAGAATACAATCCCATTTACAATCACAACAAAAAGAATAAAATATCTAGGAATGAATTTAACCAAGGAGGTGAAAGACCTATACACTGAAAACTATAAGAAATTATTGAAAGAAATTGAAGAAGACATAAAGAAAGTGAAAGATATTCCATGTTCATGGGTCAGAAGCATAAACATAGTTAAAGTGTTCTTACTACCCAAAGAAATCTACAGTTTCCATGCAATCCCAATTAGAATCCCAATGACATTCTTCACATAAATAAAACAAAGAATTCAAAAATTTATATGGAACAACAAAAGACTCCAAACAGCCAAAGCAATTCCTGAGGAAAAAAGAACAAAGCTGGAGGCATCACAATCCTTAATCAAAATATACTGCAAAGCCATAGAAATCAAAACAGCATGATACTTGTAGAAAAACAGACACATAGATCAATGGAAGAGAATTGAAAGCCCAGCAACAAACCCACAGATCTGTGGACAGCTAATCTTTGACAAAGGAGCCAAAAACACACAATGGAGAAAAGAAAGTCTCTTCGACAAACGGTTTTAGGAAAACTGGACAGCCACATGCAAATGAAGGAAAGTAGACTATTATCTTACCCCATACACAAAATTAACTCAAAATGGTTAAGGATTCAAATCTAATACCTGAAACCATAAAACTCTTAGAAGAAAATGTGGGCAGTACATTCTTTGACATCAGTTTTAGCAGCATCTTTTCGAATGCCATTTCTACTGAGGCAAGGGAAACAAAAGAAAAAATAAACAAATGGGACCACATCAGAGTAAAAAACTTCACAAGGCAAAGGACACCATGAACAAAATGAAAAGGCAACACATCAACTGGGAGAAAATATTTGCTAATCATATATCCAACATGGGGTTAATTTCCAAAATATATAAAGAACTCATACAACTCAACAACAACAACAAAAACAACACACAACTCAATCAAAAATTGCACAGAGGATGTGAACAGACATTTTTCCAAAGAAGATAAACAGTTGGACAACAGGCACATGAAAAAATGTTCAGTATCACTAATTATTAGGGAAATGCAAATCAAAACTGCAATGAGATATCGCCTTATGTTTGTCAGAATGACTATAGTTACCAAGACAAAAAATAGCAAATGTTGGAAAGGATGTGGAGAAAAGCAAAACTTCACACACTATTGGTGGGAATGCAAACTCGTGCAGCCATTATGGAAAACAGCATGGAGATTTCTCAAAAAATTAAAAATAGAAATACCATATGATCCAGCTATCCTGGATCCAAAGAACTTCAAATCAACATTTCAAAGAGATTTATGCACTATGTTCGTTGCAGCATTATTCACAATAGCCAAGATGTGCAAGCAACCCAAGCAACTGATGAATGGATAAAGAAGATGTGATATATAAATACAATGGAATACTACTCAGTCATAAAAAAGACAAAATTTTCCCATTTGCAACAACGTGCATGAAACTTGAGGGTATGATGTTAAGCAAAAGAAGCCAGAGAGAGAAAGAAAAACACTGCATGATTTCAGTTGTATGTGGAAGATAAATACATGGATACAGAGAACAGATTAGTGGTTACCAGAGAGGAAGGGGTTGGAGGCGGGTGAAAGGAGTAAAGGGGCACATATGTATGATGATGGATAAAAATTACACTATTGGTGGAGCACGATGCAGTCTATACAGAAACTGATATATAATAGTGTACACGTGAAATTATGTAATGTTATAAACCAATATGACCTCAATAAAATAATTGAAAAATCAATGCAGGCCAGTATTCTAGAAGGCCTATTGCTTATTTTAAATCTTCCTTTTCTTAGCATCTCAAGGGAAAATGGCATTATATATATATAAATTCTTTTTAATGCTAAAAGCAATAGAAAAGTAAGACATTTTAGCATTCACAAAGATGACATTTGCAGTAGAAAAAAACAATATAGTTTTGTACCACTACTACCTCGTGAGATAAATGACTTTAAGATTTCTAAATGTTAAAATTAATTTTAAAACCAGTGCAAAGAGCAATGGAACTGGGAACCTAGTGAGCTGACGTGGGACTGAATGATGGCTCTGCCCTCTCTAGGGGAAAGTGATTTTACTTCTCTAAGGTTCTCTGCCTGTCAGATATTATGATGCCTACCTCATAAATGTGAAATGAGGATTCGAGTTATTAATAGCTAATATTGATTTCATGCTTACTGCGTGCCAAGCACTCTTCTAGGATCTTTACCCTTATCAGTTTATTAAATTATCGTAAGTACATTAGATATTACAATTATCACTATTTTACAGAAAAGGAAAGAGGGGTCAAGTAACATGCTCAAGGTCTCACAGCTGGTAATTGGAGAATCAATAATCTGAATCCTGGTAACAGGGCTCTAGAAATCATGCTCTATCATTAACAAGACAGCTAGTAGAGAGTAAACGTTCAGTACAAGGAAATCTAATATACTTGTTTGCACTAACTCCCTTCATTAGACTGTGAGCTTCTTGAGACCAGTGAACTTTTGTTTATTGAATGACTTTTATTCATTTCTTTGACATTATATTCATCTAACCTGTTTCAAATCCTCAATAAATGTTTGTTGAATTATACAAGTAAATAGCATTGCATGTAAGTTTTTCTCCTGTTATCTTGTTGGTTGGATGAAAATAGCAATTATTCTTAATGAGAAAAATTGGTGTGGTTAACTTTACTGTTATCTATTTAAATGTGCCCATGTGGTCAAGGTTATATTTTAGAGAAATAAGTAGGAAAAGGTGAAAGTGGATGACTTTTATAATAAAGTTTTATCTTTTTTCTCTACATATTTATAAAATAATCCATTTTATAATGAATACGCTTTTTAAGAGTGCGTAAAATAATACAATAAAACAGATTTTTAAAAACTTCTCTTCGGGATAAACCACTGTCTTTATAGCTTACACTTCTAATATAGCTGGTTTAATTGTTGGAAACATTTATGTGGAGAATCGAGGACTTGATCAAAATCTGTTTTCCTTTTGTGCTTAATTTGCATTTGGTAAGTAATATAAAAACCCTACCATCACTATGATGTGAGAAAAATGCATTGAGAGATCTAAGTCATGTATAAACAGTCCTTCTGGCAAAAACAAAAGAGGAAAACAAAGCTATTCATCAGTTGTCATCTCCGAATGCAATCCTAAGATATCTTTTAAACAACACTCTCATTGCAGTATTTTTTTAAGCAAGAACATATTTAACTGTCTTTTGCAAGTTCATCATTTCAAACAGTTGTTCTTTAAACATTTAATCAGATAAAAAAAGACGTATGAGAGGCACCTTTAATATACTTTTTAAGACAACTACTTTGGAATATTATTAAGCATCATAGTAAATTTAACATTGTCCTTTCTTGTGTATTCACAGAACAGTAGAAGAGAAAAATATTAATTAAAAGAAGGCTTTAAAATTTTTTAACCATTCATACTTCAGGGAGATATTTACTAGAGTGGTTCTTTAATCCATTTAGACATGAGGACGTTTGCCCACTGCTCACATGGCTACTAAAGGAAAAGCTTTCATTTAATTTAGTAACACATAGATGGCAGAGGAATCTATCAGAGTTCAGTGGTAATAATACAAGGAGGGAGGAGTGTTAGTGTGGTACTGTGAGCATACTTAATTCATTTTACCCCTGAGCAAATGATTTAATCTTCCCATGTCTCAATTTCCTCCTTAGTAAAGTAAAATATCATCATTCCACCACAACAGGATGATCTATGGTTCAATTCAGACATTAGTTGAAATTGGAGAGGATGGCACACAGTGAAATCAGATTCTCCATCTCTCCAAGTCAGAGTCCTGGTTGTAGCATCAAAAGCATTAATTTACAGTTTTGGGGGGATCTTAATGAGTAATCCTAGGCTTGGGTGCATCCTATCCTCCTTCCATCTTCCCCAATCCCTGGCACTCTAGGTAATCCTCATATCTGTTTTTAACTTCCATTGTAAGTTACTCAGGAATGTGCCCCTCAGAAACGTCCCTGATATACCAGGGCCAGTTTGCTTATACAAAAGCACTGAGCCTTGGGTCATCTATGATCTGCTGAGAATGCACTCTGGTAGGCCAGAGAATCTAACAGAGAAGGAGGAGAGGCTTTTCTCTTCAATGAAGCTTCTCTTGGCAACACTGGACAGAGCTGTGAGTGGAGAACTTAGAAATTTGAGGGGTCGGCCCGGCGGCTGAGCGGTTAAGTTCGTGTGTTCTGCTTCAGCAGCCCAGGGATTGCCAGTTGGGATCCTGGGTGTGGACCGACACACCGCTCACCAGGCCATGCTGTGGTGGCATCCCACATAGAAGAACTAGAAGGACTTACAACTAGGATATATGACTATGCACTGGGGCTTTGGGGAGGGAAGAGAAGAAAAAAAAGGGGATGATTGGCAAGAGATGTTAGCTCAGGGCCAATATCTTTACAAAAAAAAAAAAAAAAAGGAAAGCTATCTGAACTTTAGAAAGGATGACTCCTTCTTTTGTTCACACTAATATTTTCAAACTATCTACTATGTTCTAGCAGTAGTGGAGACACAAACAAGCAAAGCATAACTCTAACTCATTAAGAAAATTACCACACTCAAGCTGACTGATAAGTAGATGACTAAACAGGTGGTTACAGGAGAAGGTGTTAAATACTATGATATCAAGAAATTTTAAATTAAAATTTTCTTTTTAAAATTAAGAATTAAGTATTAATGAAAAAACATGAGAGTAAAGAGAACAGGATTCAGCCCGATTTCTTCCACTGATATTTCACCTCAATTTTTCACCTATAAAGAAGGAACTGGACTAGATAATTTCTATTTAAGTCCCTGCCATCTCTAACATTCTATGTTCTATTAAGTTGATCTTAATTAATCTACCTATCTATCTAATTTATTTATCTAATGTGAATATTACTGAGTTTAAAAAAAAGTTTGAAAAGATTAATTTTTTCTATTTATTGATAGAAATTTCTCATGATAATAACATTATATTATTTTGTTTTTGTTTAAATAGAGGATCATTAACCTGGATATTCTGTAGTAGAAAGTAGATGGAATTTGGCCTTATGCCTCACAGCACACACAAGCCATATATTGAAGGTCCAGTAAGCATGCCCTATTATGTATTGATGCTGTAATAAAATCACAGGGTTTGATCATTGAGGCACAGGCTCATTTTACACATTTTGAGATTACAAAAAAACATATTTGTTCCACCATAAATAGCCTCATAAGCCTGCTAGTATATTAGAATTTGTTCGATATCAGCAGGAATGGTGGGAGCATGGAACTAACAAAATGAAGAGTGAGATACCATTTTATGGAAATCACTATCTTTTAGGATCACTGAGAAACTTCTTTTCACCTAATCCACTGGCCTTTTCCCCAAACCCTTTTCCTCCCTAGAAATCCCTCCTAAATGCAAGGTATTTTACCAGTATGAAAGAATTTCCACAGATCATAAGATAATGTCTTCATCCCCATGCCAGAATCTTCTCGCATTGTTAACCGTTGGTCATTTTAAACCACTAGACTGTGAACTCCTCGATTTCAGCAACTGTGTCTTTCTTCCTCTGGTATAGCGTCTAAACCATACCAGAGGCTCAATAATTTGTCAAATGAATGAGAATGCTGATGAATAATTATGCACAGTAAGTCTAGAACTATACTAACTCTGTTAAAGTCTATAATGAAACAACGAAAAACGTTATTATTCATTATTCTTCCCACCTAATACGTACAGCTTAAATCAAGAAATCTAAATGTAAAAGCAGGTGAAAGAAGTTGAAAATTTTTCTAACTCTGATGTTAAGTTTGAAGGAAAGGTATTCTGATTCCAGGCCTGGATACCACTGCCTCTCCTCATGTTTCAGGAACTTGTTAAATCAATAATGTATCTCCTTATCAAACCCTCATTCCTCACTATTTTTGTTTTCATTTTTTAATTTCCTATAAAAATGTTCAGGATCACCCCTCCAAATATACCCACTCACATGCAAACAAACCCATACACTCCACTAATATACAAAAACAAAATAAATACAGACTTTTCCTTCACTCTGCTTTCCCTTCTAAACACTCTCTCTGTCTTACTCACCTTCACTATAAAACTTTTGGAAAGAGCAATCTAGAAGGAAAGAGGAATCTGTCTTTTTCTTTCCCCCACTGAATACATGTTCCTTAAGTGTTTGCCATTGGAATTCTGGCCCTATCGTTCTACAAAAACTATGTTCCCAAATGTCACTCGTGACCTCCAAAGTTGCCAGCATCTTCCATTGCCTCCTTGAAGGACTGAGCACACTTCTTTTCATCATATTTCATCCTTTGGTTCTCCCTTCACTCCTGTGTTTCTTCTTACTTATAGTGATCCATCTTCTTTGCTGTGATTCCTTCTACTTTTCCAAAGTTTCTACCCTCGGTATATTTTGCTTTCCAATCTTTCTCCTTTAGTGATTTCATTTGGACCCAAGACTTCAGCTATGTTCTCTATGGATGCCATTCAAATGTACATCTTCAACCAAGAGCTCCCTTCAGAACTATAGATCAGTGTTTGCTATTGCTCATCAGGCATGTCCACCTCACTGTCTCATTTCTAAACTTAAATCAACAAACATGTAAATGACTGGCCTCGTCATCTACCTCCCCTGGACAGCCTTCTCCTGCCCCATACAGTTTGTGAATCCCAAGACAATCCTCCCAATTTCATCCACTTCAGGTGCTAGATTCAAAACTTTTCCAAGCTGCCTTAAGGGACAAATATACTCCCATTCAAGAGAGATGGGAAATGATCCACTTATAATATTACAACAAGTACTTTATGGACCGCCATGAAATTGCCACATTTGACTGGCATTTGATTTAGGATATATAGTTGTAGATGTAGATGTAGATACAATTAATTTGGTACAATTCTCAAATATTTCCAGAACTTTAGAATTGCTTAAAGACTGGAAAAAAAGTGAGGAATAATCATATAAAACTAGCAGCTTCTATGTTCACAAGGTGAAATCGTCTTGTGTTTTAAATCTTAGAGTGGAGTGACATCTATAATATTCACAGGGATGCTGGGGGAAATGAGGTTGTACAGGTAAGTTGAAGTAAAGTTGTGAGAGTATTAAAAATTGGGTAGGGTATATCAAAATACATAGTTTCATCTTTGACTCCTCCTGCCTCCATCCATTCACGAGGTGTCCTATAATGTCTCTCACAAACATCAACAACAAATCCCCCTTATTGTGTGCTCATATTCTTAGCGCAACCCTCCTTCCTTTCAGTATAAGTACTGTGTATTCTCTTTATAGTTACCCACAATTAGGCACCTGGTTATTATCTACCATTCTTTTCTTTTCTTTTGAGGAAGATTGACCCTCACCTAACATCTGCTGCCAATCCTCCTCTTTTTGCTGAGGAAGATTGGACCTGAGACAATATCTGTGCCCATCTTCCTCTACTTTATACGTATGATACCTGCCACAGCATGGCTTGATAAGCAGTGCCAGGTCCGCGCCCCGGGGTTCCAAACCGGTGAACCTCGGGCTGCCTGAAGCAGAGCATGCAAACTTAACCACTATGCCACTGGGCCAGCCCCTACCATTATTTTCTTAATCACAGATCCAGGCATAACTTCTTGCATCAAAAACTGCCACTAGATTTCCAATCTCAATTTGTCTCTCAAATTAAGTATAAGATATACCTTAACTCAGCTTGTAATTTGTAAAGCAGCACAGTGGTTAGGTTGGAATCTCTGCCTCAGGTTGTCTCTGGGTTCAAATGTTCACACCCACCAGTTACTAGCAGAACGAATACTTCAAGCTCCTTATATTTTTCTGTGACTCAGTTACTTTACCATCTAAGTGGGGAAAATAATAGGAGGGTTATTAGTTATAGCCTTAATAACACATTTGCTGATGCTATGCAGTGGCTTTGTCTGCCAATTTGAATTTTCTGCTCCCTGATTGTCACTTTGTTTGGGTGATTTAAGCATTATCCACACACCCTTAAACATTTCTCAAGAGGGTAGAGCTCATGCTAAATGTTCTTACCACGATAAAAAAAAAAAAGTTCACACTAGTTTTTAAAGCCCTTCAGAGGGTCTTCAGGGTCTCATCATGCTAATGGCTTGACCTAGTTCATCACTGGTGAAAACTCATGGTTTAAGAATATGAGAATTTTATGTTCTTGGCTCCTTTGTCAAAGATTAACTGCCCATAGATGTGTGGTTTTATTTTTGGGTTTTCAATTCTGATCCACTGATCTGTTTGTCTGTTTTTGTGCTGGTACCACGCTGTTTTGGTTACTATGGCTTTGCGATATGTTTTGAAGTCAGGGATTGTGATGCCTCCAGCTCTTTTCTTTTTTCTCAGGATTGCTTTGGCTACTCAGGGTCTTTTGTTGTTCCATATAAATTTTTGAATTCTTTGTTCTATTTCTGTGAAGAATGTCACTTGGATTCTAATTGGATTGCACAGAAACTGTAGACTGCTTTGGGTAGTATGAATATTTTAACTATGTTTATTCTTCTGACCCATGAACATGGAATATCTTTCAATTTCGTTATGTCTTCTTCAATTTCTTTCAATAATTTCTTATAGTTTTCAGTGTACAAGTCTTTCACCTCTTTGGTTTAAGTTTATTTCTAGCTATTTGATCCTTTTTGTTGAGATTGAAAATGGGATTGTATTCTTGATTTCTCTTTCTGCTAGTTCACTGTTAGTGTATAGGAATGCAACTGATGTTTCATACAATGGAGAAGAGAAAGTCTCTTCAATACATGGTGTTGGGAAAACTGGACAGCCCCATGCAAAAAATGAAAGTCGACCATTATCTTGCACCATACACAAAAATTAACTCAAAATGGATGAAAGATTTGAATGTAAGACCTGAAACTATAAAACTCCTAATAGAAAATATAGGCAGTACATCTTTGACATTGGTCTTAACAACATCTTTTCAAATACTGTCTATACTCGGGCAAGGGAAACAAAAGAAAAAGTTAACAAATGGGATTACATCAGACTAAAAAGCTTCTGCAAGGCAAAGGAAACCACGAACAAAATGAAAAGACGACCCACCAACTGGGAGAAAATATTTGCAAGTCATTTATCAGACAAGTGGTTGATCTCCCAAATATATAAAGACCTCATACAACTTAAAAAAAAAATCAAAAAATGGGCAGAGGACATGAACAGGCATTTTTCCAAGGAAGATATACAGATTGCCAACAGACACATGAAATCATGCTCAACATCACTAATTTTTAGGGAAATGCCAATCAAAACTACACTAAGATATCACCCTACACCCATTAGAATGGCAAAAATAACCAAAACACAAAGTAGCAAATGTTGGAGAGGATGTGGAGAAAAGGGAACCCTCATACACTGCTAGTGGGAATGCAAACTGGTGCAGCCACTATGGAAACAAGTACAGAGATTTCTCAAAAAATTAAAAATAGAAATACCATATGATCCAGCTATCCCACTATTGGGTATTTATCCAAAGAACTTGAAATCAATCATCCAAAAAGATCTATGCACTCCTACGTTCACTGCAGCATTATTCACAATAGCCAAGATGTGGAAGCAAGCTAAGTGCCCTTCTACAGAGTAATGGATAAAGAAGATGTGGTATATATATACAATGGAATACCACTCAGCTATAAAAAAAGACAAAATTTTCCCATTTGCAACAACATGGTAGGACTTTAACAGTATGATGTTAAGCGAAATAAGCCAGAGAAAGACAAATACTCTATGATTTCACGCATACATGGAAGATAACAAATACATGGATAAAGAGAACAGATTAGTGGTTACCAGAGGGGAAGGAAGTTGGGGGGTTAGGCGAAAGGGACAAAGGGGCACATGTGTATGGTGATGGATAAAAATTAGACTACTGGGGGTGAACACAATGAAGTATATTCAGGAATTGATAAACGATAATGTACATCCAAAAGTACACAATGTTATAAACCATCATAAGCCCAATAAAATTACTTAAAAAAAAGAATATGACAATTTTATATACATGTCAATATTCTAAATTAAGTTGAAACTAAAAAAAAAGCAACGAAATGACAGAAGGGGCAATGACTATTGTCTTACATGAGTTAAGTTTAATGAACTAGGAAAAGCTAGCTGGAAATTTTTTTCTATTCACATTAACGAGAGGTGAAATACTTTACGGGCTTGTATCCTAATCTGTAAAAAAAGTAGCCATCCAATTCAAGGAAGTAAAGAAAGAATAGTGTGAAGGTTTAATTTTCTCTTCAAAATTTGGTTCTTGATGTAAAATTAAGCCAAGAAAAATGGTTTCCTGAATAAAAAATAATTCAGACACTCCTCTAACATCTTGAACTGGATGAATAGATGCAGAAGAAAAAAATATAGTTCAGTATCAGTAAGACTTTTCATGTGAAGCATCAGTCAAACTAGACTGCTTGCACATCATATTTTTATTCGCATACTCTCAGGATTCCAAACATAGAGACGATTTCACTCTATGAGTATAGAACCCATTGCCTCAGCAATCATAAGTCCCAATTTTTTCTCTCTAAGCAATTCAGAAGTTCTTGGAAATATTCTGCAACTCTAACAACATCATTATCCACTTTTTTTTTTCAGAAGTTCCATAGAAAAGCAGCAGTGAATCCTTAATTCATTCAACAAATATTTCTTGAAAGGCTCTTGTGTGACAAGCAAGGATTTAGGGCTGGGAATCCAGCATTGAATCATGCAGACAAATCCCCAGTTCATATTAAACACAGATTCTAGAGGAATGACTTAACACTCGGGCTGGTAAAAGTTATTTATTGTACTAAAGAAAGAACTTACATTTTCAAGGGTATACAAAATTCCTAAGCAAATTTTCACTTGATAAATGTGATAACCTAAATCAGTAACTGAATAAATCACGACATGATGGTTAAAAGTTAACTTTCAAGATAAAATGTTTCATGAAATCTGCAGCTGGGCAAACAAAATAAGATAAACTTAAGTTATCCAAAGTTTGGGGGTCATATCTGTTTTACAAGGCTCTATACTTGGCCAAATCTGATATTAAAACAAATAAAACTAAAAATTTTGTTCTTATATAGTTGATTACCCAAATATATCTTTCAATTATCCCTGGTCAAAATACCGAGGTGACCAGGTGGCATGCAATTTCAAATGTTCTCACTAAGCAAAATGCTCACGTTAACCAGGCACTGTGTGAAGGAAGGAGTCTTGATTTGAGAATCAAAAATCTGGTTCTAGACTCAATTCTGCCATCACTCCCTATCACTTACCTGTGTAGCACTGTTTCCATCTACCAAATCAAAGTCCAACGTTAATTTTTTTTCAGCTGTAAGTATGCCGTTTGTAAAATTTCCAAAACGTGGAGTTTTTGTTACAGCACTATTCACAATAGCCAGGTTATGGAAACAACCTAAATATCCAACAACAGATGAATGGAAAAAGAAAATACAGTATATATACTTATAAGGGAATTCTATTCAGCCTTTAAAAAGAGGGAAATCCTACCATTTGCAACAACATGGATGAATCTGGAAGATATTATGCCAAGTGAAATAAGCCAATCACAGAAGAACAAATACTGCATGATTCACTTATATGAGGTACCTATAAGAGTCAAACTTATAGAAGCAGAGAATCGAATGGTGGTTACCAGGGACCAGTGGGAGAAGGGAATGAGGAGTTGTTTTTCATTTGGTATAAAGTTTCATTTAAGTCAGATAAATTAGTTCTAGATATTTGTGGTACAGCATAGTGCCTATAGTTAACGATACTGTATTATGCACTTAAAAATTTGTTTAAGTGCATATTAAATGTTCTTATCACAAACAAAACAAAACAAGCAAACACAAAAACAATAACAGCAAAGGTACACGAAGAAACTTTTGGAGGTGATTGATATGTCTATTGCATTGACTGTGGTGACGATTTCGTGGATCTTTGCATATGTCCACTCTTCAAATTGTACACGCTAGATATGTGTGGTCTTTAGTGTATCAATTATTAAAAATATATGTTGGTTTAATACATTTTTGAAATTATACAAAATTTCAGATCAGGAATACTTATTGTCTAGAATTGCATAGTCTCCAACACCCTTCCTGCCTCCCCCTTCTGCATAGAAACTCACCATAGTCACATACATACATTTTGGCTAGTTATTCTTTCATATTTTTCTGATTTGCTGTGGTTAAAAAGAAAAATAACTTAAAAGTATACTAAAGTATGCTAAGAAAATACTCTCCAGTAGAAAGAATCAATTAGTACTAATATAAGGATACAAACATAGAACATCTTACCCGGTGGAATTTGAATTAAATGTTCAGTCACTGAGTTTGTTTTTCTATGCTAAGACTCAGATAACCAGACAGTCTACCTCGGGTGACAGTCATTCCTTTGGCTCAACACATCGTACATTAATGAATATCATTATGGAACAAAACGCTTTTCTGAGTCTTCTGATACTTTTATAATAGACATTCTTTTGAAATTCAGATTGCCTCATAAAGAATGGAGACTTGGCTATGTTTACTGCCCTAAAGCGGATTCTCCTTTATTCTATAATTTCTATGATGAGTACATTTAAACATAGATAAAGCCTTTTTAAATTAATAGAAATGTTACTTTCAGGTATATGTAGGATTTTACTTAATTTTAAATTAAGAACTTAAAAAGACTCTTTTTTGTCTTTAAAAAATAAAGTAGCTATGCTGTGAGCCAGCAAGGAGGTGAATTAAGAATGAAAGTAGAGTACTCTTCATTTTTATGTAAGTTTGGAGAAAAAGAAGAAAATAGTTGTCTCAACATAGAATTTTAAAATTATTTAGTTCATTGTATAAATATGTAAACGGGATTCAAAAGTTCCAGAGGAAATATTAACATCTATTATGTAAATATATTGTAGATGATTTTCATAACACACATTATAATTTTTTCAAAAACGAATATCATGTCACCCAGTAGATCAACATGGGGCCTTTAGATCAATTTAGCAAGTAATTATTTATTTAGGATCCCTTTCCCCATGTGAGCATTATCATTTTGTTGACAGCTTTAGAAAAAGTCCAAACCAGAAACGCTCATTTTAACTTGAAGTTATAGGAAACGCTATACTATCCTAACTTCTGATGCCACTGATGGGCTTGTACCCCACTGTCTGAGCGTAGAGAGATTATGATACAAGGATACTGATGGGGTCTGAACACTTTTCTTTCTCAGGATTGGAGGAGATGGAAGTAGTCTCAAAAGACTAGGACGTTCTTTCACAAGTCATAACACCTCATTAAAGCGTGAAATTAACAAGGTCAATTAAATTTAAATTCCCTGGAAGAAACTGCTAGGGAAAATTTCATGAAACTATAGTTTCTTTTCCCAAGTTTATATTGTTCCATCATTGAGACTATACAGTCAGGACTTTACACATTTTTCTTTAAAAAGCAAATTTATAAAATCCTCCAACTGGCATGTAGAGTAAGGTCTATAAATCAATAAACTATTAATATTATTGTTATCATTAGCATTGTGAGTCTTACTACCATAGTACCAGTTGTTGTAATAACAGAAACAGCAGTTGTAGTAATATAGTGCTGGCCCTAAAGAATAATCAACTTCATAGTGTGAATGACAGTTTAAAATGGCAATATATGCCTTACTTGTTGTAATGTTATAAGACTCTTAAGTCATTATAGAATTGTCATAATGGTTGAGACTTGATTTATTGGGACCATCATAAAGTTAAGGCTGTACTCCAAACTTTCTAGTGTCTTTAATACTCCCTATATTCATGATGGTATAGATCCATATTATAAATTTATCTTAACCATTTGAAGTTACATCTTTATCCTGAGTGAAGATATCTAATTGCCAGGGCCAGCTCTCGCATGCAATAACTATCAGTGGAACCACCCTTGCTTACATCACTGAGTCTCAGATGTCCCACATACAAAACGGAATTAATAATTACCTTGCCACCTCCACAGAGATGTCGCAAGGATCAGATGAGATAGGAACTTCAAAAACAATTCATAATGCCAAAGTGATACGTAAGTATATTATTTTTCTAACTTCCTTAAGTCTATTGAGCTATGTTTATTGTCTTGTTCTAAGTTCTCGTTTTCAAGATTCTACGGTTGACCACTTCTCTCTTTCCTCCCAGAAGGAAACATCTAGTATTCTTGGATTGTGATTCATGACTTTAACTCAATAATAAAAACTTTGAGTTTTATGTATCTGTTGCATCCAAATGTTATTTTAAATCTTCTTGGAGATAGATGAGGGCATAGATAAAAGAATGTGTGTGAGTGTAAAATATTGAATATACTATTATTTGTATATATATATAACATACAAAAATATTCTATGTATTATTCAATATATAGTAAGTACATCTCTATTAAAATGAATAAGTCATTGACTTAGATTATTGAGCACAAAATGTGTTCCTAAAGAAAATATTTGGGCCCTAAATTCTGTTGTAAATTTAAATTATCACTCCAGGAGAATTTTAGCAAGAAATATTTTATCGGCTATCAATTGCAAATTAAACAGATCTTTTACTGAGAAGCTTCTCCTCTTTTTATTTGTCTGTGCGCTATCAATATTTATGGTTTCTTGTATGATATAATAATGAAACAATAACCATATATGAAAGTGCAGAAAACATTTTCAAACAATGTTTTTCTGATAAAATATCTATAATGTTCAGAGTCAACTGCAAAAATCACTACCAACTTCAAGAGAAATTACAATGGTACAAAGAGACAAGCATAGCAGGAGAAAAACTATATATTATCAGAAATATTTCCTCCTGTGATATATCTATGGATATATCACAGATATATCAGAAAATTTAGGTAAGCATCCACTGGCAGAATTAGGCAGCCCACATGCACACATTGTCTATAGAGCAATGAATGGCCTTTATTCTGCTTTGCTGCTGGTATAATGGAGAGGACAGCAATGCACATTTTACCATGTAAAGTCCACAGGATTTCTCCTTTGTTACATTTCCTGCTCAGTTTGTAGATACACTTCGTTTGCCTTTTTTTTCTTTGATAAGTGAGAGTGCTTAATTAGAGATAAATATAGTTTAGCATAGTGAGGGAGAGCATAAGCGTAAATTCACATAGACTTGGGATTGATAATCAGTACTGCCTCCTACTCATTGTAAACATACATAAATTACTTAACTTCTCTGATGCTCAATTTCCTCACTTATTTAATTACATAGTGCAAGAATTAAATGAGATAATATGCGTAAAGCTTGTAGCTTAGTGTTTGGAAAAGAGAGTGTTCCCTAAGTGGTAACCATTGGTGTTATTATTATTAAAGAATTTAGAGGAATGTTAGGTCATTTGTAAATGTGAAAATTAACTAAACAAGTAAGCTTTACTTGAATAAATGGAAAACTACATCTATTTTCTATAGAATAACTCAACATTGTGAAAGGTCAGTTCTTCCTTAAGTAAATATTTAATGCAATCCCAGTAAAAATATAATAAAATTTTAAAACTGAACTGATTCAAAATGCATGTAGAAAAAATAATACATGGAGAAGGTTAGAATTTTTCTAAAAAATAGAGTAATAAGGTTCAGGGACTAGCCATTACCAACCTCAAAATGTATTATAAAGCTACATTAAATGAGTTTGGTATGGGCATATGAATGAATATACAGCTAATCTAAAGGAACAGAAAGTTCAGAATGTGAATGAACATGAAATTTGGAATATCAAAAGTTGGCATTTTAAATTAGTGGGAAATAGATGAATTAATAAAAAACGACATTGGTTCCACCATTTGAGGAAAACACAGTTTTGAAGGGAAAAGTTTGATCTTTAATTTTCCATATACCAAAGTAAATCTTATTTCCTACATACCAAAATAAGTCCTAAAACAATTTTAAGTTTAATTGAAAAATAAGCCATTAAAAATGAGATCATTTTAAAAAAACAATCTTAGACTGATTCGAAAAGACCAAATAACGTTGGCTTTTGAAGCAAGATACAGAGCCTTGAAGCCAAGAAGAAAAAAGTATGCAAATTTGACCATGTAAAAGTATGTAAATTTGACTATATAAAAATTTTTAAATTCCAAATGAGACTTTGAATGAAGTCTATGAATTTGGGATAAAAGGAAATGCTTTTCTTTGTATCTCTTTTCTAATTTTTATTACCTATTTACTTTTGCCATGCACATGTATTACTTTTTAAATAGAAACTAGTTATAACAATATGTTTTTAATGTGGGTTAGGAGTTAACTTTTCATATTTTCCTAAATTAACAAAATTTAGTAACTCAGGAAAATGTTAGCTTTGCTGACTGACAGTAGTCTTTTATATCTTGAATAATCTTTTTGTTCTTTAAAAGGAGGTAAGTATTTCACTCATCTTTTTGTTTTTAATGTTTATATAAACCTTTCAAGCAAATCTCAAACTGCAGGGGTAAAAATACAAGACTTGGCATAACTAAAGAGCAACACATAATAAAGAATAATAATCCTATATTACATGGTAGGAAATTGAGGAGGAATGATGTAGTGAAATGTGCAAGAAACAATAAATTCAATAGGCAATGGAAGGGAAGTTTTCCAATCTTAATAGAATGTGATGGAAGAAACATGAGAAATTTAGTGATTAAATCAATGGTCAGGAGAAATCATGTACTTTAAGAATAGACGATAGACCAAGCTGTATGAAAAATATGATGAGTTAGCCATTCAATGTCTAAAGTGAAGGAGGAAAAGAACAAAGAGAAAAAGGAATCTAAATATTTCTGTCCAGATTATGTATGTATCACTGTTGAATTACAATAAATGATATATGGCTGTGACATCCAGCAAGAACCTATAACGAATCTCCAAAAGGTCTAGGTCAAGGGTTCTCAATTTAAAGGCTTAACAAATTTGTGAGTGTAGTTTTAACTGATACAAAGTGGGCTAGACAGCCATGCAATGCATGGGACTATCATGCAAATGAAAAATTGCCCTGTTTTTCAAATGACAAACAAGAACAACAGTTATGACACTTCACACAAACATTGTACTTTATTTTATTTAAAACTTTATTAAGACACATACCATTGCAAAAAATGACATCACCCAATGGCAGTGCCACCAGTGGTGTCTGAGCCAACAGTACAACTCACCAGTGTCCCTCAGTCTGCATTTGTAGCTGCATGCTCACAGCGGTTCTACATATAAAGAGAGGCATCTGAGTATTTCATTATGTCTTGTAGCATGGTCCTGATGCAAAGTTTTCACTTTGAAACACATATTTCTTTAAAAGTTACTTTCTGGGCCAGCCCCAGTGGCCTAGTGGTTGAGTTTGGTGTGCTCTGCTTTAGCGGCTTGGGTTCAGTTTCCAGGCATGGACATATATCACTCTATTAGCAGCCACGCTGTGCTGGTGGCCTACATACTAAGAAATAGAGGAAGACTGGCATGGATGTTGGCTCAGGGCAAATCTTCTTCAGCAAAAATAAAAAAAGTTACTTTCATTTTATCTCTTATTTTACAGATAGTAAATTTGGTTGAAAAATTTTTTGAGAAAATATGAGTGTAGGTAGGAAATACAATACTAAACATGATTTTTTTTTCTAGGAGAGTTAAGGGCGATTACAAAACATTGCTTTTAAAAGTGGATATTGGAGCTGACCAAGTTGAAAACTATAACTCTAGATCAAATCTGAAATGATCTGCCTATTCTTATTGGTGGTCAAGTATATTCTTCATTAATGTTACTCTGTATCAGTCTCCTTAAAAGTCCTGAACTTCAGTCATTATGTAGAACTAAGAGTAAATAAATTTCTTGATTAGGAATGCAAAGTAAACATGGACCAGTTATTCACATGCTCCCTCTAGAGTGTTTGCCATACTGACCAACATTTATAGCCAATACATGCATATCACAGTTAATTCATCATTAGCATTATTTCTGTATATCATGAAAATAATATATGAACAACAATAGCATAGATTGTTTTGTCTAGAAAATTATACATTTTTTTCTTAAATTGTAAAAAGCTAAGTTCCACAACAGAGATTTTTACAAAATAGTTATGTGTTCCATTTGTTACATGGGTTGGATTTCTTCAAAATTTCCTAGCTATACAGTGTCATCGTATTTTAAAAAATAATAAAGCAACCATGTGTTCTAAATAGATGGATAATGCCAATCTATTTTGTTGGAAAGGACACAGAAATGAGATTCATATTATAAGAGCAATATATTTTCAAGAGGCTCATTTCATAAATAACTTGCCTGTTGTGCATTGCAATAGATGCTGTAGGCATATCAAGCACTAACCTATTGTTTATTATAGACCCATTTTGTCATTTTGATGGTACAGATTCAAGTATGGCAATCTTCTTTCCTCTCTCTGCTTCACTGGCTACATGACTTCCCTTGGCTAAAACCATACTGAAACATACACTTGAATGTCATAAGTTATGACAGCCTGGGAGCTGAATAGGAATCCTATTAACTGACCTATGAAATTAGAGAATTATAAATCTCGATGAGTACAGGTTGGCTTGTATGCATAGCTTACTATATTAAATAGATATCTCTTTAACATGCTCAGATAAGTCCAAGTAAATATAATTTAAACAAATTGAAATATATTAATAAGTTGATTAAATATAAAGACTTTTTGAAAACACGTATAAACCCATCTGGTAATTCTATAACCTGCTAAAATTCATCTGGAAAATATTATGACCACTCAGCAGGGCATGTTGGGATCAATTAGCTATTTACTGTAGGCAAGAAGAAAGCATCTGCAATTTAAAAATCAGATGATTTTAAAATCCATTATATATATGACTATGCTCAAGGCAAAGTGTTAAAAGAAGATGGGCTGAAGGTTAACTGTTAGAATACACGAAGACAGAAGAATAAATGGGAATCTGAGTGAAAGGGATTTGAGAAAAAAATCAGGTAAACCCTACTAAAGAATTCAAACTCTGAAAGTCATGATTATATGGATTATGGAAACTCAATAATTTCCCCAATTTTTCTTTTAGCCCAGATCGTTTCCCTAAACTCCAGACTTGCATCTCCAATTACCAAGTAGAAACTTCCACTGTGATACTGAATGGGCATCTCAAACTCGAGATCCAAAACAAAGCTCCTGTTTTGCCACCACCAAGTTGTTCCTCCTGCTATCTTCCCTTTCTCAAGATATGGAAGCTCCCTTTTGCAGTGACTAAGGACAAAAACCTTGGAATCATCCTTGACTCTCCTAATCCATCCCTCAATCCTGTCAGCTCTGCCTTCAAAACATCCAGAATTCAGCCACTTATCACCACCTCTACGCTTACCACCCTGGTCCAAGCCACCATCATATTTTGCCTGGACTCTTGCAGTAGTCTCCCACCTGATCCCCTTGCAGACACCCTTGCTCCCCTCCAATTGATTCTCAACACAGACGCCAAAGGACAACAGTTAAAAAGTAATTCAGGTTATGGTATGATTGCTCAAAACTCTTCAATGCCTTTCCATAGTATTCAGAAAAAAAAAAAAAAGCCAAATTCCTTCCAGTGGCAGCCTTACATCAGCCACATCATCCCACTCTCCAGGGCCCATCTGACTCATCTACCGGCCGACTTGCTGTTTTTTGAACACATGAGTCCCCTCTCAGCTCAATTCCTTTGCTTTTGCTTTTCCTTTTGCCTAGAACACTCTTCTTTAAGATGTCTATTAGTCTCTCAATCAGGTTTTTATTCAAAGCCTTCTCTGGCCACCCTATCAAGATTCCCTACTCCTTTTTCAAATTTCCCTTCTACCTTCTATGATGCATTTTTCTCCTCAGCATCGATCACTATCTAACATACTCTATATTTTACTTATTTATCTTCTTTATTGCTTTTCTCTTCTCACTAGAATATGAGGCATAACAGGGAAGAGAATTTTGTCTCTTTTGTTTGCTGCTGTGTCCCAGTACCTAAAAGAGTGCCAAGCATGGTAGAGTATTGTGTGAATATTAGATGAATCGGACAAATGTTGGGCTGGTCCAGTGGTGTAACAGTCAAGTTCGTGCGCTCCACTTCATCAGCCTGAGGTTCGCTGGTTTGGATCCAGGGCACAGACCTATGCACTGCTTGTTAAATCATGCCGTGGTGGGTGTCCCACATATAAAATAGAGGAAGATGGGCACAGATGTTAGCTCAGGGCCAATCTTCCTCAGCAAAAAGAGGAGGATTGGTGGCGGATGTTGGCTCAGGGCTAATCTTCCTTAAAAAGAATTTTTCTTAATTTAAAAAAAATTAAATGAATTGGACAAATGTTGAAGGACTTTTACGACCTGGGAATCACCTACCTTTATCACAAAGAAGGGGACCCCTGTTTCTGGACATATACCATCAAACTGAGTTTTTAAATCTCACCAGCTTTTAGAGGGCTTACAAAACTGAAAAATATGACAGGATTCACACTACAGAAAGAAATCCTCAATGTTAAAATTAATATGTGTTTAAATAAGTGTCTACATGATATATAGCATTCAAGTGATGCCATTATATATATGTGTAATGAAGAAGTTTCCGTCATGGGAAGGAAATAACTTTAGCAAACTCAAGATTATGAAAATTATAAAACGGCCTTTAATTATTTTCCTTTAGGTAAGCATAACATTAATGTAGTAAATGGTACAATTTTGTTTGTTTCATGTTTTTGTGGGGCCCACAAAAATAAGGAAGTGTTAAGATGCTGTCCCTTTGCTGCCCATGCCTCCAAATTCTCGGCACAGATATATCTTTATTACTTCCTTTCTCTCATTTTTAGCTCTAATAATAATAATATACAGCTTAATGTTCTCTGCATGTGCTGACCCTCACCTCCTCTGGGCCAGCTGACTCATATTCATTCTTTAAAATCCAGCTCAAGCAGCATCTCTCCAAAGCAGTTTTTCTCACTGATGCCCTGACCTGCTCTAAGATAACAGAACAAATTTGGTGCCCCTAAATATCCTATGCCTATTTACATCTCTTCGTTAGAATCCTTACCTCAGCTTAGGACCCCACATCATCTGAATTTTGCCTCCATCTCCAAATTCATCCCCTCCTACTCCACTCCTGATATGCTATGCTCCAGGGCCACAGGTCTGGCTTCTCTAGTCTAACCCATCACAGTCTAAGAACCTTAGTCGTTCCTGGTCTTTCCACCTAGAATGCTGTGTCTTTGCATCTTGGAATGGCTGGCTCCTCAGGTCTCAGCATGAATGGCCCCATCTTAAGGGTAATTTTCTGATCAACTAATCTAAAGTTTTTTGAGCTTCATTTCTGAGCATCATAATGTTTTATTTTCTTCAAAGTACTTACTACTCTCTGGTGAACATTTATTTGTTTGTTTATTCATTATGCACCTCTCTCTACCCGCATAGAGAATATAATCACTACGAACGAGAAACTTTGTCCTGATCCCTATTACAGGAGCTGATACCTAGTAGGCGATAAGTAAATATTTGTTGAATAAATAAGAGAATTCATTTACCAGTATAATTTATAAGTTTACATGTCTTTTTCACAAATCGGTAAGCTTCTTGAGAGCAGAAAGACTACATCTCATTCCTCTTTGTATCCCCTGTAACTATCTTAGGGTAAATTAACCATTTAGTAATTGTTTTTCCAATGAACAAATCATCTTTAACACCCTCAGCAGAAACCCTTATTTTCAAAACACTGCAAGCTAACTTTTTAAGAAAAAATATTTAGATGGAACCTCAGAATGACTCTCTGAGAAGTCAGATACATAAAGTTTAAGTGTCGCCTTGAATGACTAAGGCATCGTGGCTGAACAGTGATGCTCATGACATGTTCGATTGCCTCCCTATGTTTACCAGCCCTCTTGCAGTTAGGTGTCAGCCATATGTCTTGCTCTGGCCAGTGCCATCGGTTACTCTGAGCTGAGGCAATGAAAAGGCTGTGTGCAATTCTGTGATCTTTCTCTGTATCAGGAAGTGAGGAGGACATGTACTGAGATGGCAGAGACACAAGGTCAAGATCAAGGTAGTCTGAGTTACAGAAATGTCACACAGAGGACAGTTGAACAAGAGAGCTATCTATATCTCTAGAAGAAGTTGAGCAAGAAAGTAACAGTTTTGTCATTGTAAGTCACTAATATTTTTGGTTTATTATTGCTGCAGCAGAACTTAGCCTATTCTGACTAAGAGAGAAACATCCTCCTTTTTAAAACACATGCACACGTGGAGTCAATACACAGACTACAAATTTTTGTTGTCAAAAAATACTACGTTTATACTCTAAACTTAAATTGCATGAATCTGTCAGCTTTTTGCATTAATATGTCTCAAGGGTGCAGGTATATAAGAAAACTAGTTGGTGAGCATCCAACTGAAGTGAGGAGAGGTAACCTTGCCTATTTCCATCAGGGCCTTGACTGATGATACAGTGTTTTTTGCTCCACCACAAGACTTAACAAACTAAAATCATAGTTTAAGATTAGGTTATCTTAATTATCTAGAGAGGATGTGCTATAGTAGAAAATTACTAATCTTTCAGCTGGGAGACCTCAAGCATTTTAGGATCTGACATAAATGATCAAAACGAGGAGTATGGTGATCTTAATTTTACCATTCCTTAGATCTAATCCTCTTAGTTCTGCTTCTCATTAGCGGAAAAGAGCATATCAAGCATCATGTAAATAAAGATCATGTTAAACAGAGATGAGCATCCAACTAATTTGGCTGGGAAGTTCTTGAACTTTGGAGAACAGGGTCTAAATATCAATTATTTTTGACTAACAAAAGGCCTTATATTTGGGGGTAAAGAAAATTTTAAAAAGCCCTTTAAATAACAGAATACATTTTCCTGATATTAACTACTCCAAATATAATAAGGCTGAGCAAAGGACATAAAAACCACAATCATGTTGAAACAGAAAAAAATGGCACATTATTCTTCTGTTTTTCCCCACCATGAAATAGGAAAAAAAGACCTTTTCAATTGTTTATTATGGTCTTGGCGTTAAAAAATAAATGATAAGACTTTAAATTTATTTTTAAAAGTAAATAAAAACTATACTGTCAATATTTTTAAAACATTCCTAAAAATGGTTTTTGCTAAAAACTTTTCTCAATTCTTTTCAGCAGAGTATCATAGTCTGAAATGTAACAAGGCATAATTTGAATTCTTATGAAGTGAATGAGAAGGAGAGATTTTTTAAAATAAAGATCTTCATTCCTCTATTCTTGCATTGTTCTGTGGCTGGCATGGTTTTCTGTACTCATGGGTGCCATTTGAGAAGGTCTAAGTGGCTATTTGGGCCCACTTCAAGGCTGCCAAATTGTCGGATGGAATTTATATATACTCACAAAGCTGAAAGAACCCATATAAAGTGTCTAGTCTACTTTAGAATAATATGGTGTTCAATGTTAGTCAATGAGAAGATATTTCTAGTTGCTTATATTAGATATATTGAAACTACTACCAATGGTCAATAAAACAAAAATACTCAAACTACAATATCAGTATATAATGTCACCAAATCATATTCCTGATGATAAGGAGCATTTTAACTTAGATCAGTAGTCTTCATAATGGTAAGTGCACACCCAGGGAAGTAACAATGTGATCCAAAGTATGGGAAAAACTAACAAAGTATACATTCATATTTACCTTTTACAAAAAAAAAGAAATCTAACTTTTCTAACATACAGAATGACACCGAAGCTTCCCCTGGGTATGTAAATCAAATACGTCATTTAAGTGCACATGTCATATACGGTACACGAGGACTCCTAGGGGCAGAGGCCACACTGCCTAGCAGCCTGTTATGCACATGCTAATTTTGTTGTTTTAAGGCACACTGCGGATTACATGAGCCCAGCTAGGTTGATTTATCGTTTACGTCACCTAATTTTAATAAAACTAGCACTCACCAGGGGCAAATGGTCTGCAAATAAACCACTGACAGAAGATGTTACAATTACCAAAAAGCCACAAAAATGGTAAAGCTGACACTTTTTTTTTTTTTTTTTGCTCTTAAGAGTGAGCTTGTAGCCAACTACATTCCAAGGTAGAAACCATGACAATTTAATTCTATGTGACAAGAATTCAGCTCCAGAATTATCAGAAGACTATTATACGGATGTAAATATACTCTGAACCACAGTGAACTGCTCCTTAAATGTGTACTTTGGTGTCTTTGTGAATCATCTTTTTCAGCTTTAATAGCCATTAAACATTAAACTGATCTTAGAACAGTCTTCCAAATCTGTGGATGATGAAATGTAAAACTAACACCTTAAAAAATAATGAAGCTTTTTAAAGCATATGGATTAAAAATAAAAGATGTATTTAAAAAACTGAGTAAGATAAAACATTATTTTAAAATGCTATTTCATCATTAAAATTTCTGTCTTCTATGTATTTTTATAATGTATAAAATATATCAGTATCATGGTATATACATATGTAATTTACAAATATACCCGTGAATTAAGGGTTCTTGCTCCAAAAGTTTCTCCGAACATAATTTAGAAAGTCAGAGTAGTCTGGAGCTGTGCTCCCCAACATGGCAGCCACTATCCACATAAGACTACTGAGCATTTAAAATGTGGTTTACGTCCTAAAGGAACTACATTTTTTCATTTGATTTAATTTTAGTTGATTTCAATTTTACAAATGAAGTGCCAAATACTGTTTTCTGTCAAACACAACTGTATTATTTTGTTAGCACTATATTCTACTTTAGCTGTTGGAAATATAGCATCTGCAGTGAGATGTTCTGTAAGTATAAAATGTACATCCATATTTCAATGTATAATATAAAATGCAAAATGTTTCATTAATAATTTCATTCTGATTCTATCTAGAAATGACAATATTTTGGTTGAACGAAATATTAAATTGAAAGAAATAAAAATTTTTAAATTAATTTTCGTTTTCTTTTCAACTTTCATTAATGTGGCTACTATAAAATTTAAAATTACATATGTGGATTGCATTATACTTCTATTGGACATCTGGTCCAGAAGTTGAAATTGGCGGATAGGGAGATTTATAAAAGGAAATTTAAGAGAATAGGTCCATAAATTTTGCAAGATTCAAGACTAGATAATAGATCAATTTTTTTTAACCTATGAAAGTTATACATATACACACAACTTTAAAATAATGTGAAGTTATTTTTGACATTTACTGAGTTTAGTGCAACTAGGAATTTCTACTGACATCTACCGTATATCACTTGAGTCAAACAGAAAAAGTTGTATAGAGTTAACTGACATGAAAATAAATTGTAATTACTCGATTTTAATTCCATTTCAAAAAAATAGCAGATTTTTCACCTCTATGTAAATATTGGACCAAAACCAAAGGATAAGAAAAAGAACAAAGGATAACATAGCAAGTTGATCTTTTTAAGAGAATAATAGAAAACAGCAAGTTTGGGTTCTTGATCATATGATACCATTTTTTAAAAGAAAGCTAGGTAAATTATCCTTTCCTCTTAAGTATAGCAGATAAACTGAGCCAGGCACAGAGAAGATCTTTTTTACCCAAACCCACTAACACAGTCTTCCTATACGAATGGGTCAGCAAAGTAAAATAATCAGTAGTCTTCTCATACAGAACAAATATCCAGTTAGGAAATTCACCTATAGAACACACACATGGCATAGAAACCCATCTCTATACTTTGCTTTATTTTCAGTCTCCCCTGCCCCCACCTGTTCTGTTACTGGAAGATCCCTCTTTCTGGACTCCAGCAACAGGTAGAGAAAAGATAATCCATGGGGCAGATGATTGCAGGTGGATAGAGTAAACCAAAATCCACTGCATGAATAAGCTTAAATAACAGAGCTTTGATAGTTTCATTTTTTTTCTTTTTCTTTTTTTTTTTTTTTTTGAGGAAGATTAGCCCTGAGCTAACATCCGCCACCAATCCTCCGCTTTTTGCTGAGGACGATTGGCCTTGAGCTAACATCCGTGCCTATCTTCCCCTACTTTATATGTGGGACGCCTGCCACAGCATGGCTTGACAAGCCATGTGTAGGTCCTCACCCAGCATCTGAACTGGGGAACCCTGGGCCGCCGAAGCAGAACGTGTGAACTTAACTACTGCACCACCAGGTGACCCTGGTAGTTTCATTTTTTAGGCATTTCACCATTGAATTCTATTTTGTAATTGTCCCTTGTATGTGTAATCCCACATAAGAAACTTCTTTTGAAAAAATTAGTGGCTAGAGTACCTTTGATTTCTCTGAAGAATTGTCATGTTTCACAGTCCTTCTGATATTAAGAAATAAATAAAACTTGCTAGAGTTTCCAGCTTAGAACCCAAATCATCAACTCTGGACATGTTTTGAGACTATGTTTTTTTGCCTTTTCCAGGTCTTCTGTTTTCTCCAGACCTGATTCATTATGTGTATCTGACCATATTTTATTGTATATACTCTCGAGCTGTCAAAAATACTTTCTAGAAAATAGAAGGGTAAAAATATGTAAGTTTATTAAATATGTAGTTAATTACCTTCCTCAATGTTGAGATTATACAAATTATGGTGAAATATTACCAAGGGAATACGTGGATAGTACTCATTTGAATGCAGAATAGCCTGGAATTAGCAAAAAGTTCTATATGCCTGCTGCCGTTCCTCTAAACATGTTCTTCTGGAAAATAAACCCAAATATGAACTATAAACTATAAACTGTCTGCTTTGGTAAGTGTTACAGATTGGTTCTAAAATAGAAGAGACAAACGCACTCTGAAAAAGAAATTTCTTATTGATTTTAAACAGATGAAATTGTGGTACAGTTCAAGGGGAAACTATGTAGTAAAGCAATCTTTTTATTTATGTTAAAAAGGAATAATGCCTAGTTCTTCAAGCTTATTTTCATACAAAGTATAAACATAAAAAAATACAAAAAACAACTTTAGCATAATTAAACAACAGAAGAATCATTACACTCGCTCTTCTGTCAGAAGAATTACCACTAATTATAATGATATTAACACAAGAATCCTTTTTGATAAGTTATTTCTGTTTGAATATGTTACATAGTCTCTCGGAGAACTGACTTTTCTAGCAAAGGTGCTGCCTTTCAAAGCTCAAATGCAAGAAGCTAACAAATACCAGAACAGAAATTAATATTTCTCTTAAATATGTCTCTTCTTAGGGATCTGCGTCAGCTTTTTAGAAAGGTTTCTAAATGGTGACTTTATCAATATATAAATCAGTTGAGAAATACAGTTTGTCTCATATCTGGAAAACCTTTCAAAGAATAATAATCAAATCTGTAGTCCTAACTGTACTGTTAGAGAAAATGGGTAATCAATAGAGAATATGGTAATCAATAGTCAGTTTCAGATCTCTCACTCCAACTTTTGTCTGTTTGTGGCAGGAGTTGAGTGCCTGTAATTCAATTCAAGACAGGCGAAGTATCAAAAGGCAAAGTTAAATAAATTACAAAAATATTTCCTTTTTCCTTTTGTCTTTACAAAAGAACAACCTTAAGCTGAGCTCGAAAAACATAAAGATTTCACATCCTGTTACATATTTAAAGTCAATAGTTACCCTTTCTGCAACATTGCAAATATTTTAATTCAAAAAGTGGTGTTTCAACACCATTTACATGTTTATCTAATGCTCATAAGCACCAATCTTTTTGCTCACCATATGTTAAGCAGAAAACAGAAAATGTAATTATTAAATGCATGGTAAATGAAGAAATTACTAATCAGTTTAAAATAAATTACAGCTTTCCTGCAATCCAGTTCCAACAGACAGGGCATTTCTGCAGAGGATCCAAGGGCTTTTCTTGCCACTGCTATTGGGGGCAAAGTATCACTACCATCAACAAGACCTCACCACATTTATGTGGGATTAGACATGAGGCCTGGCATGCACGTGGTTAGTACTTTACTATCCACATTCTCCACTACCGGCTACTCTTTCTACCTGCTCTGTATCCTAAGACATGCATACCCTGAGAGGAGGACAAAGTGAATTAATTTGCATGCTTATCAATGAATTTTGAATTACGTATGCAGAGCACTATGCTAGTCTTGAGAAAACTGGAACAGTAGATATGATACAGTGTTTGTTTTCTAGTTTGGGTAGCAAGGCATCTACTGTCTGAAGCAGTTATACATGCAACAATAACAAGTGGAGTCGGCTTTATGCATGCCAAAGCGAAGGCTGGGCTGCCTAAGCTCTGGAAGCAGAAGGAAGAGATGGATCAATCTGGCCTGGGTTAAGGTTGTAGAAAGTAGGGCAATATATTGCTGGGCTATGTAGATAGGGGAAGAGGAGTATATTTGGTGAGCAAGCAGTTGGAAATGATCCTGGTAGCCAGTGATGAGGCTAGCCTGGCTTGATGGAAGGGACTTTCCAGAAGCTTATAGAAGATACAGTTTGCTAAGAAGTGGAGCAACATACTTCAGCAGGCCTGGAATGGCAGGAAAAGTCTGGAATGGATCCCAGAGTTGATGAGAAATATTTAGAAATGTAGAACACAGGGAAATTAAAGGAAGCTGGTATTCTCTTATATTTTTAAGGTATTTTTAAGGTAATTTGGTATGTAAGTTTGGGTGTGGAGGTTCAGGGGTCAGCTGGAAGACCTGGTAACCCATCATGAGTAGTTAGTAGCAATAGGAATAGAAAGAAGGAGATAGATTAAGGTATTAAAAAAAAATTAAACTGTGCCAATTAAAAATAGAAAGACAAAGAATAAGGAGCAAGATCCAAATGTTTATGGAAAAAGTAGTTCAAGGAAGGACTTTAGGAAGAGAAAGAGGAAGATTACTACAAGGCACCCTGGCAGATGAAATTGCAGTATATTTTTAAGGCAAAGTAGTGAAAGTGGGTGGAATAGCAAGGATGGTGGCGCTAGGTTAAGAGAAGATGGAGGAGCACAGCCTTGGTTTCTTGTTGAGGAATGATCAGAGAGAGGAAAGGATAATTTGAAAGCAAGCCAAACTAACAGGCAAACTCCAAGCCCTCATTGTTTGTTTGGAACAAAGAGAAAAAACTGGGTGAAGAAGAGCTCTATCTCCATTAAAAAAAAAATCAGTAATGCGACTAACTTACTACATTGCGTGGCTTTTCTCAGGAATATAGGACAGGAGAGGAAGAAAACCTTCAACTGTCTGTGAAAGGTCCTACGGTTACACTCTCACTCTAAAGAGCCAAGAGCTAAGGGCTGGTCACTCCCCTGGGATCCTCTCCCCGGGTTTTTGCATTTCACAAACCAGTTTTGCTCATGCAGTTCAAATAGAGAACTTTGCCTGGTTGTTTGTGGGTGGTCTGTTTATTTGTTTGGATTTTTGCATTTTTACCACAGCTGTTTGTTTAAATGACTTATTTTGCTTCTAATGATCTTACATCTTTTAAAATTATTTCAAAATATTTTATCTATCTTTTAGTGTTTAACTTTGTAAACACATGGGGAAAAACAAAAAAAACCCGTAACTACACTAACATGAGAGGTACAAAGGGACCTTTCCCGAAACCCTCAGTGTATATTTCACCTCCACAAATATTCTTTTTCTTAAGACCCTGTTCTTTTAGGGAAATACAACTCATCAAAATTGGTGCTAATAGTTCTGTTTGTTTCCTTAATGTCAATCTTCCTTACCTCACTGTGAGGTGCAGAGAGGAGGAATTAAGTCTGACTTTTTTCAGCATTGTGAGCACAGATCCCCAACTACCAGGAGCCAATAGTGGGCACCTATCAAATACTCGTGGAATATTGAATGTATCAATGAATGACTGAGTTAAGATGATGACTTCTGCTCTGAAAAGGAAATTAAATATCTTTTTATTTATGGTTTGGTTAGTTGCAGTCCTTTGAGTACCTGGAAATAGTTGTTCAATTCTGAACCCAGAGGGACACCTTGTCTAGGAATGAGGGAAATTCTTATTCTATGTTCTGAGGACTTATTCCAAATCACTGGCCTTAATGTCTCAAGGAAATCATAACCACATACTCCCAACTTCTTCCCAGAACTAATAAAAAATATTATCTCCTTTTTAGGACCACTAAGAGCTTAAATGCCATATTAATAACATAGAAAGACAAAGAAGGAGCATCATAATACAGTAAATTATTACAATCACTTATATTGGCCAGTATCTGGAATAATATTGGTTATATGGATTCACATTCCTTCAAAGCAGGAATTCAAAAGAGCTTTCCAAAATGCTCACTTAATTCATTCCATTATCCAAAAAAAAGGAGGGAAAATGTCAAAATCTCAAAACGTTGCTCTTTGACAGACCCACACTCACCTGAATCAGCCAAGGCTCAGCTGCTCCCTCCATCCTCTATCAGCAGAACATCTACCTGGTTCACGGACTTTGCCAAGCATCTCACTTTAATGAGGCACAAGCCATCTTTTTTGTATCCGTAGCAGAATGTCAACTTTGATCAAGGTCTAGGCCGACTCAACACACTTGTTAAAATGCAAATCTAATCATGTCACTTATCTGCTCAATGTCCTATCATTGTTTCTCATTGTTCTTTGAAGTCCTAAATCTTTAATGAGATGCTGCATGGCCTGCTGCCTGTTTTCAACCTTACTTAACACTGCTCACCTCTTACTCTAAGCATTCCAGCTGGGTTTGCTCAGCTCCTCTAACACGCCAAGCTTCTCGCTTCCTCTGGCTTTCACCCAGACTTTCCTCTCTGCCTGCAATGCTTCTTCCTCCTCCACTCTATGACCACACTGGATCAACACCTATTGACTCTTCAGATCCACTTTAAATTCATTCAACAAATATTTTCTGAGCAAATACCATGTGCCAGGGACTATTTTAGGCTTTGGAGAGCAAGACAATAATAAAACAAACAGTCCAAATACAAATAGGAAATAATTGGGTCTGACCAATGTAATGCAGAGAATTTTAAAAAGTAGATGACTCGTGACATAGTTTCTCTTTTTGGATTGGATGAACATTGATGGTCTTCCTGAGAAGAAGACATTTAAACTAAGACCAGAGGAATAAGGAACTGACCCCACAAAGATCCAGAGCAGAGGGAACAGTAAGTATAAAATTGCTAAAATGGGAATGAGTTTAGTGTGTTTGAAGAACAAGAGATGGCTGGCACAGAGAAGAAGAGCATTTTGAGATGAGCTAAGAGATACAGATACAAGACGTACAGATACTAAGAGATACAGGTACAGATACCTATTCATGCAGGATTTTGTCAGACCGGGCAGGGAAGGAGTTTGCATTTTATTCAAAGTGAATATTGGAAAGCCACTGGAGGCTGATAAGCAGAAAAGAGAGGTGGAATAATTTATGTTTTAAAAAGATAATCCGATTTTGCTGTGTAGAGAATGGATTATAGATAGAGAGTAAAAGTGAAAGAGGAAAATAATAGAAGGAGTTCAGGAAGATTTGGCTTAGTTTGATAAAGGGGGAAATGGAAAGAAGGAGACAGATTCAGGATGTATGTTGGAACAATTAGCTAAGAGAAGCTGATGAATTAGATATTGAGCATAAAGGAGAGACAAATGAGGGAAATTCTATAGGATTTTTGCTTGATCATCCAGATGGATGGCAGTGCCGATGACATCAGTACAGTGTTGTGTTGAAGAGACTACACGGGTTAGAATCCTGGCCCCACCACTTAATACTGTTTGACCCATAGGACTGTGAATAAGTCACTAAGCCTCTCCACCCATTTGTTCCTGTATTTATAAAATCAGGAAAATAACAACCCTATCTCACAGGGTTATTGTGGAAATTTAATAATGTAATTAATGTAAACTGCTTAAAACAGCTTTTGGAATATAAGATGTCCTCAATGAACATGGCTATTATTATTATTTCTATTGCTGCATTTATTATGCTAGCTAGATGTGGAAGACAATGAAACATGTAGACCTGAGAAAATCAACATATTTTAGGCTTTAAGTTTGAGATATTCATTAGACATCTACATGGAGATGTCAGTCGGCAGAAGTATACAAGTATAAAATTTTGAGGGATAGTCAATCCTGAAGATAAAGTTTTAGAAATACCACAGAAGTGGTGTTTAGAGCCATGCATGAAGTTCCCTAGGGAGACATTGTAGAGCGAGAGAAGGGAAGGGAGCCCAAAATTCTGCTTAAGGGCATGTCAACATTTAGAGATCAGGGTAAGAGAGGAGGAGCCAGGAAAGGAGGCTGAGAAGGAGCAGAAGGTGAGGTAGGAGGAAAACCTGGGACGGGGCCAAGAAGCAAGCATGCTGAAAAAGGACTTGTTAACTGTGTCCTGTGCCATGGAGAGATCAAGGCAGATAAGGACAGAGAAGGGACCAATGGAATCAACAATCTGGAGGTCCTTCGGAATCTCGGTAAGGATTTTCTCAGTAGAGTGTTAAAAATAGAAACTTGAATGTCACCTCCTCTGGGAAACCTCTTCTGAGTGTCTAGAAAAGATCAGCTCCTTTCTCATTGCACTTGTCATTTCTCTAGCACTTATATAGATAATTGTAAAGAAAGTCAACTTTGCATGATATCATTATCTATGTAAAGGCTATCATTTGTGTAATTATTCATTTATTCTTTATCTCCCCTAATAGCTAGTGATCTACTTCATAACAAGGAACACGTCTATCTTGTTTTTCACAATACCCTCAATAACTAGCAGAATGCCTGATATCTAATATTGCTCAATTTATATTGAATGAATGAATGGCTGAATGAATAAATTAATGAATGACCCTATATGACTATACCTAAAAGACATTTAAAAAAAATTAGCTTCTTTTAACTAACACCCACACTAATTGACATGCTTACTTTCAGGTTATTTGTAAGTTTTTGGCATAACTAAATAATTGCTTTTATTGCAAGTCACCTTAAATCATTTTGGAGGGAGCAGGTAGAATAAAAATAATGAACAAATAGTCTACTTTGCACAGTATCATTATTTATCTAAAGTTTCTTTTTTCCAAAGGACAAACAACATCTCTACTCCAGGAGCTCATTTTAGCACTCAATGTAAAATTGATTACCATCCAGCCCTTATTAAAACACAGTTGATATAACTGATGTTTGAGAGAAGAAATCTATGAACCAAGTTAACCGTCCATTGCTCTAAATTGGTTTTTAGCTCTATCCTATTATAAGTGAAATCACCAAGTATCTTCCTTGAATTGCATTTGGCTAGCTCTTTGCTGAAATGACACTATAGAAGTCGTGAGCATTTATTATTATGTCCTTGGCTTTTACAGGGGATTAATATAAATAATCATATACTGAGAATATTTATGCATCTTCTACTGACATGAAGACTCTCACACGATTCCTATATAGTTCAGGGTTCCAAACAAAACAACTCAAACGATAAATTTCTCTGTAGTACAGTGTGAGAAAAAACTTTACTCGTATATTTTTTCTGATTAATATGTATATTTCCTTTATCTGATAATAACAATTATGAAATTCAATCCATTATAACTTTTACTTAGCTTCTAGAAAATTTGGATATGCATTTACGTTCAATTCGAGTAAATATTCATAGCCTAAGTTTCTGTATATTTTCTCTACAGTATATGTATTCCTATTTAATATAATTTTAGCAGCCTATTTATCAGTATGCATTTGTCACAAATTATCTCCACTTTTTTGAAGTGGAAAGAGTATGAATAAATAAAAAGAAAATAAAACAATATCCTTTTCTCTTCCCTTTATTGAATCCCAGAGATAACCTACTCTTCCCGGTCTCACTCAAATAACGCAATTCTGTGAAGACATTTTGACTTTTCAAGGACAGACTGACTCCTCTCCTACCTCCCAAGAACATGTTTACATGATCCTATAAAATTTAATGTTTGATTTTATATTGCTGTCAAAGACAAGGTCACAATTTGAGTTTTTCGTTTGTTTGTTTTAGGATTTAGAGCCAGACAGAAACAAAAACAATGCAAAAGAATACCAAAAATAATAATGACAACATATCGCACCACTTCAGGAATTAATATACTTTTCTTTTTCAATCATGAGCATTAAACAGACTTCAGCAAACTTCCTTGCTGTTAGGCTGCTCAGATTCAAATATGACCTCAGTCACTGCTTCTATATTGGTCCATCTGATAGTCTATGCTCCCTTCTTTGTTGTTCTGATTTTTCTTTTTATATAAAAAATCAATTAACAAACACATATTATTATAAGATATGAAGTAGACTACCAATTATCATTCTCTACTGAGTTTACTTCTCCCCTCAATTAGATTGAAAACTCTCTAAAGATAAGGACTATACTGTTCTTACTTTTTATTGCTCATAGAAGATGTATATTGCTGGAAACAAGTGTTACATATTTGATGACTGACCACAGCAAAGTTGTATTTATTTCTGTCATTTGCCTGAGAATACATGAAGCATGATTATTGCATAGACAATATAGTTATAAGAATCAACAAATGTCATTAACCATTTCCAATAGAACAAAAATGAATTAAGGTGTGAATTAAAATTGATATGCAGTAAAGTTAACAAAAGCTTGTTTTAAATGCTTTAGTCCTTGTTAGTGCCCTCAAGTCGTTCTGACTCCTAGAGACTCCTGTACAGCAGAGTGGAACCAGCCTGGTCTTGTTGTGCCGTCCTCTCACCTGCCCCTCTGTATTGGACAATGATCTGCTGCTGTTCATAGGATTTTCATGGTCAGATTTAACCCTACATGGCATTATAAAGTAAGCTAAACGTCATTCTTCAAATACAGTAGATGGGCTAGCACTTTGAATTATTGTTTTCATAGATGGGTAGTGTAGACATTGAATTACTAAGTAAAACATTTAATTAGACTTCTCAAAAGTTGCCAGATTTTCAGATAGATATCAGTACTTTTGAAATATCTAAAACAAATTTTTTCTAAAATAAGTCACATGGGCCAGAATTATGAACACATAATTACCTCCAAAATATCTATATCAAGGTAAAACTAACATTACATTTCCATGAGATAAAAATCTTATGTTTGCCTAAATTAACAGTGGTATATAACTTTTCTTTTTTTCTCCAAAAATAACTTATAAATTTATTCTAAATTTAGAGAGGTATTTGAAACACAATTTTAACACTAAATGAGTTAATGTATTTTTCTCATTTTTGAGAATTGAAAATATATCATTTGGGTAGTTTCTATTTTCAAAAATGTTTATTATACAATATCCAGTCCTAATAGTGAATAATTATTTAATATTCCCTTCAAATACTTGTTCTTAAGTATATATGTTTATCCTATTTACAATAACATTTAATATTATTTTCCTCTTTAAGAACACATAATCAAAACATTTCTCCCTAAGTTTCCAATATGACAATTTTTATTAACTATATACCAGAATATTTAAAAATAACTGTATTAACAATTATTTTAAACAGATTTTAAAGGACTCTGTAACAATGTATTAAATAAATGAGGACGAAGAGTTAAAATAGGCTGAAGACAAAGACCGTATATAACCAAAAGTGAAAGAAAATCTAAACATTCACTGGAAGTGTGAGATGGAATGAGATGAAGTTACGGAGAGCTCTAAGATGAAACTGGGCAAGTGAGGTTAGCAGGCAGATTCCTGTATCCTCTTGCTTTTTTTTTTCAACCTTTTTAGCAGTTTTTCTTATCGCCACCAATAGCATCTCAAATAAAATAATAGTGATAGTCTAGTCTATGTTACTACTCCAAAGGAAACCGCAGAAGAGCTTTAGTTGAGCAACTCCAAGCTATTCCTAGGTTCTTCAGAGCAATGCTATCATAGGAGGCATTTGTTTCTTCTACGCTACTTCTACTTTGTAAGGAACAAAATGTATTTTTTTAACATGAAATGCTTTAAACTGGAACCTGGCCTGCTAGATAGCTATAAGATTTTTATAACTGAAACATTATCACATTTTTACTTACTGTTAAAACAAACAAAAAAACTTGCCAAATTTCTCCTGTGGGATGGCAAATTCAAATCAACACTAATTACATTACCTGTTTCAGACATCCTGATTTTTTGCGTCAATCATCTGAGAGCAATAGTCTTATAATTAGCCAATTTGTACTGGACTCCAAAGTTCATTTTGTTCACACCAAAGCATCCAAGTCAAAACACAGCTCATGATTTCCTCTGATGTGGGATCAAATTTTATTTTCTACTTAATTTCCAACACTCTCCCAAGTGCAAACTAAACAGGAAAATTTTGGATCCCACATCCAAGAAACCTTGGCCTACCTTGTTATGACCAGTCAAATTATTAACAATAACAAAAACCCTACAGTCTTTATTGTTGTAATTTTCTTGTCAGACAAGCCATTGATCTCGTTGTCATATGCCACACACGCAAAGTGTGCTGAAACAAATGTTCTAATAATTTAATTTTTTCATGAATTAACTCATTTAAATACATTTTAACAAGGACAAACACATATTTCAGGAAGAAACTGACCAAAATATATCTAGAACTAATATTCCAAATGCACCTAAAAATATTTCGCTAACAGAGTTTTATACGTCATCGTGTTGAGAGGAGGTCTGTAAAGGACAGCTGATCCTTAGTGCTAATTATTAGCGTATGGTGCATTTAAGAGAAACAAAGGAGCCAACTAAAGGTTAAATCTTACATTGCAATAGAGCCAGAACAAAAACTTAAAACTGGGAAAATCATCCCTCATCAAAACCAACACTGCCTGCCTTTATACAGACCAAGGAAGTGATTGAGTTCTTCATTTTTCAGCTGGTTAATCTGTTGTCCCGCAATCCAATCATTCAGAGTGTGGCATTAAAAGGCAGGATATGGGCATGAATAAAGGGTTCAAACTGGATCAAATTCAGGTCCCCATCACTTCTGAATGCATAAGAAAATTGGGCAGAGCTTATATAAACATTATGGCACAGTTCATTTTATGCAATCTTACTTTATGTGAGTACAACCAATAACAGAACAGGGCAACACAAGGTGTGACCAAAAGATTTTTAAAAAATAAAGTAAGTATATATAACTAAGTGGATGTTCAAGTCCTTAAGAACACTGTTACCACAATTTGGCATTTAATTTTAAATTTTTAATCGGCAAACAGGTCACTGCATCAGGATTTCTAACTTGAGAAATTCAGAAAAATATGAGAATAATAATAAAAACAACTGAGCTATAAAATATACTATAATTAAAATTAAATGCATTAAAGCAATTGAAGATGCTCACATTAAAATCTTGCAAAAGAAACAAATGACAACACTAAGATATTTAAGAAGATTAAGAAGATTATTATGAACATCTCTTTATACATCTTCTAATATACAGAGTTTTCATTGGTGGGAAAACACTCATCCCTGCCCACTGAAATTATAATTACATCTGAAGCAATGCATGATTAGAATCTATGGGTGAAGTAATGTGGGAAGAATGCTACAGAAATATTTTATACCTACATCGATATAATGTATCCATTATATCATCTACCATACTCCAAATTCGGAATAGCAAACTAGAAAAAAGTTAAGATTCACTTTGCATTGCTAAAATATACCCTCCCCAAAATATACATTGATTGACAAAAACTATTTTTTTTTTACATTTTGAGATTGGCATAAATATAGGATTATGATTACATAGTAGGAGTTAGAATAATAACTAACACTGAAGAGGACAAAAACTGATCCTCAATGGCTAAAATATATGATAGTAACAATTAATATAAAAGAGAATATAATTCAAATTCCTTTTTAAAAATATTTCAGAGTAAAGAATGAGTGAGGTGTCTCTTTGTGCCCAAATCGCATTATAAGTTATACTTCTTTAACTGTATAGTATGGAATAAGACTTTGAGAACAATTAACATGAAAAAATCTTTTGTGATGAATTGTACTCCTTTAGCAAATACTGTTAACTAAAATACCATGTGTAAAGGTATTTTATTACATGATATAGTAATTTTACTCCTCAAATTGTGATAATACTATAGAAAATAAATTTCTACAAGAAGAATAGTAGCAATAAGAAGCATAAATAGTATAATAAGTAGCAACAAGAAGAATAGATTTTGTTTTACATGTGTATACATTATTAAACTGAACCTTTTGTCACTTTATGAAATCAATGCATATTTTCCAAATCAAAATACATTTAGACAAAATATCTCTAATTATATTTGACCAATTTTAAAAAACCCAAACCCGCACCACAATGACAAACAATCATTCCCCAGAGCCAGTCCATACACAGATTCTAGAAGACAGTATAAACTTGTTTCTAAACTCCCGGCAAACCTCAGGCAATTTTATAGCATTGTAAAAAAGAAAAGTAGAAGAAAGAAGAATTTGTCCAGAGACTAATTCTTCTTAAGAAAGGTCCAGCCATTGCTGCCTTTCACAGTTCTATAAAGCCAAGCTTCAAAGAGCATTCCTCAACAATGTGCATAATTTTGTTTCCTTTTACTTTTAAATCTTAAAACCAACCCTAGCTGTCTTCTGTCAAGTAATTTATGAACATTTATAGAATTTATTGAAAACATCAAAAATTTTGATTCAAAGTCAGCAAGCATAGAACAATGGGTGAAACAAAGCAAAGCAAAACAAAACAAATCAAAACAAAACTACCACATACTTCATGAATTAACGGTGGAAAAAGAAAAGAGACTTCTTACCAAGCACCCCGAGTCGGTAGTTGACTGTGATGACGATCACATTGCCATAACTTGCCAAGACACTCCCATCATATAAATTTCCAGTACCTTCCATATAGGAGCCACCATGGATATACACCATCACTGGTTTGGGACCCCCACTGTCCCGAATATCTGAAAAAAAAAATGGTTGGCAATTGTTCTTATCCTCAAAAACCATACAGAATGAAGCAAAGAATACATTTTCCATTTTAAGGACAGAAGGGCATGATTTTAATATGCTTCTGTAAATTGCTGTTTTTGTTAAAGTGTTTCTTAAGCAACTCATAATAAGAGCTATTGCAGAAAACAGCAATAGATAGCCATTGTTTCCTATCTAAAATTTTGTTAAAAATTATAAACTGAATTACAAAACTTGGACAAACTGAAATTAGGTGTAAATTTTAGTGCTTTTTGATTGATTGCTGACATGACAGGGGAACCAAAAGAAATAATAGAATGATACTTATTCTTAGGGCTATTTTTTGAAAATGTTATAAATGTTATATGGAATTTATGAACCACAAACTAAGGACAATGGTATCATTGCTATTCTGAATAGCAGTTTTTCCATTTCTTATTTACTATGAAGATCTCTATTGAATGCATCATAATTACATTGAATCATTTATGCTCCAATTTGTGAACATAATTACAGCCTTGCATTATAGAAATTGTAAGAAGTTTCATTTCACTACTGACATACTAACTGTCAGAAGAATGTTTAGGCAGTAAAGTCATATATACCTACAATTCTGTTGTTGCATTTAGGGGATTGTCATTAAAATAATATTTTTTAGTTAAGTCCAGGTCATCTGCCCATTCCACCTACCCTTACCCTTTGGAAGAAGAAAGCACACTAAATTACATTTTTCATCTCTTTGTGTAACTATTGTACTCTTTTTTAGCCCCACTGTGGCTCTCTGTTTTTGTCCTGTAGACATGAGACAGGAAACAGTTAAGTCTAAGTATAAAATGCCAAAGTTCAAGGTGAAGTTGAAGTGATTTCTACAGCTCTGAATTTTAATCAAATGTATTTCCTTTTCTAAGATACTTTCCCCCAATTATGTAGTTTCTTTCTTTATGTTTTAATCTTTAATTTTACTGTGACTTGTATTGTGGCAAAACATATGGCCTCTCCCGGATAACGTTCCTTGTGCGCTTGAAAAGAATGTCTCTTCTACTGTTTGAGAATGAATCACTTTTATATGTCTGTTAAGTCTCGTAGTTTTATAGTAGGTCCCCTATTTCCTTATTGATCTACTGTATGGTTATCCTATTCATTGTTGAAAGTGGAAATTAAGTCTCCAGCTATTATTGTAGAAATTCCCATTTTCCCCTTCAATTCTGTCAACTTTTACTTCGTATGTTTTGTGGTTCTGTTAGGTGTGGATATGTTTATAATTATCATATCTTTTTGATGGATTGACACTTTTATAAATATATAATATCCTTCTTTATCTCTTGTGACATAATTTTTTTACTTTAAATCTATTTTGACTGGTATTTGTATAGCCATTTCAGCTCAGTTTGGGTTATTACTTGCATAAAATATCATTTTATGCCCTTTCACTTTCAAACTATTTGTTTCTTTGGATCAAAAGTGAGTTTATTTTAAAGAGCACATAGTTAAATTATGTCCAATTATGTAGCGTTCAACAAGGATCTAGAAATAGTATATAAGGGGAACATAAGACAATAGAAAAAACTGCTAAACTGTATATTGGAAAACATGGTTTTAACTATTATATAGATTGAAATATTATATATGTATATATATGATTATGAATATATACATACATAAAACATTACTATTATATTATAGTCCATGATCTCTGCTATCCACAATTGAAATAAAATTACATCAAATATATTATCTCTTTTTAATGCCAATATTAAAATTGTCATTTAAACGTATGGCTTTGTTCCTTTGCTTTTGACATTTTTTATCAAAGAAATCTCCTACACCTTTACGACTGAGGTTTCAGCTTTCAGAATGGACTAATAATGGTACCAACTCACTGAAAAAACTGATGATTATTTAGAGGCTGCTTTACACTTCCTGTAAAAAGGATGACTAATATAAGAGCCTCAGGTTTTCTATTGTAATAATAAAGTGATTTCTTTAAATGAAAAATCATTTTAAGATCAGGAATTGCAGCTCAAATTGTTTGTTCAGATTTCCAAGTTGGGGAAACAGCTCCTTGCAGAATTTAGAGACTTTTTTAAAAGACTATTTTACATTTTACTTAATAGCAGTGTCTACGTTTACCATAATTCCCCTCCCCCGCAAGGGTGTACTTAAGAAGAGTGTCTTGTTTCTAAGTGGTGAGAAGAGGATACTTTGATGTAAAAACCATCCAGTAGACACAGCTACATTTAGAAGGAAAACCTAGATTTATTTTCTCCTTAAATCCTTGGGAGGGAAAATGGTATTTGCTCATTTGTAAAGATTTGAGGGCTCGTGGAGATGTTAGGCTTACACAGAGAAAACAATCCTTTAAAACTGTTAAACTCTCCTTAAATGCCTGTTTGCTGCGTACAGCTTTGGCTTATTTTCTAGTATAGCTGGCACTGAAGAAGCAATAATAAATTATTAAACTGAAATCATTAACTGACTACTCACAGCAGACACTGTACTCTGCTAATTGTACGCTTGGAGGTAGCACAGAGGGAGACTGTCTCAGAATTCTTCTTTAATTAAAATTACATAGAATTACGAAGCACCAACTGTGAACAGTAATGAAATCTTAGAACCATTCTGTTCACCTGGAAAACAATAACAGGCACGCATTGAGAAGACCTGCCACATTTTGTACATAATAACAGAATGAAGTGGACATTGCCAGGAAACACCAAAAACATGACAATAGATTCTAGGAGCTATTTTGAGTGGTACCTCTCTATTTTTCTTTGAACATTAGACTTGAAAGGATTGCTGATACTTTGGGCTGATTCTAATTTCCAATTTGTCTTTTCAAACTTCTCAAAGGTTTCAGTATTGCCTAAGAATTTAATATATGGAGTTCTTTTCCAGAAAGTTCTGTAACATTCTAAGGCTGTGTTCGGAACAATATTTCTTTTTGCTTAAAGTAACCCTGAAGTTAATGCCATATGGGGTATCAACTACCAAAATAGGTAAAATTCTTGTACAAAATAACTCACTATTGCTAATAAAGTTTGGGAAAATGTCATATTTCTATTGCAGAATGATTGGAACTTTTAATAGCGTTTTATCAGAGTGGTCCATCTTAGAATTTATTTTTGATAGTGTTTTATCAGAAAGGTCTATCTTAGACTTTACTTTTCTTCACAGTCTACAGATCTTTTTGATGTAAATATAAAAAGTACACAGTTTAATTATAGTAACTTAATATAACAAATATAAATAGCTTAAATTATATTATATATACTCCGATTTTAAAAAGAATCAGAATCTTTATAAATGAACTGATATATCGGATAGCTTACTATTGAATACTATCTGCTAATGCCATCATTTTAATAATAAGACTTTGGGGAGCCATTATGTCTTTAGTGCAAATATATTAGATGTGCTTTCGTAATCTCTAATGAATTTATTAGAGCAAAGTCATCCCTCTAAACCTTGTCTCATATTTTTCCCTGTAAATAAGGTAGATTTCACCTAAGATTTCTGGTTTTGCCTAAACAGCTGCTACTGACTTTACTAAGATCAAAGGAACACTCTCAGATACTGAAACACCAGTTCAGGCCCAATAAAACTATAAGTGTTCATAAAGCACGTTTATATTTTCTGTTATTTGCAATTTTTTAAAGCTTTGCTAAGTTCCTAGGTCTCTGAAAAGAGTGGGAGGGTTGGGGGAAATACTACATTGGTTATTTTTTTCCTAAATTTTCTATGGTAAGAAAGTATTTAAGTTTCTCAAGTTAAAAAATAATAAGCTTGGAATCTGAGTAGACATCTTGATTTTAAATTTTAGTAACTATTTTATCTTTCTGATAAACCAAAATTTTAAGCCAATGTAGCAAATGTCAATAGATCTAGGGCAGTTAGTGGGGATTTATTAGTGCCTGACAATCAAGGTTTGGAATCACAATTCCTTTAGTGGTACTAGTGAATAAATATTAGTCACATAACTCTTTAACTATGTTTACTGGATTCTTTTTCTTAAAGGACCCATAAAGTTTTTAATTGACCCTAATTTAGCATTTAACAACTTTAAAATTGTGGGGTATTGCCTCAATAAAATCTTTCTCTGATTTATTTAAAGATATTTCAAGATATTTTTGTGTCCCCTGCTCATTTTATCAAATTCAGCATTCAAAACCAGCATAAGAATATAGAAATATTGCCTGAATTTCTGCTTGTTAAAATGGACTTACAATCAAAGCTACAATTTTTAGTTAAAAAATACACAAAGATCTACCAAAGCAATTTTTTAAAAACTCCATGCAGGATATAAAGTTGCATTTGAATATTAAAATATTAATATTAAGGTATTCTTAGCACTATTTAAAAAATTTTAAATATGTCTTACATTCCTAAAATAAGTTGGTAGAAAGCTAGGATGTTGCTTTGACCCATTTTTATCACTTCAGATTAGGCTTTTGGAAACTATGGAAGTAGTCTGTAAAATATGCAGTTCTTTTGGTTTTTATAAAACACAAATGAAAAGTGGTACAACATGTTTGGCGTAAAGATGGCAAAAGAATAGTGGTAAAGACACAAGCGAGAATTAGAAGTGAAGAACAGTGCTCCACCGAGAAGCCTCGGCTTGGTGTAAGCAAATGAGGGCCATGCCCCAGTCAATGTCTCAGGCAGCCTCTGAACGCAGTGGCTCAGACAGGGACGTGGGAATCAGGGAAAGGAATTTGGTTGTTAAGAAATAATGGAGAGGCTCTGGCCCCGTGGCCGAGTGGTTGGGTTCTCGTGCTCTGCTTGGGCGGCCCAGGGTTTCGCCAGTTCAGATCCTGGGCCCAGACACGGCACAGCTCCTCAGGCCATGCCGAGGCAGCATCCTGCATGCCACAACTAGAAGGACCCACAACTAAAAATATACAACTATGTACTGGGGGGCTTTGGGGAGAAAAAGGAAAAAATAAAATCTTTAAAAAAAAAAAAAGAAAGAATGGAGAATTCCAAATAAATAACCAGATAACTAGACTCCTAATTGAACTAAAAGTAGGTTATCAAGTGGTTCATATTTGGTGCTTTATGTCCAATGATGTTGATTCAAAATTTGGAACAAATTAAATGTGAAAATTGGCTTTGGTTTTCTTTCCTACTCCTCTACAAAATAATTGTAAACGGAATTATAGAAGATGCTCAGACTTTTCTACAAAGGTTTTTTATCCTTGAGGATATTTGAATTTATCTTTCTTGTCTTCTAAATAATTATCCAAAACAGCAACACAGAGGAATAGACTGAACTCAAATTGACTGCCTTGACATTCTACACTTCTGAGCATTGAAAAATATTTATTGGTTTGATAACTCTTGTTATCTAACCGGCTTAGTACTTAACCTGAATACTACCTGCCAATTTAAATAGGGGTTTAGGATATTTTTAATGACCATTTAAAAGTGTTAAATGTGCTTCAAAATAGGTCTATAAAATAGATTCACATTTACAGGGATTAGCTCACCCTGGTCACTCAGAGAGATCTTTTGTAAACATGTAAATGGCTTACTTGATGCTGTTTTACCAAAAGAAAAAAGAAGCACATTAAATCAGCAATCAAAATATTTTTTAAATAGCAAAATAATGTATACGACCCCTGTGAGTACTTTGGAAAAATTTGGAGTTTACAAAGTTACACACTAAGAAGTCCTTTATACTTAGGCGTTATTCAGATAACAAATATCTAGGAGTTAAGGATTTTCAGTGGGTTCAACAAATCCCAAAGCCCCCAAGTGGAAGCAGTCTTCTGAGAGCACTGGGAACAATAATCCATGTCCTTCAAGTCAATAAACATCCTGAATGTTTGAATACTTCAGATTTCCAACAGTATTAAAAAAATCACAATTTACATTTTGATATTATAAGTTTATTTTTAGCCATTTAGCATTCAAAATTTTAACTTGGGCAGCTATAATAATGTCTTTCAAATATTAATGATAGTTTTATGTTTAATCTTTAACCGACTTTTGGGTCATGGTAAATACATTTTTAATCAAATGTTATAAATTTAATTAAAAAAATTTGTAAATGTTATAAAAATATTAACACAGTCTAATTTCTAAGCTTTCTCCACTTCATCTCTATAACTTAATTTTCTACTGTGAAGTAGTTTGTTAAGTATATATCTCAATGAAAACAATTCAGATTGTTTGGTGAGGATACATTCATTCCTCGTTGTAACTCATGGAACTAGTACTTCTGCTGGCCTGCTTGTGGATTATTTTATTTTGGGAAAACCTTCCTTACCATATTATTAATATCTTTATGAGATTTAATTTCCAGGGTTCCAAGAATTACTTTTAAACTTGGATTACATTGGTCACTTCTATAATAATCATAACTGGGGAAGCATTAAAAAAAAAAAAAAGCCCTAATTGGAACCAAGATTAATTGAAAGAATCAGTGGTCTTGTATAGACACCCAGCATAACACTAAGTAAACGTACACAATGAAATGAGAAATGTCAAATCAATCTAGTGACTACTTACAGAGTAAATCAGATTTATATGTCATAAGAAAGTTGGAAAGAGAAAACAATTTTGGTATTAGTGAAGTAGGAAATACACTATTGGTTTGAAAATCAGAATATTTTCATTTGCCCATCTAGAAATTATGTGCCTTTGAAGTTTTGTATCTGTGAATCTGCTCAGAGTGTTTAAGGGGTTACACAATGTTTACTAGAGTTATCTAAATGGGTTTAATGCCTCTCTTACTTATACAATTTCATTTATTTATGTGATGTTTAAGCAAATCAGCAGAAAACAGTATTTTTTAAATCTAACCCATATTGCTCAAGAAACACTTTAGAGGAGCTTTTAGTTTGTCCTTCATTTTATTGGTGTGGGGCTCTTTTTAAACGAATATCAAATGTAAAAATGAAACACATTTTGATATTGGGTAAAATATTTACATAGATTAGAAAACATGCAAAATGGGTACAGAGAGACTACGGGGGCAGGACTGTTAGTTCAAAGAATATGGACAAATTTCAGTCAAAACATGGGATGAAACATATCAAAAGTCAGTTCAAGAAAACAAAAAATGCCCCTCTTTTTAAAACATTTTAATGGTTGGCATCAAAATGTAAAACTTAACATTCATTTTTTTTAAAAAAATTAAAAATGTGTATTTATATGTAACAAGCAAGAAGACAAAACACATCAAAAACGGGAATTAAAAACAATTCTTCAGAAAAAGACAAGAAGTAAAAAAATAGAAAGGGGTGGAAAAAGTGATTGAGGCCCTTGTCATGCAAATAGATTTGGTGGAAAAAATACCTTCATCTTCAGCACCGTCATTATCACCTAAATCATCTGTCTGTTTCTTTGTAAGGGGACCTAGGATTGAGAACGGAGAAATGGAGGGAAAAAAAAGACAATTCAAGAATAAACACGACTGAGGGGAAAAAAACAAATGTAAATATTAAAATTCTCAAGGATATTTCCAAAAAGAATGGGGAAGTGGTTATGTCAAAGTTGACTATTTTGTTTAAGAAAAAAAAAAAATCCCTTTCCCCAAAATATCTCATAGAAGATTTGATTTGTGAATATATCCAGCATAAAAAATACATTATGGTTTGAAACTCAAGTCATAAACAAAGGAAATAATTTTTTTAAATACCCAGTGCTTGCATACAAAAAAGTGAACAGTTTTATGAGCTGAAAGAACTCAATTCATTCAGTGTCTTTTCTAATTTGAATTGGTGACAACAATAAAGAAAGTAGGCCAAACTTATTCTTTAATTTGGGACAATATAATAACATTAGGGAAAACAGAAATATGAACATTTTTAGGGCTTTTTTCCTCTTTTTTTTCTTCTTTTTTTTGTAAGAGCATTAATACTTGGGCTTTACACATTTTTATATCTTACATTTTTCAAAACTGTGACTTTTTAAAATTACTTGTCATGACACAAATATTTCCCCATGTGTTTTGATTAAATATTAGCTATGGATTTAAGACCTTTGCAACCTGCATAAATGTATGAACAGATAATCATATCGCTCGGTAGAGCAAAGGTGCCATCAATAGAAGTCAGTGTTTAGTTATTAAGGCAGATGCAGAGTCAGGGCTTATATTTCATAATCAATTTAGGAGTATAATGGAATTACGCCCTAGTGCAATTTCATGCCCAGTATAGTTATTTATAATGGGATCATGTTTTAGGATAATAATTGTATTAAAACACTGTGAATGTTTAATAAATGTTTTATTATACTTAACAATACTAATTTGCTAGAATAAAGGAGCACACCAAAGGGGAAGTCGAAGGCCATATGAAAGTAATTTTAAGTGTCACATAATTGACATATTCAGCACACAAAAAAGCAAATGAAGCCCCACATTTCTTTTTGTTTCAACAACCATTTAATTTGTTTGACATTTTGTAATCCTCATGCAAAAAGCAATCATTACAAACACAGGACACTCAAGTTAAAAGACAGCCAATCACATAGCAGTAAGCAAGAGAATTTTGTCATGCATAAAATAACAGTCAGAGGAAGAGAAGGGAAAAAAAAGACTGAAAGTCATGTATTGATTTCAGTAATATAAATAGCAAAGAAGCAGGCATTAACTGTAAGCACACTTCATAGGGAAAGATTGCTAAACATTTGAGGAAAGATTTCTGTCTTTTCAGCGATTACTGTGTATTATGTTTGTAATTCAAAACTACACCTAATATCACAACCACAACCATCAAAGAATGAAAATAACCATCCCAGAAAACAGAAGGAAAAAATGAGATATAATACAGTTATGTTTCATCAGCTCAGAGAGATAGCCTTGAAAAATGGTAGTAACTGGCAAAGATCAAAAGATTAGAAATAGAGAAATTGATGATGTTATTGACGGGATCTGTTGACTACTCAATTGTAAGGTCAAGGTTTCAAGTTCATTCCAAATACAGACACAGGAGTTGTACACAATAAATTAAGTGATAAACTTTCATAGTCACTTCTATAAGCAATCATTCCATTAAGAGAAAACCTAGATGAAAGCAATAATTTATGTTAATTGGCACTCAGTTACAGGTTCACAGAAAAATCCATTTCTTTAATATGACCCTGTTTAAGTGCAAAAAAGTACCCTCAGTATTATTTGATGTCCATGCAACAATGTTGCTGCATTTCTGAAATATATAAATACTTTAAATTTAATTTTAAAAATGCTGTATCACAACTAGATTTAAAATATTTCTGATTTTAAAACATCATGCAAAATATTGGACTTAAAAAAATCATATTTTCAAGCTTTTTACTTTTCTGTAATTACCTAAAGCAGTAAATGAACAGACTTCAACAAATATATTTTCTTGCATTTCTATTTTCAAGGATGACATACAGAAGTTACGGTTTTATTTACTGGCTAACCACACGGATTAAGCTCAGCGGTAGTTACTCATTGTTGCCAAAACCACTATCTACTTTCCAATTTTAGTTAAAGTATTTAATTTGTTTAATTCTTGGCTATATTAAGAACAAGTAATGCTAGCTCAAAATTTTTTGCTGCATCATCAGTTCACTAATATTTGGAGACACATGTAAAACCTATCACAATTAAATTAAGTCACTCTCTTCATGTGCAGAGCTTTATAAGATATCTCTCTTGGATGATTCAGAAGGAAATTTCTTTCTTTCTCCTCCTAGAGGCAATCAAGGCAATCTACATGACTTCTCTGGAAAATCATTCAGGTTCTACAGCCGCTCAGCCAGTAGTTTCACGAACTTTGCGCGCACAAAAAATTGCTAGCTCTCAGGTCTACATGAGATGCTATAGAAATAGAATTTTTATTAAAACGTGCTCTCCCACTTGTTTGCATGTGGGACATAGTTCTTAGTTGCTATTTGACTCTAAGTCTGCATAAGGAGAGAAACCATGGAAATAATACCATATATACAATGAGAAAATTTTTCCATGGATGGAATGGATGAATCAGCTTTTTGCTACATTATTATCACCTTCCCTAGTCAGGAAGCTGTGTGACTCTTAACTGATGGGAAATAATGATTTCATACATACACTGCACAGGACATCTTTTACTGTAGTAAATCTGAAGAGTTAGAAACAGATACAGATATTGTTTCAACATCATAAATAGATGGGGACGTCATTATCCTAGAGAAGGATTACATTGAGTTCCTTCAACTAAAGAATTTCACTTATTGAATACTAAATAAAGCTTTATTATTGGATGATATTAGATTTTTCCCATAATATAGGTTCCAGGAATCCTTTAGTGATTCCAGCATAACTGAGTTTTCTTAACATCAAGAATTTTTTACATATGATTTTTTGAAGTTCTCTGGGATAAAGAGGGCAAGAGTTTTTGGCAAAAATGATTATGAAAAAGAAAGAAAACAGATTTCCTTTATCTCGTATGTCTAAAGGCACTGAGGCTAAATATCTGAAAGGGTCTGGGGTTGCAAATTGAGAAACTCAATAGAGGAAACATATGCTTGCAGATTACAGAAACAGATCCCTTATTCCCAGGCTAGAAAGAAAACAGCCATTGCCTTGAGCTCCCTTCTTTCTAAGATATCAGCAACTCTAGCTCATTTTTCCTCTATTCTAAACTGCTATAATTGATGTCATTACTGATGTTAAAGATTTGTTAAATAGAAATAAAATATTGTGAGAGGTAATTGTCATTAATTTTCTTATGAAAATTAGACAGCCACAGTTTAGAGACCATGTTTTCTTGTAAGGTGATCAACATGATTTCTCCAAAGGGTCAAACATTTATCCTTCAATAGAAATAACAATTATTAACAACATTCAAACCACAGCTTATGCTTCTTTTAAACAACAAACAGTGTATTTTCATTACCAGCAGTTTAAATGGGTATCTTAAAGCACCAAAATATAAAGCAAATGAGTCCTCTTCAACCTGAGTGTAGAAGTGATTTATTCTACCTTGAAAGTTTATGGTGTCTGTCCTCTCTGAGGAATGCAAACATAATTCTCATTAGAGTTAATAGGAAAGTGGACCTCACGTCATACTGAAAGGGAGTGAGAGTAATTACTATATTTTATATCTCATGTTGGCAATAAATAGATTCAGTGGTGAAACAACAGGACTAAAGAAGGTAAAGGGAACTCTTAACCAGGAACTTTGAACTCACTTAAATCCAAAATAATTCCTTTACCATTAACATAATTATAATTCAAAGTATTGGCCTTTACAAAGGATGTATGATGCATTATTACATTTCAAAATCTGACCACAGTGCCTTTTATTTTTTAAAAAAGGAATAAAAATATCAGCATTTCTCTGTAGTTAACTGGAGAATAATTGTAAGCTCTGAAATAATTACTATCCACGCATATTAATGCTGCTTTTTATCATTCCCTTTGATGAAGGGCTAATATACTTTAGGTCTCAAATACATTAGAACTGATTATAAATTCCTTCATTACGGGTTCAATTCAGCAGAAATTACCCGTACTTTGTGTCACACATATCTGCAAAAGGCAAGAAGGTTGAGGGTATTATTAGCTCCTGGCTTAGAAAGCTGGCGATGAGAAATGTGTCCTTCTTAAGAGAACAAGTCTTTAAAACTTTTAGTATTATTTAGAGCTCTAGGCTCCAGTGAGTCCCATCTTAATAGATGGAGAGCCCTGGATACCTGCTCTCCTCTTTCCTCACCCTCTTTACCCAGCAGCCTTTGAGGTAAGGAATTTGATGTTAAAGAATTCCTAAGACCACTTCCATCATATAGGAGAATTTAAGGATGATGACACTATTGCTCTGAGCAATTGGAAGCTGGCTAAATCTTTTCAGGGATGTTCTTAGGACAAAATGTAGTTTATAAAACTAGGCTCAAGGATATAAAAATCTATGTCTTTTCCTTACAGAGGACAATGCCAAAATTAAATACATTTTAAATAAAAATAGCAGTGTATTACTGTATTTTATTTTTTCCAAATGATAAACGTCAAAATACAATAACTTTTAGAAATTAGATATAATAACAGTTGGTATCATTGCAAAGCTATTGAATTTTACCCATTGAAATTTAGTTACTTTATATAACTGCAATATGCACCTCTTGGGAATACAGAAGTGAGTGAAGTGACTGATTTGGAATAATATTCATTATCTTGATATTTAACTAAAAGTTATCATACTTTTTAAACTATTGATTATATTAACTGAGATAAAGAAATCACAGCTGAAAAATCATTTTGTGTCTTGAAAATTTTTCAGTTAAAAGGATATACTTTTGAGTAATGTCATAAATGTGCATTATGATAAAATAAAAATATAATGCAGACTGCTGTGATGAGATAATGCACGTAAACTTTGGAACAATTGATAGTTTTGAAAAGAATCCATATCTATGCAAATTTTGGTGGCAGTGCTATGCCATTCATGATGTCTGAGTATTTTTTAGGTGAGCTGTCTTTTTAGGCTAGTGGTTCATATGTACACAGGCTATAGAAGGAGCCAGCTTCCAGGAGGATGAAAGCAGAAGGCATGCTCTATGTTTATCTTTGTGTTGGAAGAAAACACCTACACGAACACAAAATATATTCCCTCAGACAGTCCTTCAGAGACAGAGCACAGCTTAGAACATGACTTTTGGGAAAAAGAGAATCTGATGTTAAAATCAGGAAAGAGGGAAAGAGAAATCTTCTGGGGTCAAGTATGTTGAAGCTCATTTATATTTATAAGAAAGACACGTTTTTCCTTCATAGAATTACCTTGATTACAACACTTTGAAGTCAAAAGCAATCCTGTCTAGAATAAAAATGATGGAATCTGGAGGAAAAATGTACATAGATAAGAAGTAAGTAAAATAGGCTAACCCTAATCTGAGCATCACCAAATTTTCACGAGCTTATTATATTTTTAACACTATAGTTGTTCGATTTTATTTAACGCAGATGAAGTGTTTTTATAACATAAAAGATGTCAGAATAATGTTCCCTTTTCATCTGGAGCAGTGGTTGTATGCTGTATAAACCTGTTAGTACTTTGTGAAGACATACTCTCCATTGCCCTGGCTTTCCACACATTATCCAAAGATGCACCTGGAATATGGTGAGGACACAAGTGCCCCCAGATGCCCAGAGCTATCTCAGCAAGACTTGACAATTGGAATGTCATCAATAGTCCAACCTCCCCGGCATGGCCGCAGTATTCAGTCATCCAGCCATTCAACAAATATATATTATGCTGTGTGCTGAAGACACACAGTGAGTAAAACAGGCAAGAGCCCTGCCCTGATGAAAATTAATTTTGTCAGGGAAAGAGACATTAAATAAATAATCACACACATAAACATATACTACTTACACATTGTGTAAAGACAAAAAAATCTCGGTGTTATGAAAGGTTAGACAAGGGGACTTAGCTGAGCTTAGAAAATCATCACTGAATAAGTGCAATGTGGCCTAAAGACTGAAGGTTAATTCGATACTAAGCAGGTGAAGAGGCTGGGGATGGGAGGTATAGTGGGAAGAATATTCCAGCCAGAAAAAAAAATAGCATATGGACAGGCCCTAAAATGAGACGGAGCCTGGAGGTGTGTGTGGCTGGCATACAGGGAGTAGAACAGACAGTAGCAGGAGATGAGGATGGAGAGCCAGACAGGCATCAATTGGAACATGCAGCTCGTCTAGCCTGGGGATTTTTGTCTTAATCCTAAAAGCAATAGGAATCCATTTAAGGAATTTAAGCTCATACTGATAAACTCTGGCCTATCTGAATCTTAAACAGAAAATCAGAAAGAGGCAAAGTCATTCTAAGACATATGGCTGAGAATATTTTATCCACAGGCCTGCATTATGTTTGTTCGCATCAGATGAGAATACCTTCATTAGAACAAACTAGATAATGGAAAAGGAGTCTATAACCTCTTATTCCATTTCTGTTTGAAAAAAATTAATAACACCAAAAAATAAACTCTAAGACTCCAGCACATCTGCAATTTATAAGTATTTTAAAAGTTTTCTATTAAATATACTTTTAAAATTAAATTTACTTTCCCTAACAATTAACATACTGAGAAATAACAAACATATCCTAACTATTCTTATATTCGTACAAAGATAGATACTTCACAAGGTATTTCTACTTGGATATTTCACCCCATCTCAGTACAACAAAGATGCTCATCATGTCCACCTCAAAGCCAGTTTTACCTCGCAACATAGGTTTAGCTTTAAGAGATGTAACCCTTCTCTCCGTTTCTAAAGTCTTAGCCAGATTTCATCAATTTTCAAAGAGAAATTTTGTTCTCCTCACTCTCTCCCGATACTCCCTATCATTAGCCTAGTCTGTGGCCAGCATTGTCACGTGCCCAAATTATCGTAGTAGCCTTATGGTTGCTCCCACTGTCATCCAAACTCTAGACTGTCTCCCAAGCCAGTTTGTATACCATCGAGTTTTGAAGTTGTAGATAATAATAGTGGTAAACCCAAAGAGAAAAAGATTTAATCATCATAAATTATCATCAGCTAAAATGTACACACATTCACCTCCTTCTAAGATTAAAATTGCAAGCACTCCAAGGGAACAGGAAGTCAAAAGCATATACAACAATCTTATACTGTGAGTTTTAAAATAGCTATAACAAGACAGATGAAAACTAAACATAGCTTAACACTCATTTTGATGTTTTAGAAATTCATGAGCAAAAATAAGATATTTTCTATTTAAAATGGAAAGAAGTAATTTAAAATATTTTTTAGAAAATGCAGTTCAGATTAGTGTTCATTAAACACCACTTCATTGTTTCCCTACTTTGTGTAAAATTCCTTACTATCTCCTTTTTCCTATTATGTTAGACTAAATAACCCAGACAACCATAAGACTCTTCTTCTTCTTTTCTGATTCTATCTCTTCATTCCCTTGCTTTCCAAAATACATCTTCTTCTGAATTCTACCAAACATTTAAAGAAGAAATAATAACAATCTTTCCCGAATTCTTTTAAAAAATAGAAGAGGAGGGAACACTTCCAATTTCATTTTATGAGGTGAGCATTACCCTTACACCAAAGCCAGATAAGCAGATTACAAGAAAAGAAAATTACAGATCAATATCCTTGATAAACATAGATAAATTAAGAAAACAATCCCATTTACAATAGCATCAGAAACAATAAAATACTTAGGAATAAATTTAACCAAGGAGGTGAAGGATCTGTACACTGAAAATTATAAGACATTGATGAAAGAAAGTGAAGAAGACATAAATAAATAGAAAGATATTCCATGTTCGTTAATTGAAAGAATTAACATTGTTAAAATGTCCATATTACTCAAAGTGATCTACAGATTCAATGCAACCTCTATCACAATTCCAGTGGCATTCATCACAGAAATAGAACAAATAATCCTAAAATTTGTATGGAGCTGCAAAAGACCCCGAATAGGCCAACCAATCCTGAGAAAGAACAAAGCTGGAGATATAAGACTTACTGATTTCAAACTATATTACAAAGCTATAGTAATCAAACCAGTGTAGTATTGGCAAAAAAAAAAAGACATACAAATCAATGGAACAGAATAGAGACCAAGAATATACAATGGGGAAAAGACAGTCCCTTCAATAAATGATGTTGGGGAAACTGGATAGCCACATGCAAAAGAATGAAACTGGACCCCTATCTTAAACCATATACAAAAATCAACTCAAAATGGATTAAAAAGTTGACCGTTTAAGACATATAACTGTAAAACTCCTAGAAGAAAACATAGGAGGTGAGCTCCTTGACATTGGTCTTGGCAAATGTTTTCAATTTGACACCAAAAGCAAAGGCAACAAAAGCAAAAATAAACAAGTGGGACTACATCAAGCTGAAAAGCTTCTTCACAGCAAAGGAAACCATCATCAAAATGAAAAGGCAACCTATAGAATGCGAGAAAACGCTTGCAAACCACGTATCTGATAAGGGGTTAATATCCTAAATATACAAGGCACATACAACTCGATAGCAAACAACCAAAAACCCCAATTGAAAAATAGGTAAGGGACTTTGAATAGGCATTTTTCCAAAGAAGATCTACAAATGCCAACAGGTACATGAAAAGGTGTTCAACATCACTAATCATCAGGGAAATGCAAATCAAAGCCACACATCACTTCACATCTGCTAGGATGTCTATTACCAAAGAGCCAAGATAACAAATGCTGGCAAGGATGTGGACAAGAGGGAAGCCTTATACACTGTTGGAATCCTTGTACACAGCCACAATGGAAAACAGTATGGAGCTTTCTCAAGAAATTAAAAATTGAACTGCTTTACAATCCAGCAATCCCACTTCTGGGTATATATCCACAGGAAACAAAATCATCTTTAAGAGATACCTGTACTCCCATGTTCATTGCAGCATTACTCACAACAGCCAAAGTTGGAAACAACCTAAGTGCCCATCAGTGGATGAATAGATAAAGAAAATAAGGGGATATATGTACATAATGGAATATTATTCAGCCTAAAAAAAGAAGGAAATCTTCTCATTTAGTGTAACATGGATGAACCTGGAGGGCATTATGCAAAGTGAAATAAGCCAAACAGAGAAAGACAAATACTGTATGGTATCCCTTATATGTTGAATCTAAAAAAAAGTTGAAGTCATAGAAACAAAGTAGAAAAATGGTTGCCAGGAGCTGGGGAGTGGAGGAAATAGGGAGAGGTTGGTAAAAGGGTAAAAACTTTCAGCTATAAGATGGATAAGTTCTGAGGATCCCATGTATAACATGGTGACTGAAGTTGATAACACCGTACTAGATAATTGAAATTTTCTGAGAGCAAAATTTAAATGGTCTCGCCAAAAAATATAGGTAAATATATGAGGGAAAAAAAACCCAAAACAGAATACAATTTTTTCCATTGTGAATCTAGTCATTGTTGCACAAAAAAGTGAGCTCACACTCACACCTTGTTTTTTTTATCCCATAAAGTTGATTCCTAAAGTTCTAATTCCTTAAAGATTCTTTAAAGTTCTAAGTATAATCCACTCACTTCGGAGAGGAGGAGAGGAGGTGGATGAGCATAGGGAATCTCCTTTAGAATAATGTGTAAAATTTTTTTACATTGAAAAAAAAGGAGTACTAGTGTGTGTTTTGGCCTACACTGCTTCTTCAGGAAGCTCTACACCGTTCAGCAAGACCTGACTGTGAAAATAGCTTCATTCCTAGACATTACTAAATTTTACCTCCATAAATGAGATAAATAAATTGAAGCAATAATGATTAAAACTCCATTTTCTGAGTGGGTCTTTCTGGGTAATAAGTCAGTGAAGGACAAACTCTTTAATGCGAACGTCCTGGGGGTGCTGGACTAGTGGTGAGTGTGTGTTCCTCTGAGATGACTTCTCGACAGTTTCCAGTCTCACGTGTGCCGTTTCTTGCTTAACATCTCCCGTCCTCAATAAAGTGCAATTTCACTTCTCTTTCTACTGCTTGTACTACTCCACATGGGTTGATTCTCTCTTACCACAAAGGCTGGGGTCTGTCGAGGACAACAATTTTGTGTTGTCTCTCACCCGATACAGTAAATGTTAAGTTTACACCAGATACGATAGAAATGCTTGTGAATCCAGGGATGATGTGCCCAGATTCATAGGGCACTAGACCTGGAAGGGACCTATTGAGTGACTATCAAGCCCTCTCATTTCACAGTTCCTCAAGAAAACAAAAGGAGAGTGTTAACTGATTTTGCCCAGGGCTCAAAGCTAATTAAAAGCAGAGCTAGGTCAAGATCTCAGGTTTCTTATCACACAATCTAGTCAGCTCCCTTAAAGGAAGTCTCATGGCATAAAAGACAAGCAATGGAAAGGAAAACTTGGGTGTGGGATTCCAATGTAACACAGATCTCTCTGAAATAAACCACAAACCAATAGATCTACCATGACTGTATCACAGTTACCAAGCCTTTAGTGCTCCCCTAACCACCATCTTATTTAGATGCCCTTGAGGTTAAATTGAAACAAAAATAAATATTTACATAAGTGGAAATATTTAAAAGGAAAAGTCAGAAAAAAATAAAAACAAGCCAACAGATTTGGAAGGACAAAGATCTTAGAGTTTAAACCCAGTAAGAAATATCATTTAAGAGGAACAATTTCCCAGTAGTGCATATTATTAACCTGAGTGGTGTTTGGAGTAATTTAAGCGTGGAAAAGTTAAATAATCAACTTGAATTAAAAGAAGAACGAGAGTAGCTTGGGTTAATGTCTGGCCACAGAGGCTATGACATTCTGAGATGCTCTGTACAGGTTAGTGAACAGCTATTGCCCGAGCCCCTGCAGGCCCTCTCCGCTGGCACCTAAGATGCTTCCCCACACGCCCTTGCTGTAGCATGATTAAGAAACCACAGGGCTAATGCTTACATAGCACGGGGCTCCCAGCACCAAGCCACAGTGTTATAGACTGATATCCTTTTAACTAGACAACTTATATTTTTACTATTACTGCATTAATCTCAAAGACGTTTCCGCACCTAGAAGTCTATGCCTCTAAAACATATTTCCTAAAATATATATTAATACAACTTGATTTTATGATTGGGTTTTAATGGGCTTGGAGACACACATAAATAGGATAGGTTTGGATACTGGTTCTTTCAAGTGTTAGTTGTGTAATCTTGGACACATTTTCTAACTCCATAGTCTTCGGAGCAGAGTGCCAACCCCCCCCCAACAATATTGCTATAATAATAACTAAAAGTAATAGTAACTAAAAGCCTAGTAAAGAGCTTAACATAGAGAAGTTCAGCTAAATTTTTATTTGTCCTTCACCTCTCTTCTATCACTTGCCTCAAGCCAAATCCTTAACATACATACACATACATCCATATTCACATGTATACCTCCTAGTGTAATATGTGTTAAAGAAAAAGGACTTTAGAATTTGGTCATCTCCATTCAGCCACCTACCAGCTATGTGACCTTTGTAATTTTCTTACCCACTCGATTACTCGGTTTCTTTAAATCTGGAGTCAGATAATCCGCACATAACAGAACTATCATAAGGATTCAAGATCATGGATGTGTAATTCCTAGTATGGTGTTTGATCTATTGAGTACAATGATAATAATGATAATTATCTTTGAATTGTGAATCCCTTAATACGTACTAATATCTAATGTATAGATAAGAAAACGGTTTCCACTGAATTTATATATGTGATCCAGTCTCCCATTGCTTAATTTTTAGAAACATTTAATTAGAGTCCAATATTTTGGCATTCCTTTCACATATCTATCATCAAGATGTACCGGCAAAAAGGTGATTATGGTATCCCACATCAGCTTAAAAAATGCTGAGACAAATTTACCATACACAAAGAGAGTATTTTTTCACCAGGAAATAGTATGCAAACTTCATGAAGTCTACCCACCAAGCTTCCTAGAAGGCGTGTAGCAGTGGTTGGCTACATAAACATTTTCCACCAATGATTGCCAGAAACATTATGTTAAAGTACTTCTTCACTCAAAAAAATTCCCCTGTTAAGTTACACATAGCTCCATATTTTGACTATGACAATCCTGCAGAAAGGGCTCTTCTGAATGTCATCAATTGAGCATCTATTTTATATGTCTAACACATAATAGATTTTCATAGACTTTTAATTGTCGGGCTAAGCCAAGCAATAAGGCATACTGATTTAAAGTATAGGTTCTAGAACTATACTAGCTGCTTCAAATCCTGCCTCTGACACTCGCAAGCTCTATGATCTTCATTTCTCTATGCCTCCATTGCCTTGTTTGTAAAATAATGATATTAATATTGGTACCCACCTATGGAGTTGTTGTAAGAACTAAATCAGTGAACATACCAAATTGCTTATTTGATAGGATGTAAATGGTCAAGCAAAATGTTAGCTATAGTTATGAGGTAGGTGGCATTATCTTCATTTAATATTTTAGAAAACAGAGGTTAATGAGCTTGTTCAAGAAAACTGATGCTATGCTAACTACTCCACACGGATTAGCTCACTGACTCTTCACAACTATTCCAAATCCCAGGATTATTATTATTATTTCATTTATGGGTTATTTGGGAGGGGAATCTGGAGCTTAGAAAAATGACATATTTGTCCAATATCTTCTATCTAATAAGTGAGAAGGCAGGATGTGGACCCAGATCTGTATGACTCTGGGAGTCACACCATCAGGACTATTTTGTGCTCCCATAGGACATCACAAAAATGTCACAAAATTGCTTCCAGGGAGATTAATAGAATAGTAGTTAAAAAAAAAAAAAAGACATGTGTGAGTTCTGTGCTCTGCAGAATGAACAAGTCTCCTAGATGTTCTGTCGCTCGCAAAGATGCTGCGTAAGCAGGACGGGATTAGCTTCAAGGGAGAGAGACAGTCTGGAAGAAGGCAGGAAACATGGTTATTTAAATGGAGAACATCAAATCTGAACCTGACACTGTTACTTCATCCCAGGGACGTGGACGCCACAGGCACACTAGGGACCAGATTGTGAAGCCGTGAGGCATTTGCTCCCACAGAACCCAGAGGCCTCAATGGCATGAGATGGCTCATCTTAAAATGACAGCTACCAAGTCCTGTGGTGAAAGAGTCCAAAATAATAACAGAAGGTCTGGGTTCCAGTTTGAGTTCTGCCACTTAACTAAGTGACAATCTGTATGACATTGTCCAAGTCACTTTCATATCTCTGAGCCTTCATTTCCTTAGCTGAAAGAAAGGAAGAGACAACATTGTCTTCTAGCCAGCTAGGGAGATTGTTGTAGGATTAAATAAGATGGTGTCTGTGAACACACTGCAAAAGGTTTTTCACACATACCGTGGGAGTAGTGGAGACTACTATTTACAAAAGTCATGGCTATGACACAAGGGACTAGATGCATCATGTATTCAAAAGAAGAGTAATTATATACTTTTTAATTTTTTTTTTAATTCAAATACTCCTGCTTCCTTATGTGCCTATTAAAAACACAGGTTCTGGAATCAGATTTTGTGAAGTTGCATCCTGGCTCCAGTATCCTACCTGCTGTCAGACTTTTGGCAAGTTACTTGGCAAACCTGGCCCTCAATTTATCCATCTGTAATTTGGGGATAGAAATAACACTGAATCATAGATTAAAGGTAGTAATATACGTGTAGCTCTGGTATATTTTAAGGACACAATAAATATTAAGAATTATTATTAAAACATAGTCAATGAAACATTTAAAAACTAGGTTAATTGATATTAGAATAACTGTAAGAGAAAAAAATAGGTATTTTGAGGTGTCTTTTAAAAAATGAAGTTTCCAAATGTATTTAATAAAACCTTTGTCCATTTAATACTTAGTCATTATATATTTGAAAATAATTACCAGAAAATGAGGATTAAAAAAACACTTTTTCTTTTTCAGCAAAATGTCAGGTCTGAGTTTGTATCATTAAAAAAAAAGTGCAGAAAATTTAAAAGCAAAAATGTCATAGCAATTCTTTATTTTCATTATAATAATACTCATTAAGAAGAGAGTTGACAGGTTTGGAACAAGCTAGCATTTCTAATACTTTACCCAGTTAAAATGCCAAAACTTTTTGCAAAAAGGTTAGGAATGATATTCTGGATGAAATTATACTTTTAAATTATTTGAATATTAAAATATTTTTGCTAATTCTGTTACTTACCAACTGTGATGTTCTAGCTTTATTTTCATAATTTGTAGTACTGTTTAAAAGGTAATTATATTCACCAGCACTGCAAGAAGCAACTGCTTGAGGGTGACCCTACTCACAATGCGCCTTTAAGATGCTCAGTTTAAGGACATCTAAAATAGGAAACACAGCCAATGAAAGTTTAGTTTCTTTCTTGGGCATGAATTTGTGTTTGGGGATACCCATGAGCGAAATTAAAGTATTTGATCTTCAAAATATAAACATGCCATCTTAAAAGAGGCTTATCTCTCAAGTATTTAATGGTTGCTGGATTACAAGAATCAATATAGGATAAGAGGCCCCATTCATTATTGATTTCTCCTTCCCTGCATTTTCATTCTTCCCTTTAAGCTACTAAAATGCCTCAAATCAAGCTACTTTTTGTAAGATAGTCTAGAATAATAATATTTACCAAAGATAACATATTTAATACTAGTATTTTGCTATTGGCAGTCAAGATCGACTTTGAAGAAAAAAAATCTTACCAACATAAATATAAATGCTTTTATATTTAATCCCCAGTATTTTTACAATGAAAGCTTTTTCAACAAACGTTTTTTCAAATATATGGAAATCACATTTGATTTTGTGAAATATTTCACATTTAGATAAACAGCCATGTCCTGAATATCACAGAATTTTAATTTTAATGTAGAAATCTTGAAACAGCTATATTAAAATTTAAAGTGATAAAAATATGCAACTGACTTTAGGAAAGAGATGTGTTTCAAAAATTTGCACACGAATTAATGTTTGTAAATTTTAAACACACTAAGAGAGGCTCCAATGCTGAACACTCTGTGGTGAATTATTTGGAAAAATAAATCCCTTTTATAAGAGAAAATCACCCCAATATGTGTTTCCTAAGTTACCATTCCTATGTATTTTTCCTTTGAATATGGATGAATCTGTATTTATTTAGTATTAAAACTCACCTCTTTGGGTACATGTTAAGAAACAGTATTTAATAATGTTTTAATTGCATGTAATTAGTGTTCATTTATGCTTTACGATCCACCTAAAGATAACTTTTAACTGAGAAAAAATAATTTGCAACATTATTTTGTTGAAATGGAATAGAAATTTGTTTCTGCAGGCTGCTTGATTATCCTGGACCTTCCTTGCTAAGCAGAAGGGCAGTGAGAAAACTCACAAGAGAACAGGAGCATAGAAAGAGTAAAATGGCCCACCACCAAAAAAAAAAAAAAAAAAGCAAGAAAGAAGACATTTTTCTTTTTCTTTTTTGAGCTAATTGCTGCCAATCCTCCTGTTTTTGCTGAGGAAGACTGGCCCTGAACTAACATTCATGCCCATCTTCCTCTCCTTTACTCTACATGGGACGCCTATGGCAGCATGGCTTGCCATGTCCGCACCCGGGATCCGAACCGGCAAACCCAGGGCCACTGAGAAGCGGACCATGTGAACTTAACCGCTGTGCCACCGGGCCGGCCCCAGACGTTTTTCTGACAGGGATATTCAGGACAATTTCGATGTACAAAATTCACAACTGGAATACTTTCCCCACATACTTTTCTCTCTGTATTTGAACAGATCTCTCAGAATTAATCCCTGTAAGAAAATCAACAAATTCAGTTCTCTAGACAATGCTTCTCCAACATGAGTGTACATAAAAAAATGCCTAGGGAGCTTATTAAAAATGACAATTCTTACCTCCCTTTCCCCCTTATATTGGTCAGGGTCCAGCTTAGAATTTAGCAATTTAATGATAAATGAGGTCTATGGACTACACTTTGAGGAAAATCCTTTTCCTATTTTTGGGATCTTGACTCTTTTCCTATTTTAAGTATCACTGGGGAGTAAAATGGAAAGCTGTACATTAATATATAAAGTTGACCACACTGTGTACAGGCTTAGATATAACACACATCAGCTAGAAGTGTTTATGTGACTGCAAGGTCAACTTGAATGCTGCCTTCTCTTTGAGAAGACAATGCCCAGAAGAAACAGAATTGCCCACTCTCAAATAAAGCTTTATTTTTTGAGAATATTTTAAATAGATAGCAGATAGATAGATAAATAGAGACATAGACAGATACATAAATACATATGTATAAATAAATATATATCATATATACACAAACTCATGTATACTTATATATGCCATTGGAAGTATTAAATAACTCTATTCCTTTGTTTTCATATTTAGAAACTGAGCCAAGAAATAAACTATATCTCAAAATATTTCACACCATGTATTGGATTAAAATTTATTTAACACTGACAATAATTTCTATTCTTTGGGGTTCACCTATCACCAAGAACATCCACCTTACTATCTCATATAATATCATACTAGCCTTTAGTAAAACTTAGGCTGGCAGGAAGAAATCATTTTTAGACAAAGCAACGAACCCACCTTGAAACAATTCAGAACATACTTTCAGGAAAATTAAGGAATGTACTGTAAGGAAGATGTGAAAATTATCAAGAAATATCCAAGGGGGACAAACATCAAATAGTGAGAGAAATTTGTTCCCTAAAACATAATGAAATAAACAAAAGTATAAAAATACAATAAGAATGTGGCACAGCAATCCAAGGGTGGTGGCACCATCTGTGGCCTGGGAAACGAGGAATTCTTGGCCTCCTGCTTAGTACAGAAGCCAGGGGAGCAAGGAAGCTTTTGAACTACTATTATATTGAGAACTAAAGTCTTATTCTTTTTGTCTTCAGGCTATAGGTATCTATGTCTGTCTCCTTGTTTCTCTGTGTGTCTGTCTTTGTGTGTGTGGATGTCACATTTGCTTCTGTATGCGTATTTCTTTGAGTGTGAGTGTGTGTGAATTTTTCTGTCTAGTTAAGCGTATATTTCATTCTTATGGAGTTATATGTCACTCACTTTGTTTTGTGTGTAAAGGCTCTGAATGTATGAGACTCTGCCCAATTATGTCTTGCTGCTTATTTGCACGCTCTGCTCTGCTTTGTGTATCTCTTTGACGAGGCATATGCTTTTTTTCTATCTATTGTATATATTTCCCTGTGTCTCCATTTATGAACTTCTCTTTTTCTGCTTCTGAATGTCTTTGACACCCTGTGTCCCATTCTATCTGCTTTTTTGTGTATTTCTCTCTGTGTGCCTCCCTGATCATCTCACTGTATTAGTCTCTACAGTGGGTGCCCTTGGGTTTGTGTTTCTGATGGCACGTGTTTCTGTTTCTGTACATATGCCTGTGTGTAACTCCTTCTCTCTCTCTTTCTTTCTGTGCCTCCTGGGTATGGTCTGTATGTGTATCTTTTTTCTTGCTCCCATTTATGTGGGCATCACTAAGTGGGTGTCTCAGTGTATCCACTTGTCTCTGTATGTCTGTCTGTTGAGCATGCCTGCGGGAGAGTAGGCAGACAAGAGAAGCTGCCATGATATATACACTGTCTCAGACCCAGTCTGTCGGTGAAAAGACTCAAGGAAATTATCTAGTCCTTTATTGCCTCCAGACAGGGCTACGGCTAACATAATCCGTAGAGAGACGTTAATATTCATCTTCCTTACCTTTCCTTACACCTTCTGTTGACACTCAAGTTTTATACTTAGAATATATACTCCATGATCTAAATGTCTCTAAGTCTTATTTCCTCAAGTGAAAATGAGGGTAACCGTACTTTTTTGTGGGATTGCTGTGAAAATTACAGATGTAGAGTTGCTAGAACGTTACCTAGCACATAGTTGGTGCACCATACATTCTATTTTATCAGGGCTAAATTTTCCAGGCTAAAATTTTGTTGAAAAGTTCAATTCCTCTAAGGAAACTTGTTACATAATCAAACATTTGTAGAGAGATTATTTCACACAATGTTCCTACCTTTAAAAATTACAGCTAGAAGAACATTATAAAACAGACCTCTCCAAAGAAATATTATGACAACTTTTTGGATGGAAAATATATTAGAACATATGTTTCCTTGCTTTCAGTGACCTATGGCACTAATCCAGTAACTCTAGATTATGCACAATCTTAAATCAATTAAAATACAGCTCAAAATGACATCTAGGGCATGAGATAATGTACTGCAACCTCTTCGTCTGGAGCAGGTGAGGACACTGAGGCCAGGGAGACTGAGAGTCCTAGGGACGCGTCCTATATTACAGGCAACAGGGGCAAATGTAATCCGAAACTCACGCCCCTCAGGTGGATAGTCTGTGCTGTTACTAATGCATTTTGCTACCTTCACTACAGATTTTTAAATTTTTTTTATTTAATTGTATGTTTCGAACAGATAATTCATTTACAAAGTTGAAAAATCAATCAATATCAAGGTACAGTAAAAAGTCGTGATCCTATCTTACACTCTTAGCTCTCCCGTTGCTGCCTTTTATCCCCAATCCTATAGATAATCACTCTTTGATTCTGTGTGTCCTTTCTGCATTTTCTATGCAAATTCAAGGAAATTATTTATATAGACACAAGCAATTATAAACTGTATGGATTTTTATTTCTTCTCTTTTTCACATGAAAGATAGCACTCTAAATTCACTGTTTTACCCCATGCTTTTTTTACTTATAGTAATGAGAGATCTTTCTATATGAGTATGTGAAAAACTTCATCTTTTTTTTCTATACTTGCATAGTGATTTTAGATTTTTTTTTAAAGAAATCTAATTAGTTGTGAATACTTAAACCAAAGGGGGAAAAAATGAAGCTTGGTAACAAGAAATAAGGCTCTAGTTTGAAAACTTCCCATACCGATTTTAATTCATGGATGGTGAGGAACAATGCAAAGAAGAAGGGCAAGGCAAGCTTTGAGCACACAATAAAAGCTGCCTGGCCACACCTGTTCCCTTTCGTGTTCTCCCAGGGGCCGCCTGAGGCATGGAACGAGAAGATAAAATACCTACAGTTATTTTGCTATTTACTCCCAGAAGCAAAAGTCCATAAAATACAAATGTTCATAAAATAGAAGCTGTTATGAGGAACTGAACTTTTTGAAAATATGCATTGCTGAGAACTACCATTTTAAGCTATCAGTTTACCAAGACACACACACACACACACACACACACACGCACATATGCACAAATTCAGTTTTTTTCTTACAATAGACTTTTGATAGTTTTATAGTAAAACAAAATATCTTGCTGGAATTCTTTTTGACTATAATTCCATTACTCATTGCCTTTACTACATTCTAATTAATTTGCTTATCTATATGGTGTCGAGGAATTAACGTTTGAGTGCCTATGATCCTGTCAGGAATGTAGTTGGGTGTTGTATGTACTTTATCCTATTGAGTTCCTTCAACACCCTATCTTCCCCAATTGTCCCTTGGCAACACAATTAGATTCCATGTCTGATTTGCCTTATACCTCTCTACCACAATGTACAGTAGACAGAGAATAACTAAAAACTTCAGAAGCCTCTGACTTTTGGATTGATTTTTGGAGCCCACAGGGTCAGTTATAGTATTACTAACTAAATGAGAATAAGTGGCGAATTCATCTACTTTGTCTTGCCTGTTGCCCAGGGCAATCTCAAACTTCCCTTAAATCTCAGATCAAGTAAGTTTGAATAAAATAGAATTACCTTAAATTCTTTTCCATCACCAAGGCATGTAACATTGTCCAGGTTGGAGCTAATAGTTTATGACTCTATCAAGTGCTAAATCCACTTTACATTTTAAAATGATTTCATCTTTTCCAAAACACTTCAACATATATTGCTTTACTGTATTCTCTTAACTACTTTGTCAGTGAAGGGCTGATGATCCAGTTTTACAAATATATCCATCTTATAAATGTAATCATAGAAACATCAGACGTTAACTCTTCCTGTCCAAAGCCACATCACCAACTAGTGGTGGCAGCTCTATTGCCCATGTCTGACCCAGGACTTTTCATGGAGACCAACCTAACCTGCCCTCAGATCCAGAAATGAACAACTGGCCTTGATAATATATAGTAATTAAGTAAATCCAAAAATGGGAATGATAAAAAACCAAAATGGCAACTAAAATAGTCATCAAAATGATCAATCCATAGCAGTGAACCAATTCAGTTTTATGCATTTGTGAAAATGAATTAGATAGAGCAATGTGTTCTGATATTAAAGTTATCTAATACGTATGATTAAGAGAAAAAGGCAAATTTCAGGACAATATGAAAAGCAGCATCCCATTTGTACAGAGAAAGGATTATACACACACATGTTTAACTATACATAAATTTCCTGCAAGGATATCAAATAAACTATTATGAATTGCTTTCTCTAAGGAATGAGCATAATATGTGATATGGGGAAATAGGTTGACTTTTACCTTTTCACTTACACGCTTCTCAATGTTTGAATTTCTTAATCATGAATATATGTTATTTTTATCACTTAAAATATCACATGGTCAGAATTTTTAACCTGCTGTTAAACCAGTGACAAATCAAGTAAATACTCTAGGCACAGCTCTAAACGTCTCCTTCTCCTTGTCTGCTTCTTGATCTATGATGCTTTGACTTCATTTGTGCCCAAATCTCAATTGACTCTTTATAAATATTTAATTTCTCCAATTAATTATAATGCTAGTGAGGAGCTTAAACTCCACAGGAATAAATGTATTGGATTTTTACCTCATCAATATAAGGGCCACTCAGAATGACATTCTGGTTGGATCAGCAAGACACATGTCTGATTACCGTGTACATGACATTGAAGGTGCAGATGGGAAATTCAAAAGTGTGTAACGCTTCATGAAACATTCTGCAAACCTTTAAAGTCTTCCAGCTATTTGCTTGAACCATGTCAATTATTTCAGCTGAGAAACTGCTGAGTCTGATTTAAGATTTACATTTCGGACATAAGTGTAACATTTTAACCCATTTATGATCTCAGTATGCATATACATACATGTGTGCATATGTTTGTGTATCATACAGAGAGAACCATCTAAGAGTCATCATTAAATATGTGAACCAAGTGACAGCAGTAGCAGCTGTAGATTAATACATTCTTTAACTCACTTTATTATGTAGGGAAGTTAGAAGCATTGCAGCGTGAGTTAAGGACAAAGTGTCAACTTTAAGTTTAAATACGGACTTTTCAAAGAACAAATGATATATTCCATGGACGGCTGTCTAGAAAATGTGTAGCTTTTTATGCATGCAATTTTGAAATTCTATTCATGTATTTTAATTTCTGGACTCACAGACCTTACAGGTACATGGATAGCACTTTTTGGCAAAAAAAGGAACTGACAGAAACGAAAAAATGGTTAAAGGAAGTTGTAAAATGAAAAGTCAGTTTATGAACATTTTACTTAATCTTGCAAAAATAGAAGTTGATGAAGGGAAACAAATAAAACATTTTTCATTATTTTACTCCATAGTCTGCTACTCATCTTTAAGGTCTGTTAGTCTGTGCTTGGGACCTATATACCTGACAACTCTTCTCAAAATCTACATAACTGAAACACAATCAGCTTAATTTTATTATTTTTTTGTAGTATGCAGATTTATCTTATGCTCTATGATCGTTAGTTCACACCACATTAATCATCCCTGTCACAGTGCTTTAAGTTGGTTTGATGCTTGTCTGGTTTCTCCAATAGATTTTGAGCATCTGAAGGACAGAGACCAAGCCAAATTCATCTTTACACCTGAAGTCACTACCTAGGGCTTGACACATTTTGGAACTCAGTAAAAGTTTGTTATATAAATAAGGGAGAAGTAACAAATATTAAGAAGATTGACTTGAACCAAAATTCCTTCACCTAAACTGGATGGCTTCAAAAGATTCACTCACATTTTTCTACCTGTATAGTTATAGGTACCATAAGATATAATTATAATTGATACTCAGAATGTTGATCCTGAGGCTTTTCATTCAGCTAATGTAAGGGAAAAAATAAAACAAAAACTGCAGTCTGTGTTCCATATAGTGTACTCATTAAGACAAAAATCAAGTAATATTTTCCAGAAAGATTGTAAAAAAGTGTTACAATAAAATACATTTTTGAACTAATATCTAATTAATCAGGAAATCCAAACTCAAAGTTTTCCAGCTTCTCAAAATCGTACTGTTTCTACAATCCTACTATTTATTTCCATAGAATATTGATGTAGAATCCATTAAGTATGATTAACTTTTATTTAAGGAATATTCTTATTATTTAAAATATCTGATATTTCAATGAATAAAACATTAAATATGATGATAGTCCATTCATCTTAATTGTTTATTTTATCAGGGATGTAGTAGATATGTGAATTAAATTGCATAATTTTGTATTTAATTTTACTCCATAAGAATAGTTTTACTACTGTAAATTATTAAACTGTATCACAATCTTTGATCACGTCAATTAACTACCCATATTATTCTTTGTAATGTGTGATCCTAAGTTCTACTTGTGTTCCTATATTTAAAGAATATGAAATCACTTAAGTTGCTTATTGAAAAAAACATCAACTGCCAGTTAAAATTGATTTTTGGCATCTTGTTTTGGAGCATTAACTTCATTGTTAAGAAAGGGAAGACTGAGAAGCAAAATCCACTCAATAGTGATGTATCATTTTTCCTACAAGAAATATGGAGATTAAATATTGTCTCTGTATAGCAATCTTAAGGCAGATAAACAAAAGGAAACAGATATTGGTAGAGAATGATGGCAAAAATTCATTTTTAAGAGCAATATGCTATAATATTCATATATTCTTAGGGAAAAGATGGCAAGTTTATTGGCTTCCCTTTGCCCTTATCCTTTGCCAGCAAGAGCCATCTGTAACAAGATGGAAACATTGGCACACAAAAAGACTCCCTTCTATTTCCTAAAACCATTGCCTACTAAAGTGTGCTGCATATTTTCCAAGGCTCCATTTTTCTTATTTTTCAACAATAATAAGGATACTGAGGTACGTCTTGGATTTCAAACTAAATAAGAGATTCCTAAAACTACAAAAGGTAAAATGGACCCACATAAACAAGACACTCATTTTCTAAATATAAGTGTATAATCACAGGCCATGAAAAAAAGTGATAACAAAATGGACACTAAAGAAATTGTACACTATTTTAAAAAAACACTTGAATGACCCCAGCCTCTATATCAAGAATGGCCTTTCAGGGACCAAGGATGAATTTTAAGACCTCGATTGAAAAGTGAATTTGATTAATGCTTCATAGGATTGTACTTCCTGGAAGGTACTATAACCACTGGAGCATTTGTTGTTTAATGAAATGAATATTCTCATTATCAGCCACAAACGTATAAAATAGATACTTGGGAAAGTTGCATGAACCCTTTCAGACCAACATGGAATTTGGAAAAAAGTGGTAAATGCTCTTCAAAAGCAGTCATTTCAGTGTTCAGGGATACAGCCTACCACTTATTTACAAAGATCCACTCATAGAATCCATAAGAACACTACTCTGGGTATTCAAAGTACTGTTTTAGGGTTGTAATAAAATCTAGTAAAGCTAGCATTTATTATCTATCATATTCTGGGCACTGGGAAAACAACCTTGCATGAATGGCCTCACTTATTCCTCTCAATAACTCTATGACATAGGTACTCTTATTATCCCCATTTCATAGATGAGTAAACTGATAATTCCAGAAAGATTAAGTAACTTGCCCAGGCCAATGAGCGGAAAACCTGAATTTAAAACGTTGTTACAGAGCCTGCGGTTTTAATCACTTTTATTGCTTTCCCTGTTATTTAGACACTTTATTTTGACTGAGTTTTATTTTTAAAAATTTGAATTTATCGGCACCTATCTGTGTTGATCTACACAGTCTACACATTTTGCTGGCTTAGATGGTAAGATTGCGGCAATACTGAAGTCAGGGTCACAGGTCTGATTCTGTTCAGTTGACGTTGTCCTATGAAAGTCTATTCCATTGCTACCAAAAGTCACCTATCTAACCTCCTTACAAGGGCTATTTTTTGATGAACCATAAGAAAAGATCAGAGAGGTATCTGCAGCTGGTTTGGCAAAATCAGTCACTCTTATTGGAGAATCACTCTAGGGTCACCCATATTATTTTTGGATATAGAGGAAAACAGACGTATAATAGCCAAGTCACTCATGTGGCTTCCATAGGAATCTGATTTACCATCAAGAAGTAGTCAAACATGGAAAATGCCTTTTAATCATTTAAGTAGTTTCCTTCTCTCACATTCAAAATACTGAAACTGTGATACTCAAAGGCAATTGCCGAGGGACAGTCAACTAAATAGATTTCCCCACACACGTTGCTGGAGTAATCCCAGCGGCTTTAGTTTGTCAACATTAGAGTAGATTGAACCTAATGAGCAATGTCAATTGATTATATTTATTAGCAGTAAGGAAACCAAGTCTCTTCAAATAACTAATATTGGTAAATATTAAAAATAAGAGAGGAACAAATCTGCAATTATAATTTTAAACAAGCCATGATTCCTTTAATATATCTTACCAAACTCCTCAGATAATTCATACTAATTAAATGCCATTTATTGTCATATTGTTCATGTTTAGTTTAAGGGTCCCCTATAACCAATTAATATAGTTTACATATAACAGGATGTAGTAAAACATAACAGTTTCTAAGCAAATATTTTTGTTTGGTACTCAAATAGTTACAGGAAATTGAAGTTATTTAGAATTGCACCCATTTGGGACTGATGGTCAAGGAAGAAATTTAGTTAAGAAAATTACAAATGAGCCCTTTTCACATGGATGTTTTGGTAAGGAAGTGAAGAAGAGAGAACCTATAGGAATAATACAGGTTGACTGGACAAGCTAATGTTGCTGATGGAAACTGACTATAATGCACAGCAATGAACTCCAGCAAAAAAATCTGAAGTAGATAGACAAGAGTTGACATTTTCATATCTGGGTACTAACTGTCTATAATGATTGTTCCCCTTTAGCCTCAGGGCTGTGTAGTCCTACTCCATGATCATTGTCTCTCTTTCGTTTCTTCTCTTTTTTTCTGTGAGGAAGATTGGCCTTGAGCTAACAACTGTTGCCAATCTTCCTCTTTTTGCTTGAGGAAGATTGTCACTGAGCCATTGTCTATGAAAATCTTCCTCTATTTTATGTGGGATGCCACCATAGCATGGCTTGATGAATGGTGCTAGGTCTGTGCCCGGGATCCGAACCTGCAAACCCAAGGCAGCCAAAGCAGAGTGCATGAACTTAACCACTATGCCACCAGGCCAGCTCCTCTTTTTCTTTATCTTTCCCTTTATTCTGTAACTATGTAATGGTGGTGTATTTTCTGATGTCCTAACTTAACAAAGGTATCACTTTAGTTCTGTTTTCCACACTTTGCATTTATAAAATCCTTGATTGTTTTTATAGTACTTCAGTGTTCACTCTTATATTTAATTAACCTCTACATTCTATTCTATCAGAAATATTACGTTGCTTGTCTGAGATTACACAACCAATAAATAGTGATGGCAAAGTGGAAACTCAACATGGAGTCAGTAAGGAGAACTATGGTAAGGCAGGTTTATTGAGAACCAGGCATTATGAAAGGAGCTTTAAATATGCTACATTGCAAATTTGCACAACCCCATGCAGTAGGCATGATCCCAAGTTTACGACGGGAAAAAGAGGTATCGGAGAGATTAGTACTTGCGCCAAGGTCTCAGAGTGGCATAGTGAGGATTCAAATCCAGGTCCGTTGGACTCTAAAGACCAAAATCTTAAGGAAGAGCAGCACATTCCCGTTAAGAGGTTAAAGAGCACATAAGAAAACATATGTGTATTGTAAACGTCATAATATAAGAGTAATGAAAAATGTAAAGCCATGAAAATCCAAATTATATAGTCTGAATATATAGTAATGAATTACATTTTAAGATTTAAGTTCTTGCAACTTTCCTTTTTAATTATTACAAATTCAATACAGATTTATTAAACCCAGGATTTCTTATAAACATTCAGAAAATACAAGCATATTAGATTGCGTTTATTTGGATCTTAAAAAGATAGGAAATTTAGGAAATAATAAACTACCTTTTTGACTTAAGGTTGTCTGCATTAATTTGATGCACTAATAAAAGTTCAAACAACATTTTCAATACCCAAGGAAGACTCAGTTGTAAGTTATCAAACCTGAAAAAGTTTTCAAAACTATTAGAAACTAGATTAAAAGTGTACGAAAAAGATTTAAATAGGTTTAAATAATGTAGCAATAAGGAAAAGCACTCTACATTAAAATGACGTAAGATAAGTGATATTTTCTGCGTGTGTGTGTGTGTGTGTGTCTGTTGGGAGGTTGTAAGCTAGAGTCTCTTTCATTCCCCACCTATCTAGAAATTCTAAGAAAAATATATGAATAAGACTACCAATGTACTCAGAAACATCAAAGAATCCTAGAAAGATAGAGAGTAAATGCGATTGGATTGGACAAAGAAACCACTATCAAAATGTTCACATAAAGCTTCTAGACAAAGTGGATTTACATCAACAGAAGTCCAGAAGTAGAAGGGAGTCCAGAGAGCTCACAGTATAGCTATCTAGGATGTACTAGTAGGAGCAGTTGTGGACCCCTATAGCATTGTCCTACCTTCCTCTGGGCCAGACCAGAAGCAGGGGTCACCATCTCTCAAAAGGACTTTTATAGGAGTATGTGTTGAAAAGATAGGATGACCAGGTAGCCCAAAACTCAGAGGAAGAGTAGAGAGTGCCTACAGGCAAAGATTAGCTATTGAAGCACCCTACCCAGCAGGATGCCCTTCTCTTCCCCCTCACACACATTTCATATAAGTTCTCCCCATCTCTACTACTAACAGCTTTCTCTGAACCATTAATAGTTCTTGCTTTGGCTGTCTCACTGGCCTTATAAATAGGGTGCTCACACGTCAAAGTTTGATTGTGACAGCTTCAGTTCATACTTTTAAGTATTCTCTTGCTTAAAACCCTTCCTTTTCTTTCAATTACTTTTAAAATAAAAATCCAGACTCTTTACTGTGGCCCACATGCTCTGCTATTTGAATGAACCTATCACTCTCTGCCTTCCTCGCTGTTCTCCAGCTATATTGCTCTTTTTTCTGTTCTTAGACATGTATATACATCCCAACCTTATGACTTTGCATGAACTCCTTTCCCTGACTGCAATGTTCTCATCTCTGTTCCTCACATTACTAGCTCCATTTTATAATCCAGTTTAAAGGTCATCTCCATAGAGAAGTCTTTTCTCCTCCAACTCATCTAATTTCATACCCCAGCCACTCTGTCACATTACCATGTTTTGTTTACTTCATAGCATTTATCAATTTCTGAAATCATTGTATATGTTTATGTATGTAATTACTTGTACATATTTTGAATTCAGGACCTCCCCCCAACTACAATGTGAAACAGAGACCTTTTCTTTTTACCATTATATCTCCAGCATCGAAATGAGTGCGTGGCACAAATAGGTACGTAATTTAATTATTAATTCAACAAATTTTAATTAAGTCATGAAAGTTACCTTCTTGAAATTTATAACAAACATTATATGCAATGGTAACATATTGCAAACAGCCGTTAAAATCAAGAACAGCGTAGGATTTTTTTAAAACAAGATATTAATCTGAATGTTTTCTTTCTTAGACAAAGTCAAGAACAAAACAATTCTAAAGTGAGCTTGTACATCCCTACGTAAAACTTGCAAAGGAGATGACCAAAAAGCTGGCTTGTGACCCCTAGGGCAATACCAACCATGACGAAATATAAGATTTGTGGAAAAATGTATTTTGAGGCAAATTTCTTTGCAGAAAGCTATATGTTGAAGCATATTCCTTCTCCTCCCCATGGAGAAGGGGAGCTGATGCTTTGCCTCACTTCCAGTTCAGTATGAAGAGCTTCAAGGAGTTGACTTGGAGAGCTTGGTAAATGTGCCTTAGAGCTCCCTGAGCACAATGGGAAAAAGTAACAGGCAAACGCTGACTGAAGTGGGTTAAGGCAGGGCAGCAAAATGTTGTACTGTAACAGTGACTGCACTTCCACTGATAGAGGAACGAAGGTGAATATTTCTAGGAGAATGGATATGGAAGTCATGGTATGGATGCTAACCTGGGCTCATCTGAAAAGAAGTTTACCCAAGCAGGCTTCTGCAAGAGTAAGACAGCTTTTCCAAAAGGAGGACAAAGTGTTGTCCATGGATGCAAAATGTGGGGAATTATAACCTGCTGGCTGAGGGAGAGGAAGCTGCAGTAGGAGGAGTCAGGCAGCCCACCAAAGAACACAAGAACACATTTGGTGAGTGAGGAAGGAGGCTCAGTGCCCAGGGAGCAGAAACGAGAAGAGAAGAAGGCCACCACACCCCACTCTCTGCTGCAGGCTTCTAACCTGAGGCAGTAACAAGTTGAGGGAGAAGAGAAGCTTAACTTTGAATAAAATGTGGGGTTTTCATAATTACAATGGTCTGGGCATACCGTTTTTTTTTTTAATCTAAGTGTGACCTGCCAGAGAGTTCATCCAAGGGGCCGGAAATAGTCCACCAAGTGGGTTAAAAGGCACAGATAGGAAAAAGATAAGTTGCTTTATGATTGCGATGTAATGAGTCACGATCTCCATTACTGATTATACTTAACACAGTGGAATTTTGTGCCAAAAAAAATAGGACTCTCCTCATCCCCAACAAAAGAAAGAAACAAAATGTATACATATAGGGAAAGAAGAAACAACATTTTCAAAATCTCTAGGAAATAATGAGCATTTACATAGAGGACTTAACAATCAATGTAAAACTATAAGAATGAGTTCAACAGGTTTAACACATAAAAATCAGAAGCTTTCAAATATAACAATGATGAGCAATTAGAAAGTATTGTAAGGGAAAGAGTCCATTCATAACAGCAACCAAAGCTAAAAGTTAAATTTAAAAATTTTTACATGTATTATAGCTAAAGCTACTAACTTAATAAACAGCACAGAAAAAACAAAAAAATAAAAGACGCAAAGAAAAAAGGTACAGGATGATGTATATAAAATCTGTTTTTAAATATACATAAAATGTTCTTGCAATGGTTATGAGTAGGCATGTAAATATGTAGAAAATGATGACTTACATACTGATCAGAGTAGTTGTTTCTGGGAATGGAAAGAAGATTAGATAAGGGTCAAGGGAGATTCTCCCTTTATCTTTAGGATTTGAGTGTTTACAACCACAATCTAATTGTATTTTCTTTGTATTCACAACTTTGCAAAACTAAAGAAAATAAAGGAAAGAGATTTTACAGTTCTGAATGCGTTGAATTGTTAGGATAAATGAACTTATACAAGAAAATTTGGTTTTGTGTAAATTTGAGAGGTACAATGATTATAATTTTGCTTTATTCACTTTTTCATATTCATTTTTAAACTGAATACCTGCTAAAATTTCATTACTTAATATGACAAAATGGGAACAAATTTGATTTTTACTGCATTATAATAAAAAGTGGTCTTTCAAATAAAAAAATAAATCCCTCTGCTGTACACTATTTAATGTGAGAATAAAGTAGTCAAAACTTTAACATCCACATAAGGACAAATGGAAACAGGTCAATAATCTTTTAAATATCTTCATTTCTCCCTTTAAATAATTGAAAAACACATTTATGTGACTAATAAAAATGTACCATGAATTTTCTTCCCTTTCTGGTCAATAGTAAAGATCAGTACACACATCACAAAGAACTATATAATGTTTAAAAATAAGGTTACACTTTTCTGTTTTTTGGTTAAATTCAAGACTGAAAAGGCAGCAATTTAATTATAAAAGCATGTTAAAGTTAGAAAGCTCAGCTATTTGAAGATTTGTACATAAGTATGTATGTGTATATATATTTTAGAAGTATAATACTTTGTTTCCCCATGTTCTTCCCAAAAGGATTCCATTCTTACAATACAGCATGCACAAAATAAGTTTGTATAACAAATATTAAAATTTATTTCTTAAATTAAAATCAGATGTAAACATTCTAACCAACAAATCTAATGTTGTTACCATATTTTAACAATACTGAGTTCTTGGAGGGTAAGGTCTTAATAGTCTTTCAAATTCTAGAGTCCTGCCACAGGCTCAATAAATATTTGGGAAAAAAATGAATGGATGAATGAATGAATGAAGCTCCAATGTTCTGTGTTTACTAGCTATTATTTTTAAAATATAGTGTCACATACAAACCTTGCACAGTTCAAGTTTTCAGTTTTTCCCTTGAGTACTTGCTCATTCAAGGAGTATTTCTTTAGCCCCACCAACTGAAAGGGAGTGAATTTATCATTGCTCTCCAGTCAAGAAAATTACCTCCTCCACAGTTTTCTAGAATTATGATATTCTTCAATGTGCTCAGATACCCCAATCATCACATCTGCATTGCTGTTCATAGATTTGATTTTAAATGATGGCGCATGACTGCAAAATTAACATGAGTCACAAAAATAATGAAGTCCCTCATTTTCTATTCAGTTTACTTCAGCAAATATTTTTTTTTAAGAACCTACTATGCACAGAATTGTGATAACCATTCCCCATATGCTCACAGATCTCAATGTATTATGGGAAGACAGATATGTGGACAATTTTAAAGTCAGGATGACTGAAATAAGTGATAACAACAAACTACCATGAGAAGGGAAGGAAGGGGAGATTAAATTTCTCTGTGTGGTCTCAGTGAAGGTTTCTTTGTGGAAGTGCATTTGAGATGAAACTTCAAAAAGCATAGATATTTCAAGAGGTGAAAGACCACTGCAAGTTGAGGAAGCAATGTGAGCAAAGGAGTGAGCAATGAATTCCTACTTCGTAAACTGAATGAACTCCAGGTTCAGTCGTGAAGGGCTGTTATTGGCAGTATGTTTTCTGATTCACCAGCTCTACTATAAAGGTTGAAGGGCTCTTCATGGCAAAATGACAAAAATAGACCTTTTTTCATTTTCTTGAGTGCTTTCTATATGTTCGTTGCATTGCAAGCAATCTCCTGTTTTGTCCCCTAAAAACCTTATGTGGGAGGAACACTGCCATTCCCACTTCACAGACAAGGAAACTGAGACCTAGAAAGGTCAATCAATTTGTCTGAAGTTGTATTTCCTGTAAGTGGTGGACTAGAGTTATGACTTAAGTGTCTCTCACTCCAGCCTGTTCTCTCTAACATCACACCATACTTTCTCTCAAAGGAATTAGGAGTCCATGAGTAATGGCACTGAACTAGAATGTTAGATGTATTATAGTAAATATTGATTTAATATTCTGCCAACAGAAAAACAAAATACCAGAGGATAACAATGAAGTAATTAAAGCAGTCATATATCGCTCTGTAGTTTACAAAACTTTTAAAAACTAATTTTAGAAAGAGCAAAGGATAGAAGGTAGGATAACACATTTGTGCCCTACACTTGAAATCAACCTCGAATTTTCTGTGCATGAAACTTTGGGCAAATCAACTCACCTCTTTGGGCCCAAATTCTGCAAATGTTTCACTTGTGTATTTATCTTATTACATGTCATTATCTCTAAATAGACTGAACTCTTGAAAAAGGAGCGTGCTTACTCATTTTTGTCACAGCACTAGGCATTTTCTTGGCATATTCAACCATGAAATGCATGATAGATAAATGAGAAAATTTTTCTCATCTGTAAAATAAAGAGTTGCTCTAGATCTCTTAAGGTTCCTACGAACTTGAGAATTCTCTCTTTGCCCATTTTCCAGAACTCCAGGAGGAGAACATAACTTCCAAACTTTGGTGCATCTTTGGGACACAGTAGAAACTAGGGGCTTCCATTAATTACCTTGAGCTTTTTTTTTTTTCTAATATGTACATACACACATACTTTTTCTGTTTGTTTTTGTTTTTTGCTGAGGAAGATTTGCCCTGAGCTTGGCCACTACAGCATGGCCACCCACAGACAAGTGGTATAGGTCCACCCCTGGGAACCAAACCCAGGCCACCGAAGCCAAGTGAGCCAAACTTAACCACGAGGCCACCAGGGCTGGCTCCTTGAGCTTTGAAAACTATAGATTTTGTATGTGAAAAATAAAAACAAGAGTACTGGGTATTTTTCTTGTGTCCTGTAGGGAAAATGCCACTTTTAAACATTTCCAATGGGGTGGGTAAGTGAGGGAAAAGTGTAGTAGAAATATGAAACTCTATTAGGTAGTTCAAATCATAGCCAATAACACACTTCTGCTCATTTATTTATTGGCATATGAATAAAGGAAGTAGATGAACTTAACCTTATACTCTTCTATCTTTCCAATCAGTGTCTCTCTCACCAGCCTAGCACCCATCTTCAATCCTACCGTCTATTATTTGTGCCAAGCACTGGACAGATCTCTATAAACATAAGATTCTTGAGACATAGACTCACCTAGAAAGGCAGACAGCTGCAAACATAGCATGTGCAACTCCAGACACACACATAAGTTGCCAAAGGAGTGCAGGTTGAAAAGTTCAAAAGGGTTTCCTGAGCTGAATGTTGGGTTATGAAGAGGAGTGTGGCTGGCAGGAAACACATGGCACCAGTATGTGTGTTTGGGGAGAATGTTGGGACGTGAAGTGTGGATCGGGATGTCAAATAGTTTCAAGTCACTTAGTGTATATTATGACTCAGGCAATATGGAAGATGAGGGATCAGTCAGGCCATGGCTGACCTTGTAAACCATGTTAATTATCTTGGCCCTTCTCCTGGATGAAATAGTAAACCACTGAAGGAGTTTTGGACAAGGAAGGTGTTTGTGTTTTTTTGGTGAGGAAGATTGGCCCTAAGCTAACATCTGTGCCAATCTTCCTCTATTTTGTATGTGGGATGCCATCACAGCATGGCCTGATGAGTGGTGTGTAGGTCCACACCTGGAATCTGATCCAGTGAACCCTGGGCCACTGAAGTAGAGTGTGCAAACTTAACCACTACACCACCAGCCTGGCCCAGGGAGTTTTATAGCAAATGTGATATTCTGGCAGTTCTGGAGAAGATAGAGCAAAGGGAGAGAAAGCTCATTATTAATGCCTCCAAAACGATGACTCCTAATTTCAACGTTCTGAGACATGAAGAGTCTCAAATAGAGTAATGGAGACCTAACTAGGTCAAATAAAATATTAGTTTTGGCTTTGAGGTTTTTGTTTTGGTTTTGACTGGAAGAATAATTTAGTATTTCTGATTGGCTATTATATTTACTCATAAGTAAATATAAGTAAAGGAGGAAAGTCAAATAAAGTATAAATGTAGTTTGATAGAAAGAATTCTTTTTAATACAAAGTCCTAGGGAGAGATCATTGTAAGGTGACCTTGAGGAAATATTTGGCATATGTAAGGTGTAAGCTGATGAACGGTGACCATTCCAAGAGTCTGAGCATCTTTGAAAGGCGTAGTATGCTTGAGCTGAAAATTTTCTTAAGATCTTAAGAAGCAAATCTCCATAGGATTATTTACAAGGATTTGGGGAGGGGGCTATCTACTCATTAATAAACTACTTAGTGCATGAATTGTCTCAGCAATTTTTCTCTCATTTCCTGTTGGCCCATCTTGAGTAATTGACAACTGAAGAGTAAATTCATTCCTGATCAGAGAAGAGAGCTTCACAAAGATCACCTGTGCTCTCACGTAGCAGGAATTAGATATTCTCTAAAAATTCAGTGAAGTACTGCTCTCTGAACATTAATCTCTTTTTTTTGGTGGGAGCAAACTCAGGTGTTGACAAATCAAATTATTTTATTATAGATATTGGCTACCAAACTTACAGTTTCTAATATGGATAAATTTTCTAAGTATTTCATGAGTACATATGAGTCTGAGGTCGAAAAAAATAGAAGTCAATGCCAGGAATTTGTTTCTGAGTAATAACTGTACTTAGGTAATGTTGAAATGAACTGGGAAATTTAAATAAAATTAATTTTTAAATGTTCAAAGGAAACTGTTAAAAATTACAATTCACATTACAAAAATTTAATTATTCAAAGGCAGAATGTAAAATGATTATGGATGCAATTGCATCAAATATGAAGGTTCCTTTAATTGTTGAATTTTGACAAATGACTTGATTTTCTAGACTAGTTTCCAGATCTTGAAGCTATCATTTAATTTGAAAAAATTATGAAACTTTAAAACATATAAAATTGGAATATCAATTAATGTGTGCCTTACAAAGACTCTTCCAAATTGAATGGATCACCATTGTTTACTCTGGGTTACTCTTATTTAGTAAACAATGTACTTGTATCTATAACACAAACTGCATGATTTAATGAATTACCTGGAAAATTTAAACCAAAGAACAAATTTCTCACGGATAAATCTTGAAGAGTCAGTATCTGAAGCTCTCTGAATAATTCTCTGGTACTATTATTTTTCATTTCTTTCCAGTGAAAAATGCCTGTTCCCCTTGTACATATCTTTGCATCCTCCAAGATTTTGGCCATTATTCCCCACATACAAGAAAGTATTTATTATGCTAAGTATACACCAACTATCAATCGATGTTGTCCATCACTCATTTATTCACCAGCATATGCTGAATACCAATGACGTGCCAGATATGTGCTAGATTCTCCTTACTGGAAGAAGCTATGCATATAATTTGGTCATCTAGTGTAAGAAATCTCTTTAGGCTTACAAGATTGATTTAAGTACCAATTTCACATTTCTGGTCCAGTGTCTATTAGAACAAATATTCAATATTGAAGGAAAACATGCCAACCTCTTCTTTTGTTTTTCCAGGTTATTAATTTATTCTCACATTATAATTACACATTAAACATTTACAGCCACTTATGTTGTAGTTTTAAAGTACTCTCTCAAGATAAACTGTAATTACCATTCATTTTATCATTACTGATCTAAAAAATGGAGCACCAAAGAAGGAGATAATTTTAAGCCGGGATGCAGCAGATAACTTTTAATCAAAATTTCAAAATCATTATTTCTCTGGATAAAAATTTGCTAATAATCAGTTTTTAATTAACTCATGAGTTAATGACACTGTCTATATACGATGATAGCCATAAAGTAACTCTTAGAGCCTACCTTAACTTGATTTATAAACTTACTCCTAAATTACACAAATTGAAAATTTTCATTATTATTTGCATATGTAAGACAAGTTTCCCTTTGTTCTTTTCAGTATCCATTGAGGCCAGTTCTCCTAACTCTATAAATTATAAATTTTAGCTTCAATACTACCCTGACTCCTAGAATAATTCAATGCAGGGGTCCTGCTCTGCTAACTGTGTGACTTGACTTTCCCTCTGTTTCTACCCCTGTAAAATAGAGAAATAATAACATTGCAGGGCTATTTTTAGGACTATACATAAAGTATGCAAGAAGACAACCACACACCTAACATATAGTTATTGTTCAGTAAGTAGAAGATAATACTGTTGCTGCTGCTACCAGTATAATTACTGATACTACAACTACTAATGAAAACAGGAGGAGGAAGAGGAGGGAAAATAAGATGAATAAGAAAGAGTATGAGGAAAAGAGGAAGAAAAGACAAATCATAATGAATAAATTTTTAGTGTTTGTGCATGTGTGTGTATGTGTATATATGTATATGAATCTACATATTAATATGTATGTAGTGATTTAGGAAATAGATTTTCTCCTCCAACAAGTCTTGCTACGCCACCAAAACCTTGAACATGACCTACCTCTGGAGTATATAGGGATGGAACACAAAGACAATGGAAGAGGGCCTTGACCAAATAAGTATATGTTGGAATAAAATGTGATGAAAGGAAATGGAAGTCATTCCATTTTTCTTATGGAAGCAGACACTAAAACTGTGTGAAACAACTTCTCTTGGTATTCTTACTGCACAGTATAAGTGTAGGGCTTTGCATGGTATCAATGGTCACTCCAAAACCTAGGAATTGAAGGACATTGGACAAAATTATAGATACAGACTGGACCAAAGGAATGTATGGTTTGAAAAAAGCGGATAAAATTCTCTAGAGCAGGCTGCCATTCCTACCAAGACACTTGCTGACTCTTTTGAGTTCCAGAGAAAGGAGAGGGCCATGAGAGGAAAGATTCCAATTTCAAAACAAGAAGACAAGGGATTCCAGTTCCTTTTTCTCATTCTCGTCTAACTGGTAACTTTTCTCTTTGTTTCTCTGTATATCATTTTACCATCTCTCCAGAGACCTTATCACTGGTTTCTCTCAAGCTGTCTAGGCCACACTGCAGAAACAGCTCTTGTCTATCTGGCTAATTACTTTTTATTATTAAGCCAACACAAATTTGCCTGCATTTTGTTTTATATTCTGACAACACATTGTTCTGTATAACTTTATTCACTAAACTAAAGTCTCTCTGCTGCCCCATATGTCTCATTTTTTTCTCTCTAATCCTCACAAACCAGAAGGAATTCTGTGAGCCAGAAGGAATTCTATCCCTAAATAAACAACCTCTCACATACAAATGTATGTATGCACACACATCTACATGTGCAATTTCTGGCACATGTATTCACTTATGCATCTTGAAGCCCTAATGATGGGCATAAAGATATTTTTTCTAATGAATAAGACAAACTATTCAAAAAGAAATAGCAGATGTACCATGCAGTGTTGTAAAAATACTATAAATGACTGATGGATTCACTGACATAAGGTAACAAAATTATTTATTCCAGGAAAACTGTACAAAGATATTTGCTAATAAATATATATTTTGACAGACTGGAAAACTCTATTTTTCTATTTTCTATTCCTATTCAGAAAATTGAGTTTTAGAGTAGAAAGAGACATACAAATGTTTTCATTTAACTACCCACCTGATGACTGAATCTTTTCAACAACATTTTTACTAGGTGGTTATGCAGATCATGCTAATTATAACTAGTGGTATTTGGCATAGCCCAATCTACTATTGGCATCTGTAAGTAAGAGAATACCCTCTGAAAAGTGAGCTGGAATAGACTTTTTACAGTCATCCCACCTAATCCCTTGGGGCCACAGGAGCAAACATACCTGTTCCACATGGCAGCCTTTCAGATAAGTGAAGGTAGCCATGCTGTGCCCCATGGTTCTGCTTTCATCTTGCTTAATCAGCAGTCAAATCTCACAGGAGGCAGTTACTCACTCTCCTGGTCACACTCTCTAAACAGAGCACAGTCTGTCTGCAACTCTTTGTGGTAAACGTAAAACTTAAGGCAAGTCTGATCAGAGAGAGTGTAATCATCAGCCCCTTTCTGCACATTATACTTCCATAATGTCACTTAAGATCATATTAGTTTTCTTGATGACCACATCCCACTTTTAACCCAATTTTAAGACCCCTCTCTATTGCAATCCAAGGTCTTTTCCATCATGAACTCCTGTTCAACTTTTCACCATCCTGAACTGTAAAGGATTTTGGTTGTTGTCTATTTGCTTGCTTGTTTTGTACTGATTGTTTAAAAATCATCTGTGAGAATATACAAATTTCACAGGCAACCTCAAAGAGTGATCATGTCCAAGGAAAATAAGGTTTTTTAAAATGTTTTTTTCCTCCCCAAAGCCCCAGTTCATGGTTGTATATCCTAGTTGTAAGTCGTTCTAGTTTATTCCATGTGAGCCGCCGCCACAACATGGCAACTGACAGACGGGTGGTCTGGTTCTGTGACCAGGAAGCAAACCAGGGCCTGGACTGCTGAGGCAGTGAGTGCCAAACTTTAACCACCAGGCCGTCAGGGCTGGCTCAAAAAGAAGGTTTTAAAAACAACAGATGAATACTATTTTGTAATTTCTTAAATGCAATCTCTCCAACGTTTGTTAGGTTATTGGACACAGTAAAGATTTTCTTGTAAATGTTTGGATATAAATGATTGTTTATCTCATAGGAAACACTGAGTGACTGTGCTTCACGTGTGAAACTATAAATGAGTGTCTTTAGCATTACTGATTCTGTTTCCCCACTTCTGAATATCTTTATCCTTTTCTCCTTTCCATCTCATTTCCTTCTATTTTCTGTGTTCTTGCTTCAACTTCTCTTCCTCCTCTCTCTCCTTTTCTTGTATCACTAGAATACAAGAAAGGAGAGTCCACTGGGAAGGTCAGGAAGAACAGAGCTGAAGGCATGGGACACTTCTATTACCTGTTAACCAATATTAAACTGTGTTAGCTATGCCATGCATAAAAAGTGAGGAATTTCATAGTATCAAAAAAAAAAAAAATGCTTCACAGGTCTAGGAAAAATTCACAATGAATGAGAAATAAGTAAACTGAAAAATCATAAAGATTCTATCAAACCAAAACTATATTTGTAGAATAAAAGTAAACCAAAACTAGGAATTTCTCTTCAGTGTTTTCCAAATTTTGTCCAAAGGACATGGATACACATTTTATTTTTTCCCAAGCCCTTGCATATTATCTGGCACTTTGTAGATATGTGAATAATATTTGTTGAATGAAGAAATAAATTCAATCAGACTAGGGAATATATATTTATACATTCTAGTGGAGGTTGGAACAAAACAGGTAGGGGGGGCTTCCCTTATATCATGTGCTGGGCTTAACATTCATTAAATAGTCGATAGTTAAGTATCTCTTTCCTTAGTAGTATAGCAAATATAGACAAATTTTCCGACCAAATAAGTTTAATAGATTGAGAAAAGAGAAAGAAGGAAGGAAGTGTCCCAAACTCTGCCCATTTCTCCTATCATTTACTTATTAGTAGTTCTAGCAGGGGAAAGGCCATAGTCTGGAGAACTGTGAAATCACATGCATCATGCCAGGCAAAGATCTATGTGTGCGCGTGTGCATGTGCATGTGTGTGTACGTGTGTGTGTGTGGCATATCAGAATCATATTCTCCTATTGTTTTGAAAATCCCATGATAGCTATTGAAATGGATACCCTAGAGTATCATCAAATCAGTATTTGGAATTTCTGTTTCAATGAATTTAACTCTTTCCCCTCTTCTTCCTTTTATGTTTCCTGACATGCTCCAACCCTATCCCAAATTTTATCTTAATCTTGGCAGAATCAGAAGCAATGAACAAGCAGTCACTTTTCAGTGTCTCAGTTACTCCCTCGTAGTGAGCTAAGCCCTTAAAGAGATACATTAACTTCCAGGCCGCTTGGGTGCTATTCAGGGTAATGGTTTATAACAGTTAATAATGTATAACGTAACTAGAGAATGCCTTAGGCAGCCGCATTGTGTAGTAAACATAATAAAACAGTTTCTTTTTAGTATCAATTGGAAGTACATTATTTCCCCCACCATTAAGACATAGTAAATGAAGAAAAAGATCACATCATTTGCATATTTTGTATAGCTATAGTATATTTTATCTCATTTGGTTTTAATCACTCAAATGCTTTGTCACTCATTTCTCTTTATGTGTTATCATTTTTAAAAGGTACAAATATTAGTTTGCATCATCATTTTTATGATGGATCCCATGTTTAGCAACCCACTGTTACAGTAAACTGCTTTTCATTTTATTAAAAAACAAAAAAGTGCTTCATTACCAGGGAGGCAAGATAGACCCAGTATGTTTGCTTGTCAGAGAATATGATTCTCTGGGGTCTACTTCAACACCGTCCTTCTATTATTTCCTTTCTTGTCAAGGGAACCATTTCTCTGCCTCTATCCTCTAAGCTTGGGACCACTTAAGCCACCCCTGGCTTATTTCCCGTCCCGGAGAAATAAATAAGATAATCAGGATTGAACCAGAATAACGCCTCAATATTACTGAATAATACTAAAATTACGAGCAGGTCATAAGATTCTTGGTCCTGTAACCTTCTCTAGACTTTCAATGGCTTTCTTAGATGGTTTCTTTGCTTTGAACTCTGAGAACTAGATATTTCTGCTGGCCCATTCCCAGGATTTAATTGAAGACTTTGATATTAGACTGATGATTCTTGGTTCATTTGTATTAGCCTGGCCTTTTGTCACTGATTCGTTCCTGGTGAAAAGTCTACATTATCCACCTCATGTGAGAAGTTTAAATCAGACAAAAAAAGGAACAGGACCAAAAACAGCATCTATCCAATGCATACAATGATGTCCAGGTCCTCGTTTGCTCATTTTGAAGCCACCAAGCTAGAAGAAATATTTCTGTAGGAAATGAACATCAGTATTAAACATTAATGGAGGGCCACTGATTTCAGAAATATCATGATCTATTTAATAAGAAATCTCAGAAACAGCTTCTCAAAAGGAACTAAATAACCATATTTAAAAGGTGGCAATGTTCCCTAACTCTTGCCAATCAGTCTGCCTCATCAGAACCTCTCAGCTTTGGCCGGAGGGCAACTCCTCTTTTGACTCACACTTGGTTGTTGACACTGGCTCCCTGACATCTCACCCATTACTCCTTGTCTATCTGTCAGTTCCACTAAGTACAGCTTATCCAACCAAGCTTTCCTCCTGGTTTGGAACCCCTGCCAACCTCCAGGGAGACGGTTACTCTCTCTCTTTAACAGGAGAGAAGATAATGGGTCATTCCAGTGGACTTTGAGTACCTGACCACAACAAGCAAATTGGGTCTTTTTTTAACACAAGGACTGCATCTCAGTATTATTATCACATGCTAATTTGAGTATTAAAAATTATTGCACACTGGCTTATATTCAGTTCATATGCTGACTATAAAGAGAGAAAACATTATGTCAAAAAGGGCAAGACTGAGTCAGCTTTCAGCATTTCTCAGTGTACTGCACAAAAAGGCTGGAAATGAAGCAGAATTTCCTATTTTATTTTACCCGGAGGCTACTTCCAACAGTTCCTCTACAAATTGTTATGGGCCCAGAGTAAAAGCTGCATGATTTTAGGTAGCTCCAGGTAAACATCTGTTAATTGCTCTCTTTTGCTGACTTGAATATCATGATTTGTGTAAGGCCAACACATTAATGAGTTAGAGATTTTAGTTGCTGTGACTGTCGTTTGTTATTGTAACACAGCAAAATTGGCATCTCAAAAGCTGTGATTAAAGAAAAAATGTGAACAAACTACGTTTCATATGCTTCTCTCTGGTTTGGCTTACTATTATCAAAGTTTCCTCCATCTTGAAGGCCTATGAACTCATCTATATCATTCACGGCTTAATAAGTAGAAAAATGTACTAAATAAAACAAAATTAAACTGAAGTACCTAATAAGCCTTCATATAGTACGATGAAATATGTATGAAGGGGTAGTCTGGATTATGTACCAGTGACTCAAACTCTGAGACTACATAAATAAAATTTTGTGGTTTAACTCTGTTCACTGTAGCAAAAACTTTAGAGGTATAACAAAAGCCAAAACCCTTCACATCTTGACTAGAATCACCACCACTTTAGGTTTCTAAATTTGTATGAAACTATTATGGTTTTCAGAATTTGTGTCTAATTATGAGTATATTTGTTCAATAACGATGTCAGAAGTTTCTAAACTGCTCAAGAAACTGTGGAAGGTGCAAAGATAAATTAGATGGGGATTTTCCCTCCAAGGATTATACAGTAAACTGAGGAGACGTACATAAGCAACTATAATTTGAGGTAAGAAGTGGTAATTGTCTTAAAAGAAGTAAACATAAAGTGCTATGGGACCCCAGAGGAAGAAGACCGAACTTTCAACTAGTGAGAAAGAAGATTTTATATGAATGTGAAATTTTAAATCCACTGGCAGAGAAGCACACATGGCTGAGAAATAGATCACAGCATATTGTGGAATATAATGGATCACCAAGGAGGTATTTCAATTCATTTGAAAAGGATGGTCTAATTTAGTAAATGGATGTTACAACTGACTATCCATTAGAAGAAAATACATTGGATCCCTGTCTTACCCAATTCTTGTTGATTAAAGATGTAATTATAAAACAATAAAAATCTTAGAAGACAATTTAGGAGATTATATACACAACCTAGATATTTGAGAGTTCCTTAAAAACAAGACAGAAAGCCTAGAAGCTATGAAACAAAAGATGAACATATTTACTACCCAAACATTTAAAATTTGTATAGGAAAAACTTAAGCACTAAATAAATGATACATTGGGAAACAAATACTTGTAATGCAGATAATAAAGAAGGGTTATTAAATTTAGTATACAGAAAGCTTTAAAAACTGATCACAAAAGGCTGACATCTCAGTAGAAAAATGGGCCAAAGAATAAAAACATACAATTTACAGAGTAAATCAAAATGACTAATAGATACATGGAAGCATGATGAGCCACCCCACGGAGTGAGCAAATTAATGTAATCCCCAGTGAATGGCACATGGTCAAAAGCATGATAATGCCTAACATCCCTCCATGTAATAAGGCAGTCTTGTACTTTGCTTAAAGAAATTTTAACTCTCACAAACTTTTCAGAAAGGCGTGTTCGAATTAAAACACATACTGGTGATTCCACACCCAGAGAAGTAAAACCACTGCTATATACAAGAATGCCCGTGATGTACCACATCAGAGGCAAAATTAGAAAAGAAAACGGGAATGCTTATCAATAGGGAAATGGCTGCATAAAGTGTGGTTTATCTCTGCTAAGAAATATTATGAAGTTATTTAAAAAAATGAGTTAAATCTCCATCAGCTAATATGGAAGGATTTCCGTAATGAGAGGTTAAGTAAGAAAAAGCAAGATACAGAGAAGTATAGATGAAATATTCCCATTTTGTATACCAAAAAAAGACTTGAAACTTGTGTATGTGTGTATAATTACATGAATTCAAGGAATATGGAAGAATGCATACCAGCAAGTTAAAATTGAGATCCTGGGGTGTGTGTGAAAAGGCAGGTGGTGGGAAAAGGGAAGAAAATGTGGCAGGTTAAAGAAAAATAACACTGAATATGTATGGGCTAAACATACTGCAAGTACAAAACTAAGAATTCATCAATAAGAGCATTAAAGCTAGGAGACATCCCTGCACCAATGGGTCTCCTGGCAGGAGAGCCATTGGAAAGGACCTACAGTTCAATCAGAAGTTTTCCCTCATGAGGTCGGCCTGGTGGCGTAGCGGTTAGTTCGCGTGCTCCACTTCACTTTAGATCCCAGGTGTGGACCTAGGCACTACTTATCAAGCCATGCTGTGGCAGGTGTCCCACATATAAAGTAGAGGAAGATTGGCACGAATGCTAGCTCAGGGCTAATCTTCCTCAAAAAAGAAAAAGACAGTCATCCCTTAGCCACACTGATTCAGGGTTATTAACAGTTCCCTAGGAAGGAAAAATTGAGGGCTGATATCAAAACCTACACGGCCGTCGTTTATTTAATTGCATTTAACTGAGTATAGTAACTGTATATTTTTTTATTTTAATGTAAAGATTGAGCCAAACTTGAAGAATAATTACAAATATAAATGGAGAGAGGGCATTTTTGATGCCGTAAAGTTAGTTTCTTTTGGTTGAAGTATAAGGATATGTTACAGAAAACAGAGGGAGACATTTCTGGAAAGATTCATTTAGAGCTTAATTATAGGAAAGAATGGCTGGCTAAGCCTCTTGGACTTTCTCTTGTAGGCTGCAAAGTACTGTGGATAATATATTAGCAAGAAAGCTACAAGGCCAGATGGATTAGGGTTAGGGAGCAGAGTAGCAAAATGTGAATTTTAATTTCAAATGACATTTTATTTTTATCGACATGGGTCAGAAACTTTCAGAGAAGAACTTTTTACTTTCAAAACATGTAAAATTAGAGAGCCTAATGCAATAAATTCGCAGATATCCATTTTCTTGGTCTGCTTGGGCTGCCATGACAAAATACCCTAGACTGGATGGCATAAACAACAGAAATTGATTTCTCATGGGTCTGGAAGCTGGGAAATCTAAGATCATGTGCCAGTTGATTCGATTTCTGATGAGGACTCTCTTCCTGGCTTGCCGACAGTCACCTTCTTGCTGCATCCTCATATGGCCTTTTCTTGGGGTGTGCATGCATCTGGAGAAAGTCAGATCTTGCTCTCTTCCTCTTCTTATAAGGCCACCAACCCTATTAGATTAGGACCTCACCCTTATGACCTTATTTAATCTTAATTATCTCCTAAAAGCCCTATCCCCAAATACAGTGTCATTGGGAATTAGGGCTTCCACATCTGAATTTGAGGCAGACACAATTCAGCCCAGAGTATGCATCATTCAAGTGTGATAAATACCAAGATTTTGCCATTCTTATATCATATATCTTATTTCTTCTTTTCTTATAAAGTATTTTAAAGCAAGTTTCAGATGTCATATCACTTCTTACTTATAAACTACAGTATGCAATTTTGAAATACATAGGCTTTTATTTAAATAAACACTAGGCCACTCCACACCTAATAAAATTAAACAATAATTCCTAGGTATAGTCTAACAATCAGACCATTTTTAAATTATGCCACTTGACTCCAAAATGCCATTTTCTCTGTTGCTTTGCTTGAATCAGGATATAAACAATGCCTGCATAGTGCCACTGGTTGTTATATATCTTAAATTGCTTTTAATATACCTATTTTTTCTCACCCACCTTTTTTCTATCATTAGCGTAATTAAGTAACCGAGTCAGATTTTTTTCTGGTAGAATGTTCTATATTCTAAATGTATGTGTTTTATTATGATGTCATTTAATTTGACCCATAATCACCTGTATTTCTTGCAAAGCATCAGTTAATGCTAAAGATTTAATTAAATTCAGGTATAACTTCATATTTTTGCAAGAATATTTCATAATTGATTCTGCGTATTTCATTTCCCAACATATCAGGATGAATGTGTCACATAATGTTGGTTTGCCCTGCTTTTCATGATTCTCAGATTAAGCAATGGGTCAAGATGGTGACATCTAATTCCCCATTAATCTTTCATCCAATGGTTTCATCTACTGATGATTTTACCTGCATAGTGACTTCATTGGGTATTGCAAAATTTTGACTTTTCTTAGTTGTATCATCCTCGACAATTTATATACATAATTCTTCTGTAAAGAAGAACGTTTCTCATCAACTTTTAAATATTTAAGAATGTTCAGTACTATCGTGAGCTAAGAATTGGACAATGTGTTTGAATATTTATTTTCCTGTAGTAGTTGGATTTGTGACACAACTATAATTCATTTTCCTACAGATTTATTCATTAATTCATCAAATATTTGTTGCATATCTACTACATGCTCAGCATCATACTAAGCCCAGGGGACACATCAGTGCACAGATAGTAAAAAATTCTTACACTAATAAAATCATTAATGGGGGTACTGATAATAAATCATATAAGTAAGTAAATTACATAGTATTTTAGATGGTGATACATCCTCTGGGAAAAAAATATGACAAAGAAAGGAAGAGAGGGAGTGCTAGGGGTAAGGGGCATTGCAACATCATATAATATAGTTAGAAAAGGCCATATGATATGATGATGTTTTAGTGAAGACTTGAAAAAATTGAAAGACCACATCATGCAGATATTGGAGGAAGAGCATTCTTTGCAGAAAGAACATCAGGTAAAGGTCCCGAGGCTAGAGCATGTCTGCTTTGTTTGAGGAAGAGCAAGGGGGCTAGTGTGGCTGGAACATAGTGAGGGAAGAGAGAGAAAGTAGACAACTCAGAGATGTAACAGGAGCTAGACTTTGTAAAGCCTCGTAGGCCACTGTGTGGACTTTCGCTTTTATTCTAGATGGAAAAGGAGCCAGTGGAGGGTTTTGAGCCAAGGAATAATATGACGCGACTTATGTTTGAAGATAATTATTGTGGCTGTTGAGTTGAGAATAGACCTAGGGGAGCAAGGCTACAAGGAGGGAAAGTATAATCCAGGTAAGAGATGACAATGTTTTGGTCCAGGGCACATATAGTAAGAAGAGGTTAGGTTTCAGATATATTTTGAAGGTACAGCCAACACAATTTCCTGGCGTAGACAACCAGCAAATACCCCTCTTCCACCCATTCGATTAGACATGGAGGGAATTATGTTAAGTGAAATAAGCCAGATAGAGAAGGACAATCTCTGTATGACTCCACTCATATAAGGAATTTTAACATGTAGCCAAAGAGAACAGGTTAGAGATGGGGTGTAAGAGGAAGATGAAAATCAAGGATGACTTCAAGATCTTTGACCTGAGCCACTGGAGGTTTGGAGTTGCTTTTAACTAAGATGGGGAAGACCAAGAAGCAAGTATGGTAGGAAGAATAGTTTGGACATGTTAAGATTAAGATAAATATTAGATACCCAAGTAGATATGGAGAAAGTGAAATATTCAAATCTGAATCAAGGGAGAAGCCTATAGCAGAAATTTAAATTTGAGTGTTACAAATTCATAGATACCATTTTGTTTTTTGAGGAAGATTAGCCCTGAGCCAATATCTGCCACCAATCCTCTCTTTGTTGAGGAAGACTGGCCTTGAGCTAACATCTGTGCCCATCTTCCTCTAGTTTATATGTGAGAAGCCTGCCACGGAATGGCTCGATAAGGAGTGTGTAGGTCCTCACCCAGGATCAAACTGGTGAACCCCAGGCCACTAAAGCAGAGTGTGCGAACTTAACTGCTATGCCACCGGGCTGGCCCCCAAATTCATAGATAGTATTTAAACCCAGGAGTCCAGGTGAAAAAAATAAGGAAATAAGTATAGCTTTACAGAGAAGGAATTTAAGGATTGAGATCTGTAGGTGTACATATGCTGATGTAAATGATCTGATAGAGAAAAGTGGATGGTGTTGAAAAGAAGGTTGGGTGGAATTTTCCAGAACAATGTCAAGGAGTTGGCAAAAGGCGATGGTGTCTAGTATACAAGTTGAAGGTTTGGTCTTTCTTGGAGTATAAGGGTAGAGATGGGGGTAGGTAGTAGGCAGAGTGAGGAGAGTGGGCATTCTGTTCTCATTGCTTCAGGTTTTCACTGAAATAGGAAGCAAGATAATCAGCTGAGAGTGAAAACTGGGGAGGAATTTTTAAAGATGTGAGGGGAGGAGATGTCAACTAGGGAAGGAAGAAGGAGAATGAACAGGGGGACTGCTATATAATTACTAGGCAGCCTGAGAGCCACTTGAATTTGTGTATTTTAGAAGTATATTTAGAGTGGTGGGCCACTCATTGTCGTTGTGGCTTTTCCTGTCACGGTTAGCAGAATGAGTGGGAAAGCAGACAATCAAAGTTTAGGAAGGCAGAGGAGTAAGGCTATTAACTATAGTTGTAGGTAAGCGATAACAAAGATGGACTTTAAGCTATCCAAACAGAGGGAAAAAGATATCAATGGCATGAGAAACAAAGAAGAGTTGGTTGAATGAAGAAACGCGTTTCTGGGTAGGACTGAAGACTATGTAATGTTTGGAATATTGAGGGAAAAAATTGCTGGTGGTTGGAGAGTAGAATCCTTGAAAGAAAGATTGTAGAGAGATTTCTGCTTATGACAAAGTATAGGGTGTGTCTGTGGGAGTGAATGGCTGATGATAGGGTGGAGGGTAAGAAGACAAGAGAAGAGTTCAGGAGGTCAATAGTCTACATATTGAAAACTGGGTAAGTTTTCCGTGTTAAAAGAAGTCAAGTCAAGAATATAAATCTATATTTTAAAATACGAAGAAACATTTGTTATTTGCTTCTCAGAAGTCTCTCAGGATGGGTATTTTGTATCACCATAATCCTGGAAATAACTTACATTCATGAATGAAATTTTGAGAATCAAAAATACAAATATAGTGTACATGGCCCCTAAGGCCTTTACCAGTCTGGTAAAGGGTGTGATTCGGTCACTTTTCCCAGGATCCTTTTCTCCAGCTGTGCCAAACCACCCATGTTAAGACAGTGTTTTAACATCATTGGCCTTGGAGTCAGAACAAGATTCAAATCACAGCTCATGATTTACCAGATGTGTCAATTTGGTCATTATTTAACTCCTTAATCTTCAGCTTCTAATCTCTAACATAGGCAGAGTAAATTTAACTTGGATAATTGCAGGGCTCATATTAGATAATATATATAAAGCTCTCAGCATAGTGCCTGGAACAGTGCTTAGTAGCAATTATTATATTTTATTCCCTAATCCCCTTAAACTTTTCACACTTCCATGACTTTGCCACTGTTGTTCTCTTTTAAGGATATGCTCTTCCTTTCCTGTATACAACAAAAGTGTTGATTTGCTTATCTATACTGTTGATGCCTTGGAGGAAGACTGTCTTATCTTAGCACATCAGACTCCCAGAGGTACCTTAGTTAAAGTCTGTTTGAATTGATCCGATAAATAGGGATGCAACATGCCCGCGTTGAGTGAGACTGGCAGCTATGCTGACGTGCTTTTACTTTCACAAAAACATATAGCGAATAAAGACAGATAGAAGTAAAGTTGCTTTGTTAAGGAGTATAAAATTGATAAACAAGTGATAGATTAAATTAACAAATTATGACCACGATATCTTTATTATGTAAACTGGATAAATGATAAACATGCTATGCTTTTATGATACTCCTAGGCAAACAATAGGTGGGAATGCAGAATATTCAGGCCACTTGAAATTAGATCATGTCAATTATTTCCTTTTCAAAAAAGCAAATGGTCTGTCCTTGCACAAGACATTATTATAACTAGGATAGTCCTAATAGAGGTATGCCTTTCCTCTGGTCATCCTGGAATTACATTTTGCAATTTGAAGCTACACTTCCATAGTTTACAACCAGAATTCAGAGTTTCATGGAACATATTTGTCACATGGTCAAATACCTGACCTTCCAACTGTTTTTGGAAACAAATTCTTCTAGAATGAGTATGCTTAATGTGATTTTTGCCCCCACTGCCATAGTTAAAGTACTTCTTCTAAAGCACTGCTTTTTCTCCAGGCAGTTGCGTTGTGCAGAAATGTTCTAATGATCCCAGGGTCAAGTACATTACAAAGAACTTCTTTGGCTTTGAATTTTCTTCCACACATCATAACTCTGCTGGAGTTTAGACCTTAATGTAAACTGCAGGAAGACGGGCACTTGCATAAAGGGATTACGCACCATCTAAAGAATTAACTACAGGGCAGTTGATTTTTCTGCCCCTCTATCAAAGGAAACCCTCCTAACTGCTCTTTCTGCAATGTACAATAATTAGTCTGCATAATGATTCCTTTGAGGCACAGAAGTGCCTTCTGAATTCTCAATAGATATAAAATTATTTTGGTACATATCCACTACCACTTGTACCGTACTGTGTTCTAGTTCTTAGAAAACTGGCAAATCCCATTCAATCTGTAAGCTAACATTTTGTTAGGTACAAAATATAATACTCTGACTATGCCAAGGATATGAGTTTTCTCTTAGTTCAGTAACCTCCGATTTGCAGAGGCGATGCAATTCAGCGACACACTGTCACCAGAAACTTCATTACCCGAGTTTAAAACAAATACAGGAAGCATAAGGGTATGGTCTAAGGCATGAGAAAAGTGTTGTTGTGGTAACAAAATATCATTAAATATGGAACAAAATAAAGTTATAAAGCCTGGGCCACATGAAATAGGCTTCAGCAGACAGTCCAAAATAATGAGCAGGGCTGCAAGGGGTGGAAGGAGAGAGTAGGCGTGCTTATGTGAAGAAGGGCAAGGGATAAGGAAGATTGCTCTGGTACAGGGCAAATCAGGGCAGTCAGGTGCCACATTCTAGAAAAATCCTCTGGTGGGATGACAGAATCAACTCAGTCTGGATCTCCAAAGTTCCAGCTGGACAAATTTCTGACCAGAGCAGAGGAAAAGCATAGGGCAGGACACTGAGGACAAGCTTCAAGTTTACTTAATTTGGGCACTCTTATCTTCAACTGAGCACGAATAAAAGAAAGGTATACAAAAATTATCAGAAACATCTCCACTGTCCAGATACCTGAATGTAGTTTAGGAAGATTTTATTGTAATATACAGTCCTCCAACACTTAATCACAGGGATACGTTCTGAGAAATGTCATTAGACAATTTTGTCACTGTGCATTTACACAAACCTAGATGGTATAGCCTAGTACACAACTGGGCTATATGGTCTAGCCTATTGCTCCTAGGCTACAAACTAGTACAGCATGTTACTGTCCTGAATACTGTAGGTAATTGTAACACAATGATATTTGTGTATCTAAACATATCTAAACATGGAAAAGGCACAGTAAAAATATGGTATAAAAGATTAAAAAATGGTACTCCTGTACAGGGCACTTACCACGAATACGAATGGAGCTTGTAGGACTGGAAGTTGCTCTGGGTGAGTCGGTGAGTGCATGTGGGGGCCTAGGACATTACTGTACACTATTGTAGACTTTATCAACACTGCACACTTAGGATACACTAAATTTATAAAAAATATTTTCTCTCTTCAATAATAAATTAATCTTAGGTTACTGAAACTTTTTTACTTTATAAGCTTTTATTTTTTAACTTTTTGGTTCATTTGAAATAACACAGCTTAAAACACAAACATATTGTACAGCTGTACAAAAATATTTTCCTTATTTATACCCTTTTTCTATAAGCTTTATTCTATTTTTTAAAATTGTATTTTATTTTTTTTTACTTTTTAAACTTTCTTGTTAAAAACTAAGAGACAAACACACACATTAGCCTAGACCTACACAGAGTCAGGATCATCAATATCACTGTCTTTCACCTCCACGTCTTGTCCCACTGGAAGGTCTTCAGGGGCGATAATACGCATAGAACTGTCATCTCCTATAATAAGAACGCCTTCTTCTGGAATATCTCCTGAAGCACCCGCCTCAGGCTCTTCTTGAGGAAGTGTCACTCTTTTCAGAAATACATCCATGGTGGTTTGCTTGGTTTGTTTCTTTTTTTTAATCATAAATTTGCTTCTAAGCAAATAATATACCATGAACATTCCTCTCTATTAATGAAAACCTTTCAGGGTTGGGTTCCATGTTTTCAGTCTTTTTGAGGAGTTTGTTAAGGGCTGCAAAAGCTTCAGTTAAACCCTTCATTGTGAATTTTCTTGGCAGTTCTTTTTTTCTTCTCCTGTAGTTTCCTTTTCTCTTGCCTCTTCTTCAGCTATACTTTTCCTGTTCCAGTTCCAACAATCTCTCATTAGTCATTTCCTCAGGAATGACCTCTAGGTGCTCCTCAATGTCATCCTCATCCACACTCAGGTTAAAGTTGTTTGCCATCTCAACCACAGTCTTGTCAATTTTTGCAACCTCTTCATCTTTGGCAAATCCTTTAAAGTCATGAACGAGCCCCTTCAGTGTCTTCTTCCAGATGCCACTCATACACTCTTTGGTGACATCACGTCAAGCCCAAGCAAGGTTCTTGATGCAGTCATAGATGTTGTAATTCTTCCAAAATTGCATCAGTGTCTTCCTCAGTTGCAGCAATTGCCTGGGCAAAGGTCCTCCTCAGGCAGTAGGTCTTATAAAGGTGCTGCAACTCCTTGATTCATTGGTTGGATTGAAGAGGTGGTGTTTAGAGGGAGAAACACTGCTTTGATACTGGGATGAAGATCACCGATAAAAAGAGGATGTTAGGAGCATTAGCAACAGTAAGCAAAATCTTGAAAGGTATGTTATTCTCTAAATGGTACTTCTCCATTTTGCTGGCATAGCAACTCAGGAGGGCATCTTGGAAGAGAGCTGGGTCATCCATGACTTCTTATTGCCCCTGTAGCACACTGGCAGGCTGTCCTTTACTGATATGCATGAAGGCCCTGGAGTTCTTGCTGTGCCAGATCACACAGCGCTTAAATTTTTAGCCTGCAACATTGCCCCCAAGCAAGACTGTTATCTTGTCCTTAAAAGCCTTGAAATCTGGCCTCAGTATATAAAAGTGCTTTCTGGCATCCATTTCCAGAATAGGGAGTTTTAGTCTCTATTGAATATTTGCTCTGGCAAATAATTTTCCTCCACAATCAGCTTACCTGGTGCTTCCAAAAATTCATCAGCTGCCTTCACATTAGCACTCACAGACTCACCACCCACTTGCACATTATGTAATTAATAATGATTCTTGCACTGTTTATACCACCCAGAGCTAGCAGTAAATTCAACATTGTAGTCAGGTCCAGGCTTTCCTTTCAACGTCATAAACAAACATTTTGCTTTGGCCATGATCGTCATGGTGCTGAGAGGGATATGCTCTGTGTCTGGTCTTCAATCCAGGTCATTAGAAATTTCTCCATGTCTGATACAGGCCCTACTAAAATTTTTGTTAGTCTCATTGCCTTCAATGAAGCGGAGCCTTTAACAGCTTCTGTCACTCTTTTCTTGATCTTCTAGATCATAGCTAAGGTGGAACGGGACATGCCTGACTGGTGAGCAATAACCATCACTGATTTTCCACCTCCATAGTCCTTAATCACTTTTAATTTTATTTCCAGCTCAATATGGCCTCTTACTGGCAACATTAGCAGTGGATCTTGTATGCTTAGGGGCCATGATAAACAAAACAACATGAGATTAAATCAAGCATGAGAGAAAATGATGCAATCAAGAGACACGGTAAACACAAGATGTATGAGGCTGCTGCTGGCATAACATGACAAACTGTTTTACAGTAAACTTTTTTATAAGTAGAAAGAGTACATTCTAAAATAACGATAAAAAGTATAGTAAATATGTAAACCAGTAACATAGTCATTTATTATCATCTAGTATTATGACTGTACATAATTGTATGTGCTATACTTTTATGTGACTGGCAGCGCAGTAGGCTTGTTACACTAGCATCACCACAAACGTGAGTAATGCATTGCACTATGACATTATGATGGCTATGACATCGCTAGGCAATAGGCATTTTTCAGCTCCATTGTAATATATGGGACCACCATTGTATATGCGGTCCGTTGTTGACAAAACTGTTGTTATGCAGCAGAAGACTGCAGTTACCCTGTTACAAACGGAGTTATTCCTACGAAATCAGATAACGGAGGAACACTTTATTCTGTTTTTATTTAATGTGTACTGGCCATCACAGCACAGTGACAATAATGTTTAGTGCATTATAATCTTTTGTTGTAAGAGAAATGTTTTGAATATACATGTACATATTACTTAACTTTTGGAGTAGAAGCACTAGTTAAGGGAGTGGTGTCTTACATGTGGAATAAGGATCACTGGTGTTGTTTCAAACTGGAGAGCTGAACTTTAATTTTGGAGGGAGGTCTTTCTAGTTAATTAAATCACAAGTTATGGTTTGATTAACTGACATTCAAGTTATTTATCTACATTAATTAAATTTGTTAGCAACATGTTAAATTCTCAAGTCGTGTAACCCAATATAAAATGTACAATGTTACAATTAGAAGGGATCCTTAGGGATCATTCAGCTAGGACAAACTTCTCATTTTACAGATCAGGAAACTGAGGCCTACAAAGATAAACTGATCCACCAGAGCCAATGGAGCTCCTAATACCTGTTCAATAATCTTTTGACTAAACTATTTGATCATAAAGAAAACTGATTTGTAAATCTAGAAGGCCATATATCATCTGCTTATTTTGCACTGTGACTTTATACCAAGTTTGCTTCTAAACCATAGCAAAAAGATGCTTACATATAAAAAAAAATCAAGGAAGAGAAACGTTTTTTGAAGACAAGCTATATATTCAATTCAATTATAGGATTCTCCACCTTGTATTTTCTTCTTCACTTTTTAGTCTTTGATTAACTAGAGTAAATTAGGCATAAAATAAAATATAGTCTATCTAAGGTTTTTCTTTTTCTGCTATAGTATTTTTGGTTTCCTAGGGAAAGAAATCAAACAGAAATAATGTAGATGAATAAAAGAAAGGGGGAAAAAAGCAAAGAAAACATGCCCAAGGGTATGACCAGGAAAAGATGACCACAGACTCAATGAGGTATCAGAACAGGGGATGCAGCCAGATGATTTGATCTCTGTACCAGAACCTTTGAGTGTACCTGAGTGATACCCATGTATTCTACTGACCTCTGTATGACGGCATCAAGCACACAGAAGATGCCACATATATGCAAGCAAAATATAGCATGCATTTGAACAGACCTGCTTTTTTTCATTCACAACTCAGTCATGCTATGTGCATAACATGACTTCACATGTTTGCAATCACAGGGTCGCAAACAATCTGGATTCTCTATACCCAGGGCCAACACTCTATTATCTCAATTAGCCTCTCCTTGCTGCAAACCAAACAAACAAGCAATTTTACTTAAACAGTAGGCTTGATCAACAAATGCAGCTTTAGGAGGTTGCTTAGACACAAACCTCCCATTCTCCCAACTGTACTGCTACCAAAAGTGTCTCCTTTATAGAAACTTTGGAGAATGTTCTGATCCTTTCTTTATGAGAACTGTAGAGTAGGTTGGATCACATTCATAAGGGATAATATTTAGGGGAGATGTAATTTGTAATAGACTTTAATTTGGAGTCTATGTGAGAATTCAGGTCCAATTAACCATTGAACAATGTATTTATCATAAGATTCAAACTGCGTTAAAAAACAGAATTGTTGCATATGTGTAGTAAAGAATTTGGCCTCACCTAGAGATATCTGCTCTTTGTCTGGGCTCCTTTAACACTTGGAATGTCCTGAGTGATGAGTATCTTTGTATTTATGGTGTTCCTTCCATCATACCCGATAGTTTTTTCCAACTAGGGCCCCATGGATCACACCTGATAGTTTATGCTAACAAAGCAACTTAGGGTTGGGGCTGACCATACTTAAAAGACCAACCACATGGTTTTAAGCCACATATCTCCAGGGAGGAGAGGGAGGCTGGAGTCTAAGTTCAATTCTGTTGGAATTAAGTTAATAATGCCCAGGTGATGAAGCCTCAGTAAAATTCTGGATACAAAAAGGCTCAGGTGAGCTTCCTGGTTGGAAATACTCTTTGAGTATTGTCCTATGTCAATGCCGGGAGGGTAAGTCATCTGTGAGAATGATGCAAGTTTCTCTTTTGGAACTCTCCTAGACTTAATCGTATGTGTCTCTTCCCTTAGCTGGAATATGTGATACAGTATAATATAATGAGATACTGCGTGGCCTTGCCCACATCCCCTTTATCGGAAGAGCGAACTCTCCTCAGCTGTTGTGAATGTTAGCGGTTATGGTCACCGCTTCCCCTTTGTTTGGAGAATTGTCTTTGGGCAAACAGGAGCCCTCTGCCCAGGATATTACACACGGCACCTCTGGCACGCCCCTCCCCCATGATGGATATGTTGGACAAAAAGCAACCCCACCACACCTCATGATGGGACCAGCTCTGTGGGGTAATTTGTGTTCCAGGTTCCCTGTAGGATCAAGCTGAAGTTCAGCTCCCACTAAGACCACTTTGCCTATTAGCTTTATCTGCTACCCTTTCCCGCTTCTCTCATGCCATTTCTTGCACTAGCACTCCCTCAACAATCACCTCTACAAGAATTTTCCAGATACAATGAGATAATTGGATACAATTGAGATACAATGGATAAATTAGCTAATAGAAGATGAATTATATTATAAATAATTTTTATAGCTTCTAATCTTATAGTTGATACCTTATATTGTGAAAAGATCCTTCTTTTTGCTATTGTTATAAGAAATGTTAGTTTCTTCCTTGCCTTTAACCAGAGGACAATTGAATGTATTTTCATATATTTTAAGTACCAGGTATGGGTCAGACCCTATACTGGGCACCACCACATCGAGTGTGTGCATGTGTGCCTCTGCACATAATCATTTCATCTCCTCCATCATTCCAGGAGATCAATCATCCTTATTTTATAGAAAGAGTGAAAAGCTCCTTAAGGTCACACATATAATGAGTGAGGAGCAGGCGTTAAAGACAGGTCTGAGTCCAAAGTTCATCATTTTTCAGAGGCCATGCCATTCCCTCAGAGGACGCTGTAAATGTACCGTGAGCTATAGCATCTGTGAAAAATACTGATGCATGTAAATAAGCAGAAATTCTGAGACTTTTCCAATGCCACCTTTACTTTGCATGAATCTGTATTTATTCATCTATGAATTGCCACATTTCTCTTCATCTATGTAGAAGGAATATATGTTTTAGCTAACTGCACCCATAAACACCCACATATAACAACCTAGAAATAGGTAATCCATATTTATCCAAGTAAAATTCATTGTAAGAGTAATGGTTTCAACTTATTTAATTAGAAGTTGAGTATTAAATGATAATAAAAATTATTTCAAATTAAATATTGGAGGCAAACCAAAACTTATTAGCTAGATAGAAAATCATTAGAGTATCATTTCACCTGTAATTTTTAAAGTATTTCCAAAGACTAGTAGATACTAATGCCAATAATGTGAATTCCTAGTGGGGACAGTATATGTATGCATGTGTATTTATATATACACACGTTACACCATGAATACAAAGAAGAATTACACAAAGCTAAATTGTATACACAAACTAAATATTTCTAAGGCATATCTAAAGTCTTTATTACTGGTATAGTGTTTCCAATAAGACAGATACTCGTGCTAACAAGGAGCAATCTTAGCAACAGCAGAACCTGAATGCACAATGTGTCTTAAGAGTTTATACACTAAGTTTCTGAAACTATTCTCTATCTGGCTATATATTTGACAGATATGATTTAAATTTATCATACCCAGGCAATAAGACTTGGCATCTGAAAATCTGGATTAGAGTTCCTACTTTAACATTTATTAACTTTTGTTACCTCAATTAAAATAAGATTTGACAATATTTATTTTTACATCCTCAGAGAATTCTTGCGAAGATTCAATGAGAAAATGTAGCCAAAAACACTTGGTAAACTTTCAAAGGTAATTCAAATATCGTACACTATTGTTATTAGTAAATAATAGCAGTTTATCTAGTCATGATAGATTCATATAGAAAAAGTCTTCAATGTTTACACTGAGAAGAATTTGGAGCCATCCTCAGAATTACTTCTCAGACATCGTGTCAATATTTCCAATTCTGTGTTACAACTGTTTTAAATACACCTTCCCGAGTTATGATATTATGGCCACACTTATAGACAAGTAGATGTTTACACAGCTGAATATTCCAGATGAAAAGTAACAAGCATAAGGCCATGGCCAAGCAGTTTTCAGCAGTTAATGGGTGATCCTATGGAGAAAAGTGATTTTCTTTTTACGTTACATCTGGATGCCGTGGTAATATGTAGACACAGCCAGTCCCCATGAGGCTAACTCCTCACATTCATCCTTTTCTTATTCTTCCTCCCTCATTTGGATATGAAAAATTATATAGTTAGTGTTTATACAGAGGTGAAAAATCCAATGAGTTTCTCCTCATACAAATTGGAAGATAGCTCCAGAGGAGACCCATCCCACACATTGCATTTTCTTTCCAGAAGCTGCCACCAGGAGTCAAAGATTGTTCTGCACATACTAGGTAGACACAATTTGCTCCATTATAACTTCCTCTTTCCTTTACATGGTCAGATAGAATGCTCTGCCTGTAATAATAGGGAACTCAGCAGCAAGAGTAAATTTAAGGGATAATCTGTTTTCTCTCTTCTGTGCTTGAAATTTTCTATTATTTACACCCTTTACACCCTTCTAGATGGATGAGTTCTTGATTCTTACAACAAAAGTAAAAACAATTCAGTTATCTCCAGATCAGTAATCTATCAACAAATACTATACTTTTAGGCTCTTACATACACGTTTTTGAGAGAAAGAAGAATTTGTTTAATAGCCTTCGCATTATATCCTAATGTTTGCACACATCCTGAAAATATTCCCTAAATGAATAAGACCTTGAATTGCTTTGGAATAAGCAGTGTATTATTTGTTTTTGGATACCCAGTCTTATTCAGTGAATAACAAGTAAAAGTGTGTCAATGAATGACTGCGTGCATGAAGAAATATCTCCTACGGGATTTGGAAGAGAGTATGAGAAAACATACTTTTGAGATTAGAACAGGACTCTCCCTTGCAGAGAAGAGAAGTGGCAAATGACTCTAAGTGAGATTCATTCATTTGTTCAAACATTTACTGAATAATTGTTGAGGGTCTACTGTGTGCCAGGTTCTGTTCTCTGTGCTAGGAGTGATCTATTGAACAAAAAGACATGATCCCTATTTCACAGGGATCACTTATCATCTGGTGATGAAGACAGATCTTGAGTAAATAATTACGTAAATAAGTATGTTATTATATCTGTGACTATAAAGGACTCATTAAAATGCTCTATAAGAGCATATGACAAATCAGACTTTAAATCAAGTCAGGAAGAGTTTTCCCGAAGGGCATTTAGACTCAGATTTGAAAATGAGTCAGAACTAGGTAGTGTAGAGGCAATATCATGTAGAAGTCCAGAAAGGACCTGGAGAGAGGGGTGATGGTTACGTGTCTGGGGCCCAGTGAGTAGGTGGGAGTGTATTAGGGGATGAGTCAGACTTGCTACGAAGAGAAAAGCCAGCTATAGATGGCCAGGCAGATTCTAGGCTGAGGATTTTTAGCTTTATCTTGAGAATAATGAGAAAAAACTTGAAGAATTTTAATGGGGTTCCCGCAACCTGAGATCAACTTTAAATGGATGGGTATAAACCCTCCATCCCTTCTGATGGCTGGGAATTAGGAAAACAAGGCATTAATCCTCAGGGAGCAAATCCTTGTAACTACCTTCACAACCCATTGTCTTGTACAATGCCTTGCTTAGAAGGGGTATTCAGCGAATACTGAGTCTTAATTAAGTCCAATGCCATGGTTGCAAATCAGTTACACACTCTTGGATAAATGACTACAGTGCACTGAGTCTCAGTTTCATCATCTATGAAATGAATGTGTCTGATTTATAGTTGATCTGAAATTTCTTTTAAACTAATAGACCATGAGTGAAATAAGCCTTATCAAAAGTAAACAGAAATCTGACCCCTTTTCTCTGGAGTGGCTGTTTCCTGGCACTAGGTCACTGGGCCACCAATAGCCATGTCACATCACATTCAAACATCTAAGTCGATGCTTGGAGATTCCCATAAATGCCTGCCATGTGATCTAGGGCAAGTCACATAATCTCAGCTATAAAACAGGAGTTATGGACTTGAGAATCTTTAAAATTCCTTTTAGTCTCAAACAATACATATTATTTTCCCCTATTCTAATCACTGATACAATTCAGGCAAGTCTAGGTTTGTTCGAACTTATGTCTCTTTAAAATAAACAAATACATAAATGAATAGCCACCTCTTTTCTGTGAAAAAGCTCTAATATACTTATGCAGAAAAGAAGATCATTAATTTATTTAATCAAATTAACTACTAAATGTTAATCCAATTAAGCATAAACTAGTATCTCTAGTATCTAGAGTATCTAGTATACTAGGATCTAGTGTCTAGTATCTAGTAGGTAGTATCTCTACATGGAGACAAGAAAAGGAAAAGTATGTTCTTTCTGTGCACAGAGAAAGCTGTCATCTGCTCCATTGCCCTTTATTCTTCATTCAAACTGTAATAAGGACATTAGTCACGAGCAAGGCATCTCTGAGCACAGAAAACATGGTAAGAGCTGAATAATCAAGTCACTAAGCTCTACAGACATTTCACGGTAGATGAAGAGAACAACTGCCATTGTGCACGTTTGCCACAGTCTGCCCATACACAGGGCTCATCTGCCCTGGTTAGGAACAAGCCATTAGGAATGCACACCACTGATCCAAATGTACCTCCCAGTTTCAGTTTAGTGCAAGGAAACACAGGTGGCCTGTTAACAATGCTGGGAACATCTGGAGTTGGTGATGTGGACAGAGTGATTGATAGGACTCTGCTGAAAGAGAGATTTTTAATTGGTTGGACGATATGTGCAGTAGTGGATAGAGATCTATCAGCCTCATTCCAACACAGCAGTGAAGAAGCCAAAGGATGAATAACAACCTCTTTAGTACCACTGCTGATCAGCGGCCTCCACAAGTGACCAAAGGTAGGAATTTGCATAGGGAAAGGTGGAAGGAAAGCCAAGGATGAGATGCACAGCAAAATTCAATGAACTACAAAATTTGGGGTGGATTTTACTTCTCTGGACAAAAGATAAAATGTTCATATTTTATAATGGTGAGAGTAGTGATGATGATGATGATGACAATGGTGATGGCTCTTCACCCCCTACCTTGCATAGTTAACTCTTACTTATCTTTCAGATCTTAGCTCGTCACTCTCTCAGAAGTCTTCCCAGACCCTCATGACCTGTCCCACTCTTCTGCAGCACCTGCTCCAGTGAGAAGGTGCCTCTATTTGTGTGACTGTTTTTTTGTTGTAGTTCTCTCCACTCAGTTAAATGCTCCCTGTGAGTGAACAGTATATCTGCCTCTGCTTATCATTGTCTCCTTAGACCTACGCATAGTGTCTGGGGGGTTCGATAAATATCTTCTTTAAAAAAGAGGAAGAAAAGGAAGGAAGGGGGAAAAAAACACTTTTGGTACACCTACTGTGTGGCACCCATTGTCCTGATGTGTTACATATTTCCCATGACAACTCTTCAAGGTGACTCCTATCATTTCCATTTCATTGAATCTCAGAGAATGGTCAATGGTCTTACATCCCAAGACTACAATGGGTAAAGCACAGACATAAACCTTGATCATTTTGGCCCCAAATCGATGCATTTTCCACCAACCCTTACTATATCATGCTGCATCTTTTTGGTACAGAAATTTGTCTGAATTACTAATGAATTCATTTTACATTTTAAAAAATGGTGATGTTCCAGTATTCAGAAATTGGACATAGTTGACAACTGCCTGTTCTGACAGATTTTACTATACTAAACATTAAACTTGTGATAAATGAAATCTGAGTGTCTATCTCTGAACATCAGATTCTGCAGGCAAGCCAAGAAACTGTGTAGGCTGGAGCTAATCTGGAAGGAGAGAGAGAGAACCTACCCAGAGAGCCAGGGTCAGTTCTCGAATAATCCCCATTCTCTCCCCATCAAACTGCCCAAGGAGAGGCCAACAGCTTGCTGCTTCTGTTCCTTCATCTCTGTAGCCGCAGCAAGAATAAAACATTTTCCCCTAAGCTACAGAAAACAGAATGTGGCAATACCATTTCAAAGCAGAAAAAAAAAATGAAGAAGAAACTCTGAAGAAAAAAACTCCTGTTTTTCTTCTCAAATTCTTAGTGAAGGAGACAAAGATGTGAATACTTGCTATGATATATTTGATAGTACAAAGCATTGACATGAAGTAATATGAATAATAAGTAGCAGCTGTTCAAAGAAGAAAATACAATATGATAGAGTAAATGGTGTATTTGTCCCTCGAGCTGATGAATGCTTAGTCACTATGAAATCATTCTCACAGAGATCATAATTTAGATGATACTCCAGGATAAGCTACTCAGGACTCTATATGTCACCACTCCTCATTAGATATTTGCGTAATTTTAATAATTAAAGCTGCTATCAAATATTAATGATAAAAATAAATTAAATTTAGACTGCAGAATTCAACGGTTGCCATATATTGCTGAAGTGTGAGTTTACTATGAGTCTTTAAGGGTCAACAGCAGAAAACTTCCATCTAGAGAAATGCTTCGATATCCATTCTATACAAGTTTTGGTAGACGTAGCATTTTGAGGGACACAGAGGGTCTCCTCTATTGATCTACTGTAGCAGAGCTCCTGCTAGTAAAACATAGATCTAGCAAGGCAATCTCTACATTGAAGTTTTGGGGCAAAATGCATTTAAATATAAATATATGCAAATAATTTTATGGGTGTAACACAAAGAACACCTCCCCCAATCTAGAGGAATAATTTCTTCAAAATAGTATTAAATGTATTTTGTGATTTTCTTATGTCAGGAATGACCAGAGGGAACAGGTCCCTAAAACCTCAACTAAAGTGATGAAACCAGGACCCACTTTCATGAGAACAAAATCACAACTTTTGCCCTCTTGCAAAGGAATCTAGCACAAATCAAAAGTGAAGGACAGATGGGGCCCGCCTGGTGGTGTAGAAGTTAAGTTCTCACACTTGGCTTTGGTGGCCTGGGGTTTACCAGTTTGGATCCTTGGCGGGGACCTGTGAGGATGGGCATGGATGTTGACTGAGGGCAATTCTTCCTCAGCAAAAAGAGGAGGATTGGCGGCAGATGCTAGCTCAGGGCTAACTTTCCTCAAAGAAATAAATAAATAAATAATAAAGGTGAGGGAGAAATGTGTCTCCCAGGGGGAATTTCTTGCACCATCTGTCATATGAAAAATGAAATCTTGAGGGGCTGGCCCCATGGCCGAGTGGTTAAGTTCGCACGCTCCGCTGCAGGCAGCCCAGTGTTTCATTGGTTCGAATCCTGGGTGCAGACGTGGCACTGCTCATCAGACCATGCTGAGGCAGCGTCCCACGTGCCACAACTAGAAGGACCCACAACGAAGAATATACAACTATGTACTGGGGGGCTTTGGGGAGAAAAGGGAAAAAATAAAATCTTTAAAAAAAAAAATGAAATCTTGGGGGCCAGTCCCGGCTGAGTGGTTAAAGTTCCCCGCACTCAGCTTCGGTGGCCCAAGTTCACAGGTTCGGATCCCGGGTGCAGACCTACTCCGTTCATCAGTCATGCTGTGGAGGTGTCCCACACACAAAGTGGAGGAAGACTGGTGCACTTGTTAGCTGAGGATGAATTTTCCTCAAGTGAAGAAAAAAAAAAAGAGGAGGATTGGCAAGGGATCTTAGCTCAGGGAAAATCTTACAAAAAAAAATAAAGAAAGAAATCTTGATTTTCTTCTATGGTCAATAACATTTTACAAAGAAAAATATAAGAGTTTAGTGGTGTATCCATAATATACGTAGTTATGAGTTCTTAAAGAAACCTCTTAATCTTTCTGACACTCAGTCTCCTCAACTGTAAGATGGGAATACACTAGCTATCCAAAAAGATCACTGTAAAGATTAAATAAGACTGCATATAAAATGTGTGTAGCATTTAGTAGGTAGGAGTTTGAAAAATATTTCCCTCACTTTTTTCATCAAGGAAAATAAAGTATTTTGGAAAAGGCATTAATTACAGTTAATCAATTGGGACAAATAGAAAAATGATACATTCGCTACCTGGTACAGTGACATCAGCCCTAACATTAAGAAAGAATCTCCATTCCTCTGTCTCCTCCCTCTTCTTCCCCAGTGTCCTTGTTGATGATTGCTTGAGTCGTTAGTTTCACTAAAACTGTCAGCATCCTTTAAAGGGAAAATAGATATACTGTACACCCAAAGTAGAGGTAATATAGTTATCCTTGGAGAGAAGGAAATGGAATGGGTCTCTGGAAAAGGGGTGAGAAGGACAAAACAAATCATATTACAGAAAGGATGGAGAACATCACGGAATGAATTAAGACATCTCTGTGACTTGGTTGATGTAAGAACCGAAGTGAGACTGGTTCTGCCTGCTCACCAGAGGGCCTAGTGAGAATGCTGGCTCTCATGAAGGGAGCAAAAATTAGAGGGATGCAGTGTATTGATACATACTCAACTTTCTCAGGGATAGAAGCTCTCTTACTTTTCTCAGCCTTTTTATCTTGGACTTTCTTAGCTGGAACATGACTATGTTTCCAGGAGTGGAAAGCTATTGTAAAAGACCACAGTAGATAGAGAAGACATTAATGAGCCCATTTATATCATTTCAAAGACTACGAGCCCCTTGGAACATCAATGTGTCCCTTATATCTGGCACAGAGTAGGAGTGTAAGAAATATTTGCAGAGCAGAGGCCAATAAAGTCATGCATCACTTAATGGGAATATGTTCTGAGAAATGCATTGTTAGGTGATTTCATTGTTGCATGAACATCATAGATTGTGCTTACACAAACGTAGGTGGTATAGCCTACTACTCACCTAGGCTATATGGTACTAGTCTTATGGGACCACCATATATGCAGTCTGTCGTTGACTGAAATGTCTTTATGTGGCGCATGACCATAATACCACGTGCTCTGTGAAGCCAGTGGGCTAGATTCTAACATATTAACTCAAGAAATCGTTATTAATCGCCTGCTATGTGCTCGACATTGTGCTAGGCACAAGAATATAGTTGGTGAAACAATGAAAATCAAGCAGCAAGTAATGGATTATTATAGCATTGATTCTTATAATATTTCAGATGTAATACTTATGTACTAATAATTATCTTCATTAGACTCTATTAGTTTATAAAATATTGACTAAGTCAAACTTCTGTGTATTTAGTCATGCTCATAACTAATTGCGTATCTAAATGCTAAGAGTTTTCATAAATCTACTAGCTTATTTTTGGATACTAATAATACATTGTATGCTTTGTAAGGTCAAAACTGTTTTTCTAGGCTTTGAAAGTGGCACAAAAGATAATTTGATTCTTTGATTTCACATCTTAGCTACTTTCATTTGCTTCTTCTTTGTCAGTGTTGGTCCTAGGCCCTTCCCTTTTCCACCTTATGTACAGCTCTTCTAGTTTTTGAGAACAATTTATTCTTTACTTTTCTCCTTCAATTCCAGAATCTGTCATTGTCCCAGAATTAAAAATATTGGTGCTTCCCTCCCTCTGAACTATGGTATGAAGAAAAACAAGCACATTTTCATTTTAGACATCATTATCTGTCATGATAACTTTTGTTTTCCATAGTCTCAATTTTCCTAAACTTCATTGTATTTTTTCAGTTCTATCTCTGAGATAGTTCTTTCTTCTTGTCTATAATTCATTTTCTTCTCTATGGTCAGCAGTTCTTTGGAAAAGGGAGTGGGGCATTAGGGAGAAGCTGTGGCCAGGATACTGTTCTTATATTGGCATGTCCTGACTTTGTCAACAGAGCCATATTCATTCTGTGCACAACACTATCCTTCAATGTGCCATGTGCAAAAGATGGGCCATTCTTTAATGGATAAACTCACCCAAAAAGGTGATGAATGTGGGAATTCAGTGTTAAAACAGAGAAGTCATAACTTTTCAATTATCTCTAATGTATGGTTAAACCAGCATAGTACAAAATCACTGAACTTCTTCCAACTGCCTAGTTCAGTTGATGCCCAGCAATTTCAATCGTTTGGCTTCTATGGCAGCCCTCAGGGGTAAGAACTGTGTGTTAATTTATCTACCTTCATGTTTTATGTGTTTGTCTCAGTGAGTGGGACTCATCTGGAGGAATGAACTGTTTTTAAATCACAACACTCTCATATCAGACTACACAACCAAAGACCAAAATAGGTTTTTCTTTTCTTTTTTTTAAAATAAACTAAATTAGGGAAAGCAAGTGGGAAAGCAGCTACAATTATTTCATCCCCAACATATTTTAAACTCTCTTTTAGGAAACAAATCACTGTCGCATCATTTTGTTCAATTTTCTCCTGACCATCAATGCAGAATGAAAGAATCCCATCCAGAATTCAGGAATTTCCCCCAGCACTATCAAGTCACGCAGTGCTGAAGTGTATTCACTACTTTTGGTTTGCTAACAAATAGTTTATTTACTGAGGCTGGCTGATGGGAAGTCAGGAACACTAGGTAGAAGGTCAGCCTTTTTTGTAAGGTATAAAAATATTTTGACCAGACGTTCATATTTTACCATTTTCAAGTAGAGTCATTTTTTCTTCCTCTGCCCTTGCCATGACATGACATTTAATTATGGATTCCCCAGAAACCTTTCCCTGAGGTCTTCTACATCAGAAGTACCTTTTCCGGGAGGACTCCGGTGGCAGTTTTTCATCATGACAGCAGCTCCCTATGGCACCACTTGCTATTAAATTCTGAATTAATATAAGCAAACCCCTTGCATTGACAAGATAAACAATGTTTCCCTTTGTTTTCCAGAGAATCTACTAGGCTAGTTGTGACTCTGGACCTTTAGTAGGTAGCCTTTCGTATGGGTTAAAATCTTAACTGATACACGTGATTTCCATCTCACCAAATTTTACAACCTTGTTCTAGTGTATCTTCAATCAAAAGATTGCAGTGCTTCTGCATTGCCCACCAAATAATGACTAAACCTTTAGAAAGTGGCATTCCTCAACAAATATATTTTAATTTTGTGGGAAAATATGGATAGATGATAGAGGAGAGATAGATAAATAGATAGATAGATAGATATAATAGATAAGATAGATGATAGATAGATCCAGAGCTATATATTTTTTTTTTCTTACCTCACAATGGAGGCGGGGACACCATCTTCCTGGGACCCCTAGATTCAAATTTCAAAATATTTTCTCTGGTTACAACCTGATGGTTAGGATTAGCATGATTTTGGTATTTTATGTATTTCTTTAGCCATGCCACTAATGCACCAGTGTACTAAAAACACCAAATCGTTTAAATTTGAATCTCCTCACTTTTGCCGCTAATACCAAACATTTTGAAGGAAAATAAGGCAAAGGTAGATGCATAGTCTGTTTGTATCTATTTTTTCAGCAAGTTTTTTACAAATGCCTTGTATTATAGAAGTGAAAATGCTCCTAAACAAAATACTAGCAAACTGTATCCGGGAACACATCAAAAGGATCGTCCACCAGGAGCAAGTAGGATTTATCCCAAGAATCTGAAGCTAGTTTTACATTTAATTAATGTAATAAATGATACCAAAAGAATAAAAGAAAAAAATCACATGATTATTTCAATATATGCAGAAAAATCATTGAAAAATGATAAAAACATTCAACAAACTAGAAATAGAAAGGAACTTCCTCAACCTGATATAGAGCATCTACGAAAAACTCAGAGCTAACATCACCATTTTAATAGTGAAATGCTGGATGCTTTCCTCATAAGATCAGGAACAAGATAAGGATGTCTGCTTTTGCTACTATTCAACATGGGACCGGAGGTTTTGCCATGCAATTAGGCAAGATATTGAAATAGAAGTCACCATATTAGAAAAAAACTATATTTTCAAATGATATATCTTGTTATATAAAACCCTAAGGAATCCACTCAAAAATTATTAGACTAATAAACAAGTTCAACAATTTTGCAGGCTACAAAACTAATATTCAAAAATAAATTATATTTCTATATTCTAGCAGTGAACAATCAGAAAATGAAGTAAGGAAACAACTGAACTTATAATAGCATCAAAAATAACTATAAAATATTTAGGAATAAATTTAACAAAAGAAGTACAAAACTTATACCCTGAAGGCTACAAAACACTGTTGAAAGAAATTAAAGAAGACCTAAATAAAAGGAAAGACATCCCACATTCATGGGTCAGATTACTCAATATTGTGAAAATGGCAGTAATGCCAAATTGATCTATAGATTCAACACAATTTCTATCAAAGTTCCAGGTGGCTTCTTTGCATAAAATAATAAGCTGATCCTAAAATTCATATGGGACCCAGAATAGCCAAAATAATCTTGAAAAAGAATAAAGTTGGAGGACTCACAACTCCCGGCTTCAAAGCTTAGTACAAAGCTACAGTAATCAAGATTGTGTGGTACTGAAATCAGGATAGAAATATAAATAATTGGAATAGAATTAAGAGCCCAGAAATAAATCCTTACATTTATAGTAACTGATTCTCAACAAGGGTTCCAAGTTAATTCAGTGGGGGAAAGAATAGTTTTTTCAACAAATGGTACTGGGTCAGTTGGATAGCCACATGTAAAAGAATGAATTTGGACCCTTTCCTCACACCACAAACAAAATTAACTCAAAATGGATCATAGACCTAAATGTAAGAGCAAAACCTATAAAATCCTTAGAAAAAAATATAGGAGTAAATCTTTGTGACCTTGGGTTAGGCAAAGCACTGTTAGATATGTTACCAAAAACACAAATGACAAAAAAAATGATAAATTGCATTTCATCAAAATTAAAAACTTTTATGTTGCAAAGAATACCATAAATAAAAATGAAAATAACGCTCACAGAATGTGAGATAATATTTGTAAATCATATATCTCATAAGAGACTTGTATCTAGCATATATAAAGTTCTCTTATAAGTCAGTAATAAAAATGCAAGAAACTCAACTAAAAAATGGGCAAAGGATCTAAATAAATTTTTCTCCAAAGAAAATATACAAATGGCCAATAAGCACAGAAAAGATGTTCAGCATCATTAGTCATCAGGGACATGCAAATCAAAACTACAGTGATATACCACTTCACATACACTAAGATGGCTGTAATCAAAATGACCAATAATAATAAGTGTTGGTGAGGAGGTGGAGAAGTTGGAACACTTATGTGCTGCTGATGGGAGTGTAAAATGCATCCAGTTTGGAAAACAGTCATTACCTCAAAAAGTTAAACAGAGTTTTCATATGATTCAGCAATTCCACTCTTAGATATATACCTAAGAGAAACAAAAACATATATTCCACACAATCTTGTACATGAATGTTCACAGTAGCATTAGTTATAATAGCCAAAAAGTAGAAGAACCCAAATGTCTATCAACTGAAAGATAAATAAAGTGTGAAAGAAAAATATAATGTAATATCATTTGGTAATAAAACAATTAAGTACTGACATATGCTACAACATGGATGCATCACAAAAATATTATGCTAATTGAAAAAGCCAAAAGATTACATATTGTATGATTCCATTTGTATGAAATGCCCAGAATAAGCAAATCTATAGACATCAATTATATTAGTGGTTGCCTAGCGTTGGGGGAATTAGGAGGAAATGGGCAGTCACTGCTAATGGGTTTGGGGTTTCTTTTTTGGAATAATGAAAGTCTTCTAAAATTGATGATTGCAAAGCTCTGAATATACTAAAAATCAAACACTTTAAAAAAATAAATTATGTGATATGTGAATTATATCTCAGTAAAGTTGTTACATTAAAAAAGATGAGGATACTCTATATTAGCAATCATGCTACAGTACAGGAAATTGTCTTTTCTTGGCTAGAGTATAAACTCACTTAACAAAGGTCCACACTATTGCTCCAAGCCAATGAAATTTGAATTCCAAACAGGTTCACAGTAGATTTTGGCTTTTGTACTTCTCATATGATCTACAAATTCAAATAGGATTAGTTTAGTAATACGGCTATGATTTGAAGCATTCTTTGTAAAAATTAATAGCCACTTTAGAATAGGTAAAATGAATTCGAAAATAGGTCCTCTAATTTATTGCTAGGCATTAAAATTTCAGACAAGCTTTAAAATTAACTATCTGCACCAGTATTGCTCATTATTAAAGAAGTATTACCCAAATGTTTATAGTGTTAATTAATAATGAGCATTTTTAGCCAATACTAGGGTGCATGTACATGGAATATGCAAAAGTGCTTTTCTACTTCAAACTCATTGTAGATGAATTAAGTTGAGATTGTACAGTGATTTTATAGTTTAATAAACGGTTTACTAGCATCTTTAAGTATTTCATAGGTACGTGAATTTGCAAGTGAAAATTCTAATGGCTCTAATGACTCCTTCCTCACATTGCAATCCTCTCAAGCCCCTAAGCCTCCCTCCTAAAAAGGGTAAGACTCTATGAGAAGTAACAAAGGAACCATTTGTGCTTAGAAATAAAAATAAAAGGGAGAAGGCTTAATTACGTCTTATAAGTATGTTCTGTCTCTTTCTGTGCGTGCATTTCTCCTCCATTCCTTTGATATTGGTTCCGCATACCTGGCTGTAAATCATTTCCCCTGGACATTACACTTCTCAGCACATTGCATGCAAAATGCACATAATGAATACATATATACACATATTTAATAATGAATCTATATGCTTTTTCCAAGCTCAGTGATCAAATTTGCAGGGCTTGCAGGGGAGGGGGGTAGGTAATGGAGAAATTTCCTCCTTCCTCAACCATGGAAATCGATGAGCAGTTTCACGCTTATGGATGAGAAAGTAGGGGAAAGAAGCAAGGGCAAAAAGAATTGAAGTTAAGTAGAAAGCATTCTCATTTTCATACACTGTATTAAGTGGCCAATATAAAGCCCCAAAATGAATCAAGCTGAGTTCATTTTTACTCTAGTCCCATAATCCTCTTATCTTATCTCTAACCTGGGGCATCCACTTCCTTCAGTCTGTGCCTGGCTTCCAAACATGACGTCTTCCAACTTTTCTGTGCTTCCATCTGTTTGGTGTTTGCCTGAGAAAGAAGTTTCTAAGAGCTACTCCAAAAACCAAAATCACCCTAAGGGAGAGTATACAGAAGTTATATATATATATATATATATATATTATAATGTGTCTGAATGACACACAACACAGGAAGGCATTTTGAAATGCCACCTGTAATTGGAAAAATAATATTTATATGTAGAAGTTATTTTTAAAAAATCATGTGGATGTCACCATTTCCCTCTGCAATATGAGTCAACTTTGGCCTCGAGAGTGACAAGCCTAACTGAATTGCCAATCTTTAATGTTATTTCAAGACCCTAGAGCAGAAAATTATTATACAGTCTCCTGTGAAAAAGGAATAACAAAAATAGGAAAAGCAAATTTCAGCCCCAAAGGGACTCTGCTCTTCTCAAAACTTCTCTCTATGCAGATGGGAGACAGAAGAAGTTGGCCTGGTGTGCAGGGAATCAGCCAGCTGACAACAAGCTTTCTATGCAGCAGAAGAATGAAAAGTTAAATATAATTCATGAACCGATAAGACATTTTAGTGCTTCTTTCAAACTGGTCAGAGGGGTCTTTTCCCCAATCCTTTGAGTTTGATTTGCAGCCCTGTGGGACGTGAGATGGAATTGCTTCATTAGTCTTTTACACTCCTTGTCTCAAGTTCTGCAACAAATTCAAGTGGCCAAAGATGAACTGGGAAAGGAGAAATTTGTTTCACTAGTTCTGATGTGCAAGACCCATAGGGAGAAAGGACATGAAAATAAACTCCCATGTATAACAACAACAACAAAATGTTTACTCTGTGGATCCGAAATTGTGAGGTCTTTGGATTTTGGTTATTATTGTTTTCAATGGAAATTAGAGTTTAAATGAATCATCTTTACTGTTTGTATATGTCCACTCAGAATCATAAGAACCTGGAAACCGGAACATAACATGATGCGCAAACCAATAGAGCTCACATGGGCAACTGAAGCTCGCTCCCTTGGTCAGAGACCTACTTGCATAGCCTGATATATAAGTGAAAAATACTGCATAAAGTTTAACTCTTAGAGGGAAAGAAAAAACTTTGCAAAAAGGATGTGATGCCATGTTAATCACACAGAAGTAGGTCTGTACACAATCTAAGGAAAGGCCCGTTATTTTATTCACTGTCCTCTGCCATTACTGATACCAGTTGGTCTGACGACTTTGAATCAGAGTTCAGGAAGAAATCATTACAATAATTGACTGAAGATATTAACTCTGGCAGGGAAAATTCCTACTGAGGAAAAACCGGAGAAAGGGGGATTTTTTTTAGAAGAAAAAGGTGATTTATTCAGATTGCTTATTAAAATGAATTAACTATCCATATAATTTGATTATTATCTAATATAATTCACAGTGGATGGAGAAACAGTACACCTATTATTTTAGGAATAAAAGATAGTTATCTTCCCAAACTAAAGTGTCAAAAATCTGATGGTTCAAATAAATTAGACTCTAGGACCTTAAAATTATCAATATGGCAAATTCAACATTTATAGAAATGACCAATAAAGGGATTCTCCAAAGTGAAAAATGTAATCATAATTATTATAATTATATAATAATCATTTCTGATTATTTCTTTAGGGATAGTAGACATCTAGAATTTCTTTTAGATTTAATGTTTTATAATTAAGACACAATAGTAAAGTAAACTTGATATATTCACAGAAAGAAGTAACACTAGGTAACCAGCAGTATAGCGTCCTTTGTTAGGTTCCATGTTCATTCACTATAATTAGTATGTCTAAATCAAAAATGCACAATTTAGGGGCCAGCCTCATGGCCAAGTGGTTAAGTTCAGTGTACTTGGCTTTGGCAGCCAGTTTGGTTCCCAGGCACAGACCTACACCACTTGTCAGTGGCCATGCTGTGATGGCAACCCACATACAAAACAGAGGGAGACTGGCACAGATGTTAGCTCAGCAACAATCTTCCTCAACTGAAAAGAGGAAGATTGGTGGGGCCAGCTCTGTGGTGTAATGGTTAAGTTCATGTGCTCCACTTCAGTGGCCTGGGGTTCATGGGTTTGGATCCCAGGCGTGGACCTAGTGCTCCTTGTTAAGCCACGCTGTGGTGGCATCCCACATACAAAATGAAGGAAGATTGGCACAGATGTTAGCTCAGCAACAATCTTCCTCAAGTTAAAAGAGGAAGATTGGGGGCCAGCCCAGTGGCACAGTGGTTAAGCTCCAACGTTCTACTTCGACAGCCCAGGGTTCGCCAGTTCGGATACCATGTGTGGGCCTACGCATCGCTTATCAAATCATGCTGTGGCAGGCATCTCACATATAAAGCAGAGGAAGATGGGCACAGATGTTAGCTCAGGGCCAATCTTCCTCAGCAAAAAGAGGAGGATTGGCGGCAGATGTTAGCTCAGGACTAATCTTCCTCAAAAAACAAAAAGAGGAAGATTGGCAACAGATGTTAGCTCAGGGCCAATCTTCCTCATACACACACACACACACACACACAAGTGTGATCTATTAAAGCAGTGCTTTTTGATTTCTTGTTGAATTTGGCCAAATGGCAATTCTTTTCTGGAGAATTAAGTATATGAACACCATCCCTCCTACTATGACAAAATTCCAAAGGACATAGCTTTGTTAATTTTTGGACCATATGCATTTTGAGGACTTCAGAAAGTGAAGTCACAATGAAGAGCGCTGCATGCTAACAACTACAGGCAGAAAGAGAGAGTAGGTACAGAAGAGTGAACCTGAAAAGTGGAGACATAAACATACACCAAGATTTCAAGGTGAAGTTGGAAACCGTCTTGAAACTCTCCCAGGTGAGAAAGTGGTGCTCACGTAGGGAGCATGCCAAATTTCTCCCTGTACACCTGACTGTAGAAACAACACATTACCACTCCCACCACCCAGGTGCTGGGCTTGGAGAAGATTTCATCCTTCCTCTCTGACAGTACAGCTGCTGAAAGCCACTCTAGTATAGAAAACAATGATTAGAAAAAAGGGGAGGAGAGGGAGAGAGAGAATGGAAAGGAGTTAAGTCTATCAATTTGGTGATAATTCAGAAGCCGTGATAATCTTTTCCTCTCTAAAATGTAATGAACCCTACAGAATAAACAAAAACAAGGGCAACCATTCTTGAAGGTCTTGCAAGATTTTTTTAAAAATCTCTATTCTAAATGCACTTATAACTCAAGCACCGCCTGCTGGTTCAGCCCTGGAGCTTCCCACTCACTCAACAACAATTCCAATTTGATTTGCATTCAAAGCAGCCAAGAAAACAATTCCATTTTTCACAGGAATACGGAAAGACACCTACTGATTTTTCAAATCAGACGACCCAAAGCTTTGCTAAGATTTAAAACTAGCTTTGCATTTCCACCTCACATTCAACCCAAACCAACTTTTGGTGAAACATTAAAAATGTCCTATTACGGAAATTGAAAGACAACTTGTTAAAGTGAAAGATATAATACCCTAAGCACATAAGGTTGAAATTTGTGTGTATTTCTGTGGTTAAGCATCAACATTCTCATTAGTTACTAGGTTACAAACAGTGTCTTGCTAATGTTTATCTTTACTGTAATAATACTTTTATGATAACTGTGGTATGTTTTTGCCACATAGACTAAGCAAAAATCTAAGAAGAAAAGACGCTATCAAATGAAGAAGCTTATGGAAATGACTCCCTGTGATTTAACTAGTTATCTTTTCCAGGACTTCAATAACAGAAAAATTATATTCTCGGAGAATGTGACTTAGAATTAGGTTGCTGAATCAATTTTACATTTGTTTTAAAAACTCACTTTTAGCCTCTCTCACAGAAAACTGAAGTAAGATAAAAATAACTATTTTCAATATAACTACTCGAAAAGCACAGTTGGTTATTTCATTAGTCAAAACACACCCCCAAAGTGTCTCTGTTAAATTTTTCTAATTTATTAAAGAGCAGCTATGTGCAGCACTTCCAGGCACGGCCTCAAAGCCTAACTGGTAGCAGCATCTTAGGGCTGCATTAACTGTGTATCCTAGGCAACCAAGTAATGGCTAAAGCACCACAGTGTTTGTTTAAAACGTGATGTGGAAAGCAATCAGAGGAGCTTCCATTCCGGGGAAATTCCTTTTCAATGTAAGCCTCACACTCTATTAGAGTGGCGCTATTTGCACCATTATAATTAAGATTGTGTCACCATATTCATTATTTTCAAGGGTTTGTAACTGAGCTGTAAAAAATTAGTCATAGTAATTAAAAGACGGAAAACATCTAGTTATGCTAAGATGTCCTACTGAGGCATTTAGGGTCCTAGTGAAGTGGGTTTAAGCAATTTAAATGACAGAAAATAGTTTATCTTAACCAGCTTAAAATACTGTCCTAACCACTGATAAATTGGAGGTGTGTATAAGAATAAATGTAAACAATAATTTAGTCTGTACTTCTTTTCATAAAAATATACATCAGCTATTCTAAAACTATAATGATTATTCTTTTATGACTATTGAGTTAATTCTTCAGTGGTTTTCATCTTCTGATTAATCTGTAGGCAAAGAACTGCATGTTCATTTTGGAAAACATTTCATTTTTGATTTTTTGACTGCTTCAAGTAATCAGTCATGATGTAAGAACTTAAATACATGTTATTTTGCACTTTTCATTTAAACATTTATACGCCTACATAAATTATAGGAGCAGGATTTTGTTCTTGATGCATTTTTTTCAAACCAAGTTTAGTTTTTGCTTTTATCAGTTTTCCTAAGAAGGAAAAATGTTTCATCTGCTGTTGTTCAGATTGAAGAAAAGACTTGACTTTTTTTTTTTTTTAACAGAAAAATAAGCTGTAATTGGGGTAAGGGAGAAAGAGTAGCTAACCTTTGCTAAGAACTTGTTGTAAGATTCACACAATGCTATATATCATACATTTATTTCATTTAATCCTCTCAAAGTTCTGCAGTGGACATAGTACTGCTCCCATTTCACAACGAGGAAACTCATAATCCTAAGGGGACCCAGGATCCAAAGTCCATACATTTTTTAATACCATTTGTGCATCTCCCAAGTAAAACTTTAAAATTGAACGTAGTCCATCCTATATTGAAATCATTTTACAAAATATTAGAAACAAAATTATAAGGTAATCCCATTTCTCTTTTCATTCTCCAGATTTCATTGCTAGATCTCACTGTCATATTTAATTAACAAATACATAAAATTCATCAGAACTATAAACTCATCAAGAATAAAATGAAACTAAGAATTGAAAAAAAAACGATTTCTTCTTAAAGCTATCTAGTAATAACACAATCTAAATTATGCGTAAAATAATACTGAATTCTGCCAGAGAAAAAGAGAAATTGTCATCTGAGACTCAATCTGGTAGATATTGCGATGAAAACAATCACAGATTATGCGGTAAAATTGCTCTGCGAAGCTGCTCCAAGGGAAAGAACAGCCCCTGGTGCCGGCCAAGGATCTCTCAAGGAGCAGATCATGGCTTCTTTGAAGACTTTCGCAAATTTCTTTAAATTTTTTAAACTTGGAAACTATTATTTGCTCAACTATTCTCAAAAGGAATGTATCAGAGATTTTGTTATCTGCTCCTGATACCTAAATTTGATATTCTTATAAGTATGCCCTGAACATTTGTAGCTTTAGATTTTTTGTAAAAAGTCTTTTTAATAAATCTTATACTTTGTTTTTATATGGAAAACATGAGAAAATAATTGAGTCTAAATCTTTGCTTTTTTTCTCCATGTTTTCCATTAGCAGAATGTTGAGCAAGAAAAAAGAAAGAAAGAAAGATACGAATTAACCAATGCCTCATTTCAAGTGGAGAAGGCAAAGAAAATGTTAAGGCATTAGATAGGCACTGCCTATTCAAGTGACCACTGGTCCCATGTGGCTTTAAGCACCTGAAATGTTGTTAGTCCAAACTGAGATGTATTCTATATGTAAAACACCCACTGAATTTCAATGCTTAGTACAAGAAAAAAAAAAGTAAAATCTCATTAATAAATTTTTACATTGATTACTTGTTGAAATGATAATATTTGGAAATACTGGGTTAAATAAAATAAATTGTTACTATTTATTTCACCTATTTTTCGTTACTTTTTTTAGGATGGTTGCTAGAAAATTTAAAATTACGTATGTGGCTGAAATTTGTAGCTCACATTCTATTGCTCTGGGGCAGCACTGTGTCACACAATTAAAGCATGAGCCATGACAGTTTGGACCTGAAGTCTTTGATATTATGTACAACATAATTCCTAAAATAATTTTGTTTTACCGTTTCTCTTATATCCTAGCATTTCCCATATAACTTACAAAATTATCTCTTATAGGTACAAATACATAAGCATGTATACATATTTTACTCTCCTGTTCAATGTTATACTTTCAATATCTAGAATGGTGTCTGGCCAATACTAAGCACTCAATAGATAACTGTTGACTGTATTTTGAACCAATGTGTTTTTCTAGCACTAAACACAATTCAGAGTAGGAGGGCAAACAGAGGAGAATCTGCCTCCTAGCCTCACTTAGAAATTCTAAGTCCCATAAATGAAATATTTGAAAAAAGACACATGCAAATGAAAAATGGGACTTTGGAAGCATTTGCAGTAATATGGAAATTGGCAATACATAAAAATCTTATATGATCAGATTATAGAACCATCCATTTAGGATCTAACAACGTATACACTTATAATGTGGGCACCCTGGAAATTTTAAAGTACATTCACCTTCAATATATACAAGCATGGCTATAAAAGATATTTTTAAATCTTCCTATTCAATGCTGGAGATATTTCTCCTTCAAAAGAAAAAAGTTCACTTGCCAGTGTACATCTTCTATAAACAGCAGAAACTCCGAAGTGCAGATCTGCATTCATCAAAGGCATTATGATAAATCAAGAAGAATCATTAGGAAAGTTTAAATATTTTGCATATTGCTTCACTGTGACTCCAAGTTTATGGGAGTGTGTGTGTTTTAAACCACCCACGCAACTTATGTCCCTGGGTAAAAAATTTCAGAAATTATAAAAATCTTTAGATATCAAAGCCTGAAGAATTGGGCGAGGGGGAAACAACACGAAATTGTTGTAATCCCCAAAGTCTCGGAGGCCCACAAAGTCCCAAGAAGTCTAAACACAGGAATGAGATGTCCTATCTGGGGCAGGAACCCTTGACCCATTGCTGAATCTGATTACTCAATAAAAAATGATTTTCAGAGACCCCTAAACCTTAAAATATATTTCCTGGGAGTTGCTCAGAAGCTGCACAATTGGAGGAGAGGTAATTTGCTTGATGGGTCTTGAGCCCAACTGTTATTTTAAGACTCCTGGCTCCACCAGTTACTACCAGTGTGTCCTTGGGCAAAAATCCATCAAATCCTCTATTTCATAATTTAAAAATCACATAACAATTGTCCCTCTAACACAAGTTTCTGTGAACTCATCTGAATAACTACGTACAGTGTCCACAACAAATTACCACACACTTGGCAGCTTGCAATCAAAGAATTTTATTCTATCACAATTCTGGAGGCTTTAAGTCTGAAATCAAGCTACTGGCAGGGCCATGCTCCCTTTGAAGGGTCTAGGGAAGAATCCTGCCTTGCCCCTTTCTAGTTTGCGGTGGCTCGAAGCAATATATGGTGTTCCTTGACTTGTAGTTCCCTGGCTCCAAAGTCTGCCTCTCTCTTCACATGGCATTCTTCCCTATGTATCTTTGTGTATCTTCTCTTTGTTGTATAAGGACACCAGTCATTGGCTATAGGGCCCACCCTAATCCAGCATGACTCATCTTAACTAATTTCATTGACAAAGACCCTATTTTCAAATAAGGTCACATTTTGAGGTCCCGGGTAGACCTGAATTTTGGAGGGGTACTATTCAATCCGCAAGAAATACTTAATTCTAAGATTCACGTGGCTCTAAGCAAAATAAGAGAAAGGTCAAAAAACAATGGAATATAAAAAAGATAGTCACCTCTGTTGTACACTGTCTTCCCGTACCTACAGACAATGTCTACCTAGACGTGCAGTGCAAAAATATTATTTTTCCATTTTCAAAAACTTGCCTTTAAGAGAGCTTCTACTAAAGTGTTTTTTGTTGTTGTTGTTTTTCTTAAGAGTCACATAGTCTAGCCACATCTTATCCATTTGTCTCTTACATCCTGTAACTAACTCCAATCATTTTTCTCTAGTACACATCTCTCACATCCATTTTTCTTTCTTGCTTCTAATTCTACCCAACCTTAGCACCTCACACCAGCATGAACGTAATCACCTTCAATGCAACACCGCCTGAAGACTTTTGAATTATAGGACAAACCACCACTAGAGATTAATTTCTTAATGTTTTTCCACATTTTTGCATAATCACTAAACCATCAGTGGCTCCCCGCTTCTTTAGGTTAGAATCTATGTTCCTCAGACCAGCTGCAAAGACCATTATAATCTAACCCAATTTACCTACCCAAATATACTTTCTTTCACAACTAACTGGGAAACCTCATTTCCAGCAAGCCTGAGTTCATTGTGTCTGTCGCCCTCCTTCATTTCTTGCTTGCAAGAGGAAGTAATTACAGAAATTCCTTCTCAGAAACATCAAAGACAGAATAATTCTGACGTCATCTCAAAAGGCACTTTTAATCTTCCAAGATAGAAAGTATTTTTAAATGCTTCCATGACCGAAGGAAAGAGGTTTGGTACCTATTTGTTGTGGATTAGGGGCTCACAGCACATGCAAGGTATTGATGCTCTTGTGGAGATAAAGAAGAAAAAGTGGGTCGGGCAAGAGCTTGGCTGAAAGGCTAGAAATTAACTTTTGCCAAAGCGAATTTCAATTGAGAGAAGAATATTCATTTGGAAATACCCAGCAGGTGGTGAAAGGCAAGCCTGGACTGTGTCAATATCATTTCTAGGAGGTCAATTAAGATGCTAAAAGAGCATAAAACTATAGCACTAGATAGATCAGTGACAGGCATAAGTGGAAGATATTGGCAAACATCTATTATTTTAAATAAGCAGCACTGGAAAATTTGTTTGATGCAAGTTTTTCTATTTTTTAATAACTATAAAACAGATATTGGTCTGCAAAGAAAAATATGTTTCTGTGAAATCAGTCTGTGAATACTGCTCTGTATATTACATAAGATTTCTGGGAATGGTCATTTAAGCTTGCCATTTTGACCAACAGACACAGTCCTATGAAATACTTATGGTACCCAGATTTGCTCTGCACTAATAAATCTTCTTTTCCCCTAATGTTTCACTGTTGGCTTCTCCTCCTAAATATGGATATAGATCTTCTGTGAATTCGGGAACCATCCAAATCAAGCAAGCCCCCAATTCTGTTCTCAGTTGACAGTTGCTAAGTAGAAAAGTTAAGCTCCAAGTTTAAAAGTTTCTTATGTCTCCCTCTCTCTCTCTTTTTTATTCCCCTGATAAACCACCAGAAAGTTTTCTGATCTTTTTTTTAATAAGGAAATGGAAAGTGAGTTGTTTCTGAAGCAAGGAACATAACTTTTATTATACCTATTCCCCTGTTACTGACTGTTATTAATTTTAAACTTTTGTTGCATTTTTCAAGTAATAAAAAAAGCAATAAAGTAGTCCTATAGTACAAACTGTGCAAACTTGTGGTTTGTTTTAAAAATCAAGCATACTTTATAAAGGAGGGTAAAACTATCTATGGCTCCCAAGATAACAAAACTAGTTATAAACCAAATGGAGAAATACATCCTTTATTCATTCAATAAATGTTTGAGAGTTTGCTATGGATGAGGTTTAGAACAAGGGGAAAGGCCACAAGCCTTTGCATACCATTGCTGTATCCTTCCAGACAGCTAATGAAAGATCAGAGAACCAGAGTATAATCAGCATATAAAGAATATCGTCCTCTTCTAGTTTTAGATATCGTCACCACTTTATAGCTCAAAATTCAATTTTATGTAAATTATTTCATATTATATTCATGAGAGGCCTCCTCTGAGAAAAGATGCTGGAAAGACACCGCCACCGCCATTTTAAAGATGAGAAAACTGAGGGTCTGACAGATTAATTGCCTTGTAGTATTCACATGAGAAAAGTGAAAGCAATAAGAATAGAGCTCATGTCTTTTCACCCTTAGTCTGGACTCTCCTTTTAATCAAGATAAAGAACAGAAATGTCAGTCTTTTCTACAAGTTCCAGGCTGTGGGGAATACCTGGATAGGAGGAAGAAGGGTAGGAGGACACACCCCAAGTGACCTCCCAACAAGTCAGGCCCCTATACAATCCTCCTGCCTTGAATGTGGGCATAACAGATGAGTTGCTTCTGACCAATAGAGTATGATAAAAGTGATTTTACTCCCTTGATTAAGTGATGATATATGGCAAAATGGCGGGTTGTCATTCTCATGATTAAGTTATGTTGTATAAGACTCCATTTTAGCAGACTGGAGCTTGACAGATTCTCCTGTTGTCCATGAAGAAGTAAGAAGGCACACTCTGAATTGTCTACAGAAAGGGTCACTTGACAAGGAACAGGAAGTGGCATCTAAGAGCTAAGAGTGATCTCCAGCAGACAGCTAGCAAGTAAATGGCGACCTCAGTCCTACAGCTCTAAGGAGATGCATGCTGTCCACAACCTGAGAAGCTTTGTGTTGGATCTTTCCCTAGTCGAGCCTCTGATGAGACTACAGCCCTGGCTAACACCTGGATTGTAGCCTAATGGGATCCTGAAAGAGAGAACTCAGCTAAACTGTACTCAGAATTCTGAGCCATCGAAAATGACATAATAAATGTGTGCTGTTTTAAGTTGCTAAGTTTGTGGGATTGGTTATGCACTATATAAAACGAATGCAGTACCTGTTTCTTTTTCTGCCCTCTAACTGTGAAACTGATAACAAGAAATCAAGGAATATTTCAGGGAGAGAGTCCACTTTAATAATAAAAACTAACATTTTTTGAGCACAACTTTTTTTTAGCTGGGCATTGTTGAAGATCTTTGCACATAGTCTATCAATTAGATTTCTAAGTGCTGGAGAACTCCAAGGCTCAGTCCTTGAATTCACCTCTTCTCTATCCTCATTCTCACTCTAGGTGAGTGTTTTTCATTCTGAGGAACGTGAAGTAACTTCTGGTTTTTGAAAAAAAGAGAAAAGCAGAGACAAGAAAAACAAAATGTAACACACATAGTAAGATAACATTACATGAAGCAATACCTCTTTTTCCAGGGTGTAGGCTGTTACATTTGCGATGTAAAATGCTATTTTAAGTGTGGACAGTGGCCAAAAGTATTGAGAAACAGTGCCCTAGGTGATGCCATCCTGCTTCATAGTATTAAACATCATACTAGGATGGAGTCATTTTATGTCAATTTTATATCTCTAGACAGTACCTCTTCTCTGAACTCCAGACTTACTTTCTAACTGCCCACTCAACAGTTCCACTTGAATGAGTAATAAGAAATTCAAATGTGTCATGTCCGAAATCAGACTCCTGACCTTCTCTGTGGACACCAACTCATCCACCCACAGTCTTTCCTATCTCATGCCAAAAACCTGAGAGTCATTCTGATTTCTTTCTTTCCCTCATTCCCCACATCCAATTATCAGTAATGTTGTCAATTTTACCTTCAAAATATATCATAACCTCACTACATCATACCACTTCTGAATTACCACATTGAGTCAAACCGCTACCATCTATCTGAATTATTGTTATAAAAATAAACTTCTTAGCCACTCTCTGCCTTCACCTCTGCTCATTTTAGTCAGCCTATCCTCTTCATGGCCACAAGAATGATTCATAAAGTAAATCATTAGCTCTTTTCTCAATGCCCTCCTCTGACTTTCTCATTTATACTCCATATTTAGTTGATGATATTACACATTTATTTTTTATATATAAAATCAAAAAGTGTCTGACGTTTGCTGCCAGCCAGGTGGCAGTTGTGACATAGTGGTCACTGTTTATGCACAAACAAACTTGGTCATAGCTGCTCATAGTGTCATCGCTTCCATTGAACGACAGGCACTGTTGGGACCACACATCTTGAGTTTAAAGTCTTCAATAAGTTTCCACTATGAGTCAACATCAAAATGAGAGCTTACTGTGTATGCAAAAAGACGCTGTGGCAGTTCAGCATAGCATGTAAAAGAATCTGTCAAAATAAGACTAACGGAGCTCCTTCAATATATACAAGATAAAAATTATATTTGACTAGAAAGGATTGTGCCACAGTTGACATGAAAGGCTCTTTTTTGTTAGTCATACATGGAATGATGGTGAAGCTAACACTCAAAAGTACCTTAAATTTGATGATATATGGTAAAAGTCAGTTCTTATAATATTCTACAAGGTGTTTATAAGCTCTTACCCTTTTGGTATCTTTCAGAACTTATCTCTGAAAATTCTCCCCTTTGCTCGCATAGCCCTAGCTGTGATGGCCTCCTTGAAGTTATTTGAATATGTCACGAACACTCACGTCAAGGCCTTTGTCTCTCTGTTCCTTCTACCCCATTTGCTCCCACTCCACACACACTTGTACGATTCACTCACTCACTTCTTTCACATGTCTGCCCTAATGTCATCTTATTAAGGAAGTCTTACCTACATATCCTATTTAAAATATTCCTGCCCCTCTCAAATTAGTTATTCTCCATACTCTATACTTCTCTTGTTCTTTTATTTATTGTCTCTCTTTCCTCCGTTGAAAAGCATCATAGTGCCTGGCACATAGCAGGTGCTCTTGAAAATTTGTTAGGGTCGGTCCGGTGGTATAGTGGTTAAGTCCACATACTCTGCTTTAATGGCCCAGAGTTCTTGGGTTCGGATCCCAGAGGCAGACCTACACACCACTCATCAAGCCATGCTGTGGCAGTGTCCCACATACAGAACAGAGGAAGACTGGCACAGACGCTCTTCTTTTTGCTTGAGGAAGATTGGCAACAGATGTTAGCTCAGGGTTAATCTTTCTCACCAAAAACAAAACAAAATTTGTTGAATAAATAAGTGAATGAATGGATCTTCACGAAAATCTTATGATAGTTATTCACATCATCACTGACAGTGATAATATTAACATTCTCCTTGTACTGATGAGGAAAGTGTGGTACAGAGAAGTTAAGCAATACGGTCAACATCACACAAGTAGTGTATGTGACAGACTTTGGATTTGGTGTGGTTACAGGACCTGCACGATGAACCTTCCCTCATTATTTTCTCTTGTGGCTTACTATATGAGTGCAGATCTGAGGCCATTTATGAAGGCAAAGAAAGAAAAGCTTGTCCAGGGTAAGGACTTTCACAAAGCCATCACAGAGCTTGTTACTGGGACAGCAAAGGCTACCAACCAAGTTCGTAGATGCTAACTTTGGAGCAATTTTACAATCAATTGTTATTTTACTAATTCCTCAAAGTTGTCACTGCTTAAGGTGTTTCTCTAGTCTAGGGAATTTGCAATTTTATAACAGACTTCTGAAAAAAAAAACAAAAAGACTCTAAAACCCTAATAATTAAATATTTAACTCCGGTCCACTGGGGCCCATTCTTTTCCCAGCAGATATTTACGATGTCCATCAAGTCATAGCAGCTTCCTACTCAGCACTAATGCACGAGTGGTACTTTATCCTGGCCAAATGGGAGCCACTTTTGCAATCTGCTGAAATGATTCATTGGGTACACAGAGTGAAGGGTAAGCCGTGCTTTAGTGACTACTATATTGCAGAAATGACATAAAATTATTTTATAATTTTTATAGCAGCATAAACATATTTTCTTGCTTTTAAAATTCTCTACTATCTGCAGGACTTCCACAATAATCTCTATAAATAATTACATACAATGTATATATAGTCATGTGCCTCATAATGATGCTTTGGTCAATGATGTACCACATATGCAACAGTGGTTCCACAAGATTAGTAGCACATAGCCTAGGTGTGTAGTAGGCTCTACCACCTATGTTTGTGTAAGTGCACTCCATGATGTTCGCACAATGATAAAATCATCTAATCATGTGTTTCTCAGAACATATCCTCGTGGTTAAGCAGCACATGACGGTTGTGTGTTTGCCTTTGAAAAACCCATTGGGTTGTTGTAAAGATGAAGTAAGACAATTCATAAATATACTAAAAGCAGTACTTGGCACAGGGTAAGTATCCTGAACACATTATTATTATTATTATTATTGGTGTTATTATTATCACTAATTATTATGTCTGTGATTTACCTTAGAGTTTGGTGACCAGAACTGAAAACTTTGGAAGTAGAAAGTAAAGAAATGATCATATACAACTAAAACCATAGAGTTCACTTAGAAAATATGTGCAGTGCTGCATGTGAACAGTCAAGAAGAATCTTTTAAGAATGAAAGAATAGACTCTCACTCATGCTTTCTGCCTGAAATGCTCTACCTGACCCTTTGCCTGGTCACCTACCTCTTGGTCCTTCTTAAGACTCTGATTAAATAACATTCCTCAACGCAGCCTTCCCAGACACCCAAGGCCCAGTCAGGCACCGTGGTCTACCTCTCACATACTTCTCATTACAACAGTACTGAGAGAGCACTAAGAATTAATTTCAGGGGCCAGCCCATGGCGTAGTGGTTAAGTTCAGCCTGCTCCACTTTGGCAGTCCAGGTTGGCACGTTCAGATCCCAGGCACAGACTGACACTACTGGTCAGCCACCCTGTGGTGGTGATCCACATACAAAATAGAGGAAGACTGGCACAGATGTTAGCTCAGGGCAAATTTTACTCAAGCAAAAAAAGAGGAAGACTGGCAACAGATGTTAGCTCAGGGCTAATCTTCCTCAGCAAATAAATAAATAAATAAATAAAAATAATTTCTCAAATAATTATCTCCTTAGAATTATCAAAAGCTCCATGAGAACAGATACCAAGTCCCTTTATTTATTATTTCATCTCCATATCTTAGCACTCTGCCTGCTATCTAGTAGGCATTCAATAATATTTGTTTAAGAACAAAATTAACTCTGTTACCCTTGCTAGAAGAGTGACTCAAATGGAAAAATCTAAAGATCTGGAAGATCCAAAATGCATTTGTGTAGAAATACAAATAAAACATTTAGTTTTTCTCTGTTTTCTCCTTAGTGTAATTCATTTCTTAATACTGTGTGATATAAAAAGAGATAGTTTTTTTTTCTAGAGCTGAAATAGGATTAAAAGATCATCCACTCCTATCCCCTCATTTAATATCTTTTGTCTTTCCTAAGCAAATAATCTGTGTTATAGTGGAAGTTGGCTCTGTCTGTTATGGAGGTGGACTTTGGATAAACGTTGATAACTAGCCTAGAATTCCCTATAAGTTTCTGTTGGCTAAACTTTGCTTTCATGTTTATGATCCCAAAGCCCATTTTTAATGCAGGGAAAAATAAGAGAGCTTCGGATCACTTGGATGAGGGGACACTGAAACTTTTCTTTAAACAAGTTATCAGAGATACTTTTCAACGTGAAAAAAAGATTTTAAATTTGTGTCATCAATTAAGCATGCATGGGTATCACTTAAGAGAGTTTATTTAAAAATAAAGATTCCTAGTTACTATATTCAGAAATTCTGATTTAATAGGTCTGAACTATGACTCAGAAATTGGTATTTTTTAGAAGTACCCCAAAATCCACAACCACACGTTGAGAAAATCCTATCCTAGACCATAGAAAGAAATATATATATATATATATATATAAATATTTCAATGTTTTCAGGATTTCTCATTAACCTCTGTCTCCAGTATAGTGTCAGTATTTTCTGAGGAAAGTTCACACATCAGCTCTAAGAGCTTACATATGGGACACTGGCAAAATATCCTTTTCTAGCTTTCCCATATCTTTCTAACAGTGCTAGTAATTGCACCATCCAATATGATTCCTTCTTCCGGAAAGCTCTGGTTGAGACATAAACTCTCCTGAAAGCAGTTACGCTACAAGCCATTAATGAAATTTCTTCATTCCTTACCATGAATTAGTTAGTGTGTAACTAATCAGTCAGAGGAAAAACTGGGAAATACTGTAACTAATTAGTCTGAAGTCTGATACTCGGCAGGTAGTTTCGTGAAGATAATGTGAAAAGAGGATGATCAGGAGCTTGTCCAGTTGGAAGGTACTCACAGAAAGAAATGTAGCCCAAACAAGAGACCAGAATATGTGCATTTACTAAGGGAACTAAGTCTAAGAAAGACTGAAAGAAAGGAAAACCAGAGATCAAAAGACAATTTTGCTATTTCCAAGTTACCGAGAGCAAGTCCTACTCAAGCAAACACATTCATCCATCCAAACATCTATGTATATTCATAGACTCAACAAATATCTAATGAGTGCCATGGAACTGGGCCAGAATAGTGCCTTTCTTTGGGAAAAAATGGTCAATAGGGCTGAAGGACAGGAAGGGTCCCTGTCCTCATGAAGTTTCCATGCCAGCCTAGTCTACCCTGGGGGCAGAGAAAATGACAGTGGTGTGAAAAGTGGATCTCTTTACATAAGCTACCTTCAACCGTGGCTTAGTAATATGAGAAATCATTTTATTTTAATAGTTCAAGAAAAATTTTCCACATTCAGTTCTCCAATTGTAGTACTCATACATTGTCGCACAAAAACAGGAAAGTTTCAGGGATTCTTTAAAAGATGTTCTTCTAGAAATTCTTATATCTTACCACCTGTTTTAGAAACAATTTGCAGCAGACACAGCCATACCCTGAATGGCATCACACAGGCAGGCAATGCATCTATCAGCTTATTCAGGATATTCACCCACTCGAATCTCACAGGTGACAATTATATTTGTATACATTTTCTAGTCAAAATCATAGACTTTTACAGTTAAAGGAATTTTTAGAAATTTACCATACATCCCCCTCCCTTGGAAATTGTGTAACTTGTGTCTTGGAGCAGTGTTTTACAAACTGAGACTCATTCACGGATTGTGAAATCAATTTAATGATTTGTGACCAGTGTTTCTCTCTCTTTTTTTTTTTTTGGAAGATTAGCCCTGAACTAACTACTGCCAATCCTCCTCTTTTTGCTGAGGAAGACAGGCCCTGAGGTAACATTCATGCCCATCTTTCTCTACTTTATACGTAGGACGCCTACCACAGCATGGCTTTTGCCAAGCGGTGCCATGTCTGCACCCGGGATCGAAGTGGCAGACCCCGGGCCACCGAGAAGCAGAACGTGTGAACTTAACCGCTGCGCCACCGGGCCGGCTCTGTGAGCAGTGTTTCTTTATAATGAAATAGCATAGAATAGAAAATAGAGTTCATCGTCTGTAGAAAGGGCATTATTCCGTGAAACGTTTTTCCAGTTTTTAGCATACATTGTTTATGCTGTATCACTATGGAAAATGTGTTACCTACTTTGGATCCCAGACTAAACAGCTTGGAAGCCACTGGTCAAGAGCTGTTACATAGTAAGCTGGGACCAAGACCTCTGGTTCCTACCTCTCATACACTCCTGATATTATCTGGCTTGATAAACCTTTTTTGTATAAATGGAAATGAGCAACTATCAAGTTAATGTAGTTCTCTTAAGAGGTCTAACAGCTTAAAAAATAAAAGCGATTTAACTTTATTCTTTTCCATCAAAGTTTCATCATATTAAAGTCTGGCAGAAGATAAAATAAACATAACCATTTCGGATCAGATTACATCAAATTCTACTAAAGATCAAAGTTTACTCTCAAAGTCCACTAACTCTAGGATTGCTCTGGCATCATTGTATCGAATTGTCTAGCTGAAGTTTCTTTTATTAGACATTTCCTTAATGAATTTCTCATGAGAATGCAGTGCAAGGATGGGCTCAGAAGTGGTTAGCCATCTGCTAAGGCTGGAGTCACTTAATAAAAAGTAACTTGTAACGGTTGCTGCAGGCGAAATCAAATACTAGAAATGAATTCAGGTGCTGGGATCAAAGGCGCAATTTCATTGATTGATGTGTCAGGATAAACGGTCTGAGGCAGTCCCCTTCTTTCAGCGCATTCAGAGGTTTCAGTCGCTATGATATCTTCATAAAGATACATGGCAATTATTCACCTTTGAACAGTAGGCAATAAATGAGTATAGAAGAAAGGAAGAATTCTAATTAAAAGGCCAACTTATCAAGTAATAATCTAAGCTACATTATCCTCCACCCTGATTGCAGAGTTCTCTCTTGGACTTAAGGATACATTTGGCTCCCAGCAACACTAAAGCTCATTATAATCATCATTAAAATAACACTTTTCTCAAGTTAGCAGGAGTTGGCCTGTGCATTCAGCCCCAGGGAAGAAGGAGTATCAGGCAGTGAATCAAGTGACCCCTCGGGATAAACCTGAATGGGCTCTGATGAGCTCCGAAGGGGCGCAATCCCAAGCTCTTCTGGAGGCGGAGACCCTGCTGCCTCTGGCTGCCTGTAGAGTAGGGGCGTATTTGAGCCTGCTCGAAGAGAGATACTGGAGTTTCAGTGAGCTGTTTTCTTACAGATCATATAGATGGTTCTTCAAATTGAAATGCAGACATTATGTATATATGGCATATATTAGACATGAATAAAACATTATCTTATTGACAAGCACTCATGTATTTAGGCAAAATGAATATATCTACAAAATCCATGACCCACCTTTCCAGAAAATGAGAAATATTTTAGTTAAATTTAGAAATTAGAAATGTCTATAAATATTAACTCCATTAAATCCCTTTTCTAAAACTTCAAATTCATTATCTCTACCAGCCCTTATATATTGCCAGTTTTGACAGGAAACCAATACAGTTGTAGACTCATTCAATTTTGTTTCGTGAAATAACTCAAAGCTTTTTGGATTAATGGTAGAATTGTTTTGTGAATATCTCTGGCTATTGTAAACATGTTTATTTATTAGGCACTTTTGAAATCCCCCAAATAATTTAAAATACAACTCTCTGATATTTTGTTTAAATGTTTTCTTGTTCAGTAAGAGTTGAAAAACATTGATTAAAATCTAAATAAAGAAAATTTAAAAGTACGTCTGAAATCCTATTTTCCTAGTGTTATGACATAGAAGGCAGTGTGAACAGAACAAGGAGTTTATTTTTTCAAATAAACTACCAACCAAAGCATTGTGTGGAATAGTTTATATGTTCTTGACTAATAAACTTTCTACCTGCAAAAACGATGGATGCTACTTATTTAAGTAATTTAATTTTTCTCAGCAATGTAATATTGGAACCATAAGACTTCTATATGCTTCTCACTGGGCAGAAAATGAAGAGAAAACTGAAGTCAAGTTTGTTTGCAATAAAAGGGAGACAAAACCTTTCTCTTGATACAGAAGTAGCTCACCAAGCCCCTTTTTGTCATTTATTCTGTAATAGTGCAAAACAAGACCCTCAAAGGTTAAAGCTCTTTAATAAGTAAGAGGAATCACATGAAGGAAATTATTCATCACTTAGGGAACACGGGAAAAAGAAGTGGCATATTTGTTTTGTTTATTATTCTCTTGGTATTGGAGCCACGGACTTAACAATAAATTTCAAGTAGAAATATTCTATATGATAGTTGTGGAATTGGGCATGAACAACGCTTAAAGCAAGGTCATCAAACATGAGTATTGTAAGTTCTTATTGGGCAAAAACAAATCACAGTGACCAGATTTATATTCAGGGAGCAAAGAGAAAGTGGATATGAAATAATCATTTAAGCAAAGGCCTGTATTTCAATTTAGAGACGTGAGGAAATGTCAGGTCCTTTTGATTTCACCTGAATGGAATCCGTCCATTTCTCTCTTTCCAGGCTGTCATGCTCTTTTGGTGGGCTACTACAACCTCCCGACTGGATTTTAGGAAGTGCCTTCAAAGTGGTTGCCCTGCCAGAAACTTGGCCTTCCTTCCATCTGATCTGTATATTGTACCAAAGAAAAGAAAAGAGTAATCTTCTAAAGCTTAAAGCTCATCATGTGATTATTCTGAGGATCCCTGGCAGTCTAACCACCCTAACACTCAGGACAAAACCCGTCCGATCTTTCCCTTCTCATTCTTCTCCTTTTTTTCTACCAATCGCTCCACTCCCCTCAGCCTACTCCCTCTGCGCTTTCCTCCAGCAATACTAGACTACTTGAATTTTCCCAGAAGTATTCTGGGAGCATGCAGTTCTCTCAGTTTTTGATTTGCTTCCACACTCTCTTCTCAGATTAAATCTCATTTTCTCAGGATCCAGCTCACATATCACTTTCTCCAGAAAGGCATCCTTCAGTCCCTAAAATGAATGGGTTCTCATTACTCTGCTCTAGCAGCAACCTAGTATTTCTATCCACTGCAGAACAATTACCATACTGTATTGTAGGATCTGATTTACTCCTTAGTCTCCTGCAACTGACTTTCAATCTGCTTGGGACCAAGAAGAGCATCTTTCTCATCATTGTCTCTCCTAGCCTAAGGATTCACATAACATAATAGTTACAATTATGGAATGCAAACATGGTGTCAAGCACAGTTCTAAGCCCTTTACCTTCATTAGTCCAACTAATCTCACAACAATCTTTATGAGAGACACTATCATTGGCCCTTTATATAGATGGAGAAATCAAGAAACAGAGAGGTTAACCAAGGTTGTAACTATCAGTGATGGAAATGAAGTTTGAACACTAATTCATCTGACCCCAGAGCCCACTTTCTTAAATACCATTTTAAAAAAAGTACCTAACAAAGCTTTTATAAATGAGTGGATGAAATTTTACAACCCTAGAGTTATCAACACTTAAAATTCTACTTCCGAGACATTCTCAGCTGAACTGGCAATATAACATGAAAAATATGAATGTTTTTAAAAGATATTGTTATAACCAATCACTATAACCAATGTGACATTGTAATTTGAATCTTAACAAGTTAATATCCTCAAGAGATATTATTTTATAATAATGTAGAGCTGCAAATATATTTCCATTACTCTCTGCACTCAAACTTTTATCCCTCTTTTCTTAGTTTAGTTGTTCCTTCCTCTCTTTCCTTCATCTTTGTAACCTTAACAATTTCCAGCTTGGTAGGAGGGAGCAAACCTTAAAGTCATAATTCTTTAGGATAAAGCTATATATGAAGTAAAGTATCATTTAGGCATTTTTATCATAGGTAACAGGTGCATATGTAACTTGTCTTATAGAAAACAAGCTAAAGAATATATCCATGTACTACTGCTACTGCTAATAGTTAATGTTTATTGAATACAGAAAAGTGTAAGGCACTATTCTAAACAATTTGCATGCATTTTCCCACTTAATTGCCGCAAAGGCCCTCTGCTATCATTAATCCCACCTTAAAGATGAAGAGCACAGAAAGGTCAAATAGTTGTCCAAAGTCAGCCATACAGTAAATAGTGAAGTCGGGATTCAAAGCCAGTCAATCTGGCCACAGACTATGTTATAATTTTTAAATTGGAAATAATTTACAATTTTTCCAAAAAAAAGAAAGGAGGACAATTATTAGCGGCCTAACCACCACATTCGAAAATATAAAGCCAACATTTGTGCCGTCCTTCTCCTTCCGTTAGCTGTTCTACTATTCCATTGCACTAATTCATTAGTACTTTGCTCCCCACAGATAATGAAAAATTAAAGTTAATTTTAAAAACAAATGAAAACTAAGTAATCAAGCCATGTTTCTCTGTAATTTGTAAACTCAAACAACGGGAATATTTTATTGAGTAATGAGAACACTCAACAAAATGAATAAAGTATCCATTTTCTTCTTTTTTGCTTATCTGGGACCTATCTCTGTTCTTTATTCTGATTCCATTGGGCACAGAGTGCCCAATGATACTGTGACAGCTATTTCTTGGAAAGCTTCATTTCAGCCTCCATCTGAATAAATACAAAGAGAGGATATTTTGATGTCTGTCTAGAATTGTGAAAATGTTTAAACGTTGTTTAAAGTAATAGTTCACTTGAAATCACAAGCTCATTGTATACTTGATGAACGTTCTCTTAGAATGTCTATTTGCCTCTTGGTCTTCAAGTTTATCCTTGTCTCTGACCTGCTGCTGCTGCTGTATTGGTCTCTCACTGTCTCTTCCTCCACGTCTGTCTGTCTCTCCCCCTATCGTTTTTTCTTTCTATTTTATATTTCTCTCCACCTTTGCCAGCCTGTTTTGAAGAGTTAAAGTTAATTTGTTATTTAACATATAGTATATTCCTCATCTTAACTTTAAAAAACTGAATTGAATATTTCCAGTTTAAAAAAATGACTCATTTATTTATAAGGCTATTGTTCAGTCCTTGTAGGATATGTGGTATTCAACAGTTAGTAACAGTAATGATAATGATAGCAATAATGGCTACTATTTATGGAGCACTGACTATAGGCTAGGCACCATTTCATCTAAGCACTTTTCATGTATTAACTCATTTAATATTAATGAGACCCCCTAGGAATTAAATTCTATTATTATCCTCATTTTACAGTAAGCAACCTAAGGTTCAAAAAAGTAAAATAACTTGTTTAAGTAGTAGGTCATGGAGCCAGCATCTGAGCCCAGGCAGCTTCCCCAGAGCCCAAATCGTCACCACTGTGCTAACTGTGCACTGTGGGTAAGACTCTTAAGCATAGCTAGCTTAATCATAGCTAATAAAGAGCAGCTAGCTTAAGCTTTGGTATTCAACAGACATGAGTTTGAAACCTCCTTCTTCCACTTACTAGCCATGTGTTCCTAGGCAAGCATCTCACCTTTTCTAAATTTCAGTTTCCTCATCAGGAAATCCAAGTATAATGCCTACCTCACTGTAAGAATTAAGTGAACTAACAAAAAAATCACAAGACAGTGGCTAGCATATATCACACACCTTATAAATTACTGTTAAGTACAGCCATACAAGGATGTACTTGATCTGTATTCAGTTCACTTTTTAAAGCAGCCTGAAAACAGGAACGAAATAACACACGGTGGCTCTTAACACATGTTAGATTCCAAAGTGAAATGACCTGTATCACTCTGAGCCCTCACAGTTTTCTATTGCCCACTCTCTGACCCACTTAGTGATCAGCCTTGGTCTCAGGGTCTCTCCAAACCTGGAAGAAGTGCTGTTCCTTCTCTGGGGAAATGCAAAGGGCAGTTGCTCAGTATGTTGGGTGGCATCTAGACAGCCTCATTGCCGGTCAGGTTCTCATCTCTAAACTTACCTCCTTGGATAGCTGGGCTGCCCTTTCATGGGGACTCAGCATCACTTTGGCAGGCCAAATCCAGTAACAAGCATAGCAGCCACCATACTTTGTGGGTACCCCTGGGAGCAGGTAAAAGATAAGAAGGATGGAGAGGCCCTCTGGCAAAAAAACAAGTCCTTTCAGTCTCCATTTTTTCTTTTAACCCTTTGGCTGATCTGAACCTAGAAATATGAAAATAATGAGCCTTGCTGCCTTCAGGCATTACCAAAGGAAACAGTGACATGCAGTAAGAGGTGGTCTAACAGTTTGTTTCATCGGGGCCTTCTTTTCTTTATGCTCCGTGTTACGACTTGGGAGACTGCCCTTTGCCTCTCTGACCTGAAAAGCACGTTACACACTGATTTTTCTCCCACTGTCACCAAAAACAAACTCACTGTTTTCTCTTAGCCAGAAAACATGTAAATTGCAATATCTGTGAAATATTATCCTGAATCATTTAAATCCAAAAAGATGGCCAGTCTGAGCTCAACAAAACTAAACCCATCATAAATCAATACTTTTATTCCTCCTGAGAATGTTTGCATCTCTTGATTTTATGTTTTTCCCATTTCTCCAATTTAGAATATGGCAATCTTTGGACATTCTTGTTGGTGTAAGTAAATATTGAATAATAAATAAATATGTATAATAAATAAAGATTGACTTCTAGAGTCTCTGGCTGTTCGAGTAGTCAGATACTCAAATCTTGCCCATGAGAGTGTTTAGTTTCACTGGCGCAGCACTTTAAAACAGTTCTAACTTGAATGCCTTTAAGAGGTGTATGCAGTCCCAGGTCACCACAGGAACCATGAGTCCCTGTTGTCTTATGGTCTACCCAGTTTACTCTCTCATGGTACGTGACTGGTTCTTGTTATGCTATTGAGTTTGCTAAGCCTGAATTAGATGGCTCCAAATATACGCAATACCTCTAAAGCATCCGTCGCAAGTAAAAAGGGACTTCATTGTTAAAAGACGCTCAGTTAACAAAAAAATTACAGATGCAATTAAAAATTTAGTTATTAAGGTTTCATCAACTTAACAAATGCCCTGCTATCACAGACCTGCACTCGTGCACTGTGGGGCATCCAATGGGTGTTGCAGGCATAGGCTTGGAAAATATTCATAAACTAATTTTTAGAAAATTAAATCACTTTTAAGCAATATGACTCACATTTAGCGGGTAACAATTGGAAATAATTTAGAAATACCACACTTAAAACTTAGTTTAGATATTTAAATGCTGAAAAATTGGATTGTGCTAAACAGTCAAGAAGAAAGAAATGCATGAATCCTGGGAAATCTATACAGAGATTTTTTTTTAATGTGCATAGAAATGCAGTTAATAATAGAGTATTAAATGAAATGCTAAAAATGGCAGTAGAGAGATTCCAGAATCTACAGAGTTCCAAAGAAGTCAAGAAGGGCAAGTTGGGTAACTTATTGGTCTTCATCTATTTTCTATTGTATCTTTTGGTATGTTCATTTTAATTTTCTTGCAGTATCAGATTAGATATATATTCATTCATTAAATATTTGAAAAATCCATAATTAGTTGTGCCTACTGATTTTCAAATTTAATTAAAGGTATGTCCATCACCAGTTTGGCATAGCATGAAAGCAAAACTAATGTTAGATGGACAAGTATTTTAAAATCAACATGTAAGTTTTGCCTTAGCTATTTATACTTTTAAAGTCTATCATATGGCCTTAGTTTTAAAAATATTCCAAAAGTACTGAAAACACACACAAAGTTTTAAAAATGTAGACTCTACCCTCAAGGAAACCATTGTTAACAATTTGGTGCATACACTTCAAGTGTTTCTTACACTTTTCTAGAGATATACATGTGTACAGTGTACAGGATTAATTATAATCCTGTTAGACAAATGCCTGGACTCTCCTGACCAGTGGACATACTGATGGCTGTAGCTATGTCTACATTTAAATTATTTGGAGTGCTTTGTGTCTTTGACACACGGAAACTAGATTTCTCAATAATTACATGCCCTACAATATGTTAGAAAAGAAACAATACCACACGTGACAGAAAATCATGTTATTAAGAACCTTGTTTGTAAAACAAAATTAATATACCGAAGGATGCATAAAGCTTTTTTTCCCTAAAGTGTATAGAATTTAAAATTAGTGTATTAGACATTATTATCATTGATATATTTGTGCCATTATCAAATTGACACCTAGAAATATATTTGAGTGCTTTACCTAAGATCATTAATACCCCAGGTGAAGTGAGCTCCTGGGCCCTGTATGGCTCCCTGCCATCTTGCACTTCTCAGGGGACAAGATGTCTGCAAAGCAAGTGGATGTGTCCACCTGCAGTTTATAACACCTTTCTAGAACATTCTCCAGGTACCTAAGACTCTGATGTTTCCTACACTAACGGTCTTGAGTCTCACACAGGGTCTTTGCAGGCCTCTTTCCTAGTCCATCCTCCTAAAGGTAGAATACTCTACTAGTATGTGTCTCCCTAGACCTAGACTGGAAGGTTGGCCAATACGACGCCTTTTGGGCTTGAGAGTTGGTATCGAGGGGCTTAGAAGTACGATTCACTAGAGGTGGAGCACAAAGTCCTTTGTGGTGCAACAACACTGAGCTGGGGGTGGAAAGGCAATGGATTAGGCAAGAAATGGGGGGCCTGCTTTTCAGCCAATGTCTGAAATGGAAGTCCAAGCGTTGAAGAATCCTAAATTCAAACCTAGGCTCCTAGGTCATTATGAAAGTATAAGAGACAAGAGAGAGAACAAACGATTTAACAATTTGTTAACTTATTTTACAGTTTCTGTGTATTTGCCCATACTCCACAAAACCTGAGGGGCAGGATTGCGTATGATTAGCACTCTTAACATCAACATAAAACTGTGGTGATCGAAATATAATTTCTTATATAATTGCTAATGTAAATTCAGTCTGACTGTAAGGAGCTTTACCTGTCACTGTTAATTAAAATTGTGCTTTGTCACCTGTGATGATCCATTTATTACAGTAAAAGTTGTTAATTTTGGAACCAATAACAAATTACAAAATGTAATTGCAAGGGCTGTTTTATTTCTAGGGATAGGAAGCAAAATCGCCTTAATATTCTACAATGGTGAGGTACTTTTTGAGCGTAACCGTATCCCTATCTCACAGGCCATTGGTTTTAGTATTGGCAGCAGGCGTGCTGTAATTTTTCAGTTTCTTAATTAGATTTAGCCATTAATTTAACTATTCTATCATACAGGAAAGAGAGTATAACCCTGTTTGTGAGTTGTTTTTTCTTTCTGCTTTTACTAAACAATTTCTGATGGATGCACATGGTCATAACATTTACATCTGAAATCTTGTTATCTATTCATGTACTTAAGATTCACATCATTGGGTACACATCAGGGGAGAGGGCTGAGTCTTATTTACTTTCTACTGACATAAAAATTCACATCTTAGTTATAATAATATTTATGTTTATAGAAAAATGTAAAAAGCACTTGTCAAACTATTATCTTATTTACTCTTCATTACTACTTTGTGAAGAATATTGTTATGACCTTCATTTCACAGATGAATTAAACTGAGGTTCATAGAAGATGAGGAATATCCCCAAAGTTACACAGCAATTAAGTGCAAATTCTCTGACTCGAAACCCCATGCTCTTTTCCAGAACACTATACTTCTCAAAAATCATACCTTTTGCGGCAGACAACAATAGAAATTCATAAGTACACAACACTGACTTATTACCTTCCCCAAATCAATAAATATTGCCAGATCATCAGGTATCTGTGGAGGATAAAAGATGGGTAATACACAGTTCCTGAAACCAGGGGCTTACCTACTAAGACTGAAGCTGAGAGATGCCGAAGTCAAATTAAAGAGAAGAGGATAAACGTCCCAGAGGAATGCAAGGCACCATAGATGTTCTAAGGACGGAGATAAGCTTTCTGACAGAAGCAATCAAAAACAGCCATGGCTCAGTAGGAATAGTGGAATATGAGCTCAGTTTCCCAGGATGAATCAAGGTAAATCGGAAAAAATCAAAGTTTCTAGGTAGATGAAACAGCATAAGCAAAGGTTTGTGATGGGAAAAAAATGTGTGTGTGTGTGCCTATGTCTCTATCTGTGTCTACATCTATGTTTCTAACCATATCTGTAAGTATGTCGATACCTACATCTATACCTATAGGTGGATATCTATAGGTAGATATCCATATCTATAGGTTTGGTATACCGGATAAACCTGATGGCTGAAAAGATGACCAACCTACTAACAACAAAGGGCAGCAGATTTAAAAACAAATCAGACATATTTTAATCTATCAGAGCAACACAGAACAAAAGAGATAGTTAAGGACAATGTTACTAAGGGACATGAAAATCCAAATTTTCGTACATTGATGGAGTGTAAAGATAGTATTAGCTTTCTGAACACCTTTGAGCCAGTAAATCTAATTCCAGAAACCTATACCAAGGAGATAATTGAACAAGTGCACAAAGATAAATGAATAAGAACATTATGGCAGTGTATATAATGGAGAAAATTTCAAAACAGTTCAAATCTTAACCATATGGAATTATTTAAATAAATTACAGTAGATCTACTTCAAAAAAGTCATAGATCTATATATATTAACAAATTCTCATTACATTGTTAAGTGAAAAGAGCAAATTACGGAACAGTAAATGCAGTATGCCTGTATTTAAGTAGATAAAATATACTTACATATGCATAAAAAGTAAGGAAGGATCTACGCCAAATCATAAACAATATTTATCTCTGAAAATAAGACTACAAAGAACTTTCAAATTCTACTTAACACTAATACTATTTGAATATTTGCAAGTGATATGCAAATTATTTCTAGTTTATTTTGTTTCATTCTTTTAAGTTTAATTATTTTAAGTCATCATAACCCACAACACATAATTCTCCCCCAACTCTACTGCATATGAGGGGTAAATTACTCAAATAATCACAACCTCATTTAGAGTTTTTTCCTTGGTTGTGTTTGATCTTCTGGAGACCACAAAATAGTGCTACTGCACCGATTTTCTTAAGGTCTACATACCTTGAATACAAAAGAGGTGTTTTGTGACCAAATGTCCAAAACGGCATGGACAAGTTTAAAAGATCTTGCTCTCCATGGAAAATACTCTCACAGATAAGCGGGAAAAAAAGGATAGGTGGGCTAGGTTTGCTCCATGATGACAGGATAATTATTTTGTTCATTTTTATGACCAAAAAAAGGTCAAATTATTTCAAATAAGACTTTCTACCTACTAAGTTTATTCTTGGGTTTTCTATTTTCTTCATCTCTTTTCCATAAAAAGAAATACTCCCTCAAATAAGCTTTCAATAATATTTTAATTAGACAATTTCTTATACAACTGTAAAGTCTTCTTAGGATTTCAAAAATCTCAGGTATGCTTCAAAGCAACAATATGCATTTTTGCCTGTCTGAAATGCATTACCCAAAATGGAATCTGCCAGGTAATCTAAAGGTATTGTCCTATTTCTTCCTTTATCCAGGGGAAGAATTTTTAAAAAGAAAAAGAAAAAGAAATTCAGAAAATAAACATCTTAGCACCACTGGTTGCTATGAAAACATTTTCACAATGACCTATTTCTTTATATCAAAAACGACAGGCCCACCCTAGCCCTCACCAATATAGTTCACTGGCGATCCTGCATTCATATGACACTTCAAACTCAGTTTGAGGTTTGCCACTAGATTTAGGTCACAAATTCATCTAGCTTCTATTATTTCAGTAAAAAAAAAGTTTCCAGAGATATTAGTTGAAAAATAATATTCATTTGTACATGCATATGTCTAAGGCTGTCAGTGCCTTTTGGGGATTGATAATGCCTGACATTGTAGCTTTGAGTGAAGATGGCTTGTCAGTTGGAATGGTAAAAAGTCTATGCAAAGTAATTTTCCACTAAAGAAAATTGTCAAGATTGAAAGTACCCTGACTGTTACTGATCATATGGTAGCAGGAGTAGAGTTGGAGCAAATGGTTACTGGCTAACACGGCGATACAGAGAGGACAAAACAATGTTAAGTTCAAGTCAAATCGAACAATACACACAGAGTTTACAGTGTCCTGATGAAAGTGTTTTGGAAAAGTGAGTAACAACCCCTCACCACTATTTGATAAATAACTCCAAGGTAACATAAAGCTTATAAGGGCATTCTAATACAGAAATGACAATGATTTTCATCTTTTTAAAAAATTTAATTAATTAATATTTTTGAGGAAGATTAGCCCTGGGCTAACATCTGCTGCCAATCCTCCTTTTTTTGCTGAGGAAGATTGGCCCTGAGCTAACAACCATGCCCATCTTCCTCTATTTCATATGTGGGATGCCTGCCACAGCATGGCTTGCTAAGCATTGCATAGGTCCACGCTTTAAATTATTAACGGTAATCTCATTGAGCCTTCCTGTATCATCAAGAAAGTAGCAAAGCGACAGAAATAATTCAGCAAAATTTTCCACCATGACATGAATTTCTTTCAAAATGCTATTAAGACTTGGAACATTTTAGATAATACTTCTATCAGATCTCACCAGTGGAGTCTCTGACTCATCGTATAACTTGAACTCTCTCAGAAATGAAATGTTGATTGTTACAACTGTTATGAGCACTTCTGAAAAACGTCTCTATTATTTACCTCACCGAGCAACAAATAATTCCCAGCCGACTATGGGAAGCAAATAAGTTATTCTGGTTGAACAAATCCATACATACTGAAAGACCACAGTTTGGCCGACTCTAACTACCTTTTTAAACAATGAAAGCACTATGTCATGTTAGAGAATAGATGAAGATTTGTTCTTCTCCAATTGAGGACATAATTATTTGGGGGGACAGTGTCAGATATCAGGACACACTGCCATGTGTCAGACTTACATAACAGTTCTTTTCTCTCGCTTATGCCTCCAAACCAAGTTTTCGCATGGGCTAACGATTACTCCGTGTACTCACAAGTAACTGAAGCTTCTGCATCTGCTACTGCAGGTAAAAAATAAAAGGCAGCAATAACACAATATGTGTGTGATTTAAGGACTAGTTCTGCCACAGCCTCTAATTGCTCTCAGGATCTGAATTGGCAAAACCATAAGACATTCAACAAAAGGCTCTATGCAGGTAGGCCTATAAAACCTAATTATTTCTCACAAAGCAGACCATTCCATTTAAAATAAAAAAAACCTATGAGCAATAAAGACCACGCCATTAACAATTAGTCTTCTGCACACATGATTAGACTCAGAGAGATAAAGGAGCCTCTAAATTTAATGACGAATCCCACATTTCTGGCGGGGTTCAATATTCTGTGCTAATTATGTCGAAAGACCTTGTGCTACTTAAAAGTACTTAGACTGCAAAGTATGATGATCTCCATGGATTCACTGCTAACACTTAACATTTAACTTGGACGTTAAAATACACTTGAATGTATGAATTCAGGAACGATTTTTTTTAAAAACCATTTTTAGGAATGATTTTAAGCTTTTGCCAACTGTAATGTTTACTGATACGTATGTAATTCAGCATTTCATAGGACTTAAAAAAAAAAAAAACCTTAGTAAAGCAGAAAATCCTATTTTAAGGAAGAATTTAAATGAATCAAAAGGTCCAACCAGTGGACCAATAAAGCCAGTGTATAGGGGAGTTCAGAGCGGGGAACCCTATCTTGTTTACCAAATATTTTTCAAAAAAAACATTTAAAATGAATGATGCCAAAAAAGGCAGAATGAACCCATAAGAATCCAGGAAACAAGCGCTAATGTAGAATTTCTTTATTAAATAGAATTGCATGCCTCTTCTAAGTAGAAAAGATTTGCTCTTTCATACGGCTTTGTATTAATTTGGTTCTATAAAGGGTACTTTCCTCCTAGCATGCAAATGTAACTTCAGTTAGTATAAATCGAAGTTATCTACACACCACAGCTGTGCAAAAGACCAAAGTTGAAGTTATTGGTAGTGTTTAATGTGTAAGTTATTAAAAAAAAAACTTAAGTAATATAGTGCCAAAAATATTCCAGATTTATAAACCACACAGAGGAAACACTATCTTTGCCATTAGAATCGGATGGTCAGGGAAGATCTCATTTTCTGCTGGACTGTATTTAATTTGTAAATGTTTACAGTCCTTGTGAAATAAGAGAATCTTAGTGGCATTCAAGTAAAATTGCTTGAAAAGAAAAACATTTTAATTTTATTTCGGAATGTGTGGAATAGAAAAACAAGTAAAAACAGTTTTAAAGCCACAGGGAAACGGAGGAGTCTTTTTCTCCCCCTAACTGCACAATAGTTAGTGTCTCCATAGAAACCGATGGCATTGCAGTAAAGTGTCATCAACAAACCTAGGCTTCTAAAATATACACGAGTATGTTTCCAAAGACAGTGAAAAACACATGTATACGTCCTTCCCTAAAGTGAAAGGCAATTATTAAATCTTTGCAGAACAAGAACAACAGCTCAAGATCATATGATGGTCTCTTGATGAGACTAAATTCTTTCTTGGCCATCAGTTTATTCAGAGACCATATAGGTTAAGAGGAAAATTCCTTGCATATTGTGACTGAAGACTCTTTGCAGGATCTTGCTTCTCACAAGTTATTAATTAATTATAATTATATTTATTTATGTATGCCTTCCTAACTAGCAGGCACCAAGAGGAGAAGGGCCATGGGTAATCAGTTCATGATTGCCTGGTCTGGAACTCAGTAGGACATATATAAATTTTTGTTCTGAAATGACCCCTCTCCAGCCCTATCCACTCACCCTCACACCCACTTTTATCCCTACTTCTTATCACAAAATTTGAAAACACTCCTTAAACCCTGACATTTTGTAATGTAAATGTTTTCGTACCATGAAACAGAGGCAGCATGATAGAAATTACAGATCAGTGGTCTAAGAGCCTTATGTAGCTCCAAATTTAGTCTCATCTCGGTCACTGACTAGCTGTGTTACCTTGAGCGGATCATTTTTCTCCTCTGGCTTTTGTTACTCAAGTGCAATAGGCTTGTATCACTAAGATATATTCTAGCTCTATTAATTGAAAAGGCTGAAGAGTATGGCTCAGGGTTGTGTCTGAATCACTGTGTTCTAATTTAAACCTCAGAACTCTATTATTCTAAAGTTGAAAAGTCAGGTTAACAACTGTGTATTGTTTCCTGTTAACAAGTTACCAGAAACTTTAGTGGTTGAAATGCCTGATATTTATTATGTGACAGCTCTGGAGGTCAGATTTTGAAATCTGTTTCAGGGGGACTAAACTGAGGTGTCTGCAGGGTTGGCTTCTTTCTGGAGGCTCTTGGGGAAGTGCTTCCTTGCCCTTTCCAGCTTCTCGAGGCTACCCTTGTTCTTGGCTCAAGGCTGCGTCTCTCTGCCTTCTGCTTCCTTCCTCATGTCTCCTTCTCTGACCCTAACTCTCATGCCTCTCTCTTATAAAGACTCATGTGACTACACTGAGTCCACCCAGGTAATCCTGCCCAATCTCACCACCTCAAGATACTTAACTTAATCAGATCTGCAAAGTCCCTTTTGCCATATAAGGTAACATATTCACAGATTCCAAGGATTTGAACGTGGACATCTTTGGGAGGCCATTACCCTGACTACGTGCTTCAGAAAAACTTTAGTTAGTTTTAATAGGATTTTCTGGCACCTTTGTGAGGTGTGGATTTTAAGATTTCTTTAGCCACTCCCAAATGCACACATTAACACTCTATGCTGGCTTCTTGAGAATTGGCTTGCTCTACCATATATCAGTCATAGCTTCTATAGAAAAGTCTTTTGCATGCAAAAACTAAATGTGACAGAAATCTTTGGAGACTAGGTTGGATTCAGGTAATAGCTAGACACCAAAAACACAAATGCAGGTTTCTGCCTGAAGATGATGCCTTTGAGAGGAGAACACAGGCATTCCATTATGTACAGATGCTATGAAAACTCCATGGAAATATGACAGAAGCTCTGAATTCAACACAAGAAACTCATTATGAAAACATAAACCACTACTACTCAGCTTTCTTCATACAGTCTTAATGATGGTAGAATTTATTTGTTTCTACCTGTAGAGTACAAAGTACATTACAGTAATACGGAGATCTGGGTATATCTTTTCTCACCTTGAGAAAGTCACTAACCAGAGTTCACATCTATAACAAGGCAGTTTTCTGTAAGATTTAATTAAAATGAACTAATCTGGATCTTTTGATTGCCTTTTAAATTATCTCGTATTTTTCCAAGAAATGGAACATTATAATAGTAAGGAAATATAGCACTTCTGAAGTAGTGATTAACATGAGTGCATTTACAAGAATTTTTGTAGATATACAATTAACAATAATATTTTAGTATATTTCCCAGGAGTCTGTGGTTCGGGGCATTTGGGAATACATTTCATTTTGCTGATTTACTCCATTGCCCATATCTTACCCAGTTATTTCCCAAAAGATGAATAACTAGCGAGGCAGAGTTTCATCCTTTGGATGGGGAGAATGTAAATTTGCTCTGTTTGGTAGATGAATTAGCTCTTTTTAGCCACAAAGGTCCACTTAATAAATTATGCTTCAGTGCACTAAATGGTACCTCTGTGACCAGCAAAGTTCCTTTTTCCTTTTCTTTTCTTATTATGCTCTATCCTTCCACTGGTGGGCAATTGTCTCCCCACTGGTGGCAGAGGAGAGCTTATTATCTGTGAGGCCCTTTACAATGTCTCTAATAATCAATCCTCAGCAAATTACCTGCTGCTACTCCTATACCTTTCTATATTCTTCTTCCCCAAACACCACGGGACATAAAGTACTCTCTATCATATTATAATTCCCATTTTCAAAAGTGAAAATCAGGAAGTCAAGGCCACAGAGGTCATATGGTGACTTGTACTGGAGACAAGGACTCAGATCCGTGACCTCCCATGCTGTTGCTTAGCTCACTGAGATAGGAAGTTTACATTCGTACTCACTGCAAGAGCAACGTATTTCCAATAATCCATGAGAGAGCAGGCAGTTTTTACTTCTGCCTTGGAAAAATCAGGCCATCTGGCTGCCCTCATGACACATTTGAATAAGAATATCAGGTTGGAAATTTAGGTCAAAGCAAACCAAGAGAAAAGGGTTTGACAAGAGTAGGCTAACATATTTAATGTCAAGTTGATTTTGGATTTGCCCTAAAATTTATGGATGTACGTTTTTAAACTGTATTGGTGACATTTAGTTTGGATTCTTTTATCTTATGTTCATGCTTGTAAATCATCATGAAGGGTGGGCTTTGAAATGGAAAAATAGATAAGGTAGATAGAATACAGAATAAAATTAAGATGGAGGAGATACCCACTTTTCAAATCTCTTAGAAAAATAAAGAACAATCTTATTCATAATTTGGAAGATAAAAGCTAGATTTAAAAAAGCGAATTACAAAAATTAATAATCAAGTTACTGAAAATATCTATGTATGTACAGCTATATAATGCACAAATTGCCATTAAGTTTTAAATCAGAGCCATACATATGTCTGTCATGAGGTAAGGCTTTGTAAAGTGTTTTTTAAATGAAGTATCCTGTACTTTTAAGGGCATGTCCTGTTTTTGGAAGGGAAACATATTTTAATGTCCACATCATTATTAGGTTTGACTGCAACCAAGAATAAAAGTAGAAAGGCTAGAAGCATGCATGTAAAAGCAAAAATAAAACCAGATATGCTACAGGTTACAGTAGCGAGGTCATATGTGCTTTACAAATTATGTAATGTTTTAGTCCAAATAAATGAAAATTTAGATTAATTTTAGATTAATCCCCTTCATTGATCATAAGAAGCATTGAGACAAGTAATATAATAACTCATACTATGACTAAGCTAAGTATACATGGCACAGCTCAGGTAATTCCACAATCTCAGTCAACACATATATTTGCCAGCCTCATTTGTATAATTACTTCATCTAAAATAATTATTTAGAACTTGATTAATCAGGCTGTTGCCCTAATTTTCTCATTTTTACACAATAGAACATTGAGTAGATGTTCCTAAGATTGGCTATTGCAAGGATTTCATCTGGTTTATGGATATGACCGAATAGATCAGTAATCTAAGAAATGGTTTTGCAGGATTAAGGAGGTGGAGGGTCCTAGTTTTTTGTTGTTAAGAATTCACTGTTTTTTAACTGCACAATGTCCAACATTTCTCCCCATTTCATCATTGTCATTCTCCTAACTCCAAAGAAGCAAATAATACCAAGAAAGAACAAAGGGAAGGCTTTTTTAAACTAATCATTCATTCATTTGGGAAAGCTTGCCGTGTGTGTAGGGGGGGGGGGGGGGGGCCAAGAGTCAGAAGTTCAGGTATTTTTTTCCCATAATATAGAAAAAATTTGTCTAGCAAAAATCTTGCTTTTTGAGGACATATTTATTTTGTATGTTTCACAGGGCATGGTATAGTACGAGGTATATACTGAAAACTGAATAAATATTGTGGCCAATTAAATCTTAGAAACAACTATCATTTTAAGGCATTTTGCCATCAGTGGGGGAAGCCTTATACTTCAAAAGAGAATAAGGTTGTTCTCCCATTAGAAAGTACATGAATCCATTAGGTGACCAGAATGTGATAATGAATGGTTTGGGTGGTCTCCCATTTCTCATTAGTGAAAGAAAAGGTATTTGAAAGAAGAACACCTGAGCCCTGATTTTATTTTCACTTGCATACAGAAAATTCCACGTGATAATTCGGTATTGCAACATGATGCTTTTCTTTCCTGAATTTCCATTTCTTAGGAAAAAAAAAAATCATTATCATCAAGTAGCATTTATTGAGTGTCTAATAGTTGCAGAATAGCCTACAAAGCTCCACAAATCAGCAATCTTGTGCGGCAAAGCAATGGTTCTCCCAAGGATTTATGGACCTGATAAACTAAAACATGAGAAAGCAGATAGCTTTTAAGCTACCTAGAAATGAAGCATATAGAAAGAAATTTTTCTCACTTTTTAAGACTTATCTTAATGCTTTTAGGCCACTGGTTACCATTCAATGCACTGAAGCACACCTTTACAAAATGGACCCAGTAATCTGAAAAAATTAATGTCCCATTAAAAGGTGAGTTATTTACCCTCTAATCATAGAAAGTGTGCAATCTATAAGGGAGAATGGCCATGAAAATTGCATTGAAAATCTTTCTCCATCTCCTTATCTCTCTAATGAACAATATAGACATTTTTATGTTGCTCTCTTAATCTGACTTAAAAGTTTTATAAAATCAGACAACAAAAGATAAAAATGGCCACTAATTCATTTATAATCACCTTTATCATTCACTAACCTATATCAAAATAGCGTATGCTAAATACTTTGCATGCATTATTTATTTAATTCTCACAAAAGATCTCATGAAGTAAACACTATTATCCCCATTTTCTTTTTAAACTTATTTAGAAACTGAGGCTTAGAAAGGTAAAATAACTTGCTTGAGGATATACAGACCTGGAAATATGGACCAAAAAAAAAAATTGACTTGATCTCTGCTCTGGGCCACTCCCAAATCTGTGCTATTAACTGTCATCAGATTTTTCTATTAATATCTATGAAATTTTACTGTAATTAAATTATCTATATGTTAGTAAATAGAAGACAGCATGGAAACTGGAGAGAGACATTTAACTTTCCCCAGGATCAAAATTAATATGGTAATATTACTTTGGATCCTATTTTTTAAATTATATCAGAAGAGTAGCATTGGTAATTACAGCCATGTATATACTTTGGCTTAGTCTATGGCTATAGCAGGCTGTCTATTTTCAGGGGAGACATTTTTTTTTTTCACAATAAACTTAATATTATCTGGTAAAATACTTCTACGAAACATACTATCCTGTTTAGGTGTTTACCCCATAATATTTTCTGAACATTTTGTAGGTGAATAAAGCTTGCAATGTAATCAGGGAAGTATGACTAGTTTACAGAAATTCATAATTTCTTGTGCATGCAGGGCAACATTTCTATGTGGCTAAAAGTCATAAGAAACAAGCAAACAAGTCGAAGTGGTGTTCTTTCAATAGTCAGTGGGCCGTATTCTTCTTAGGTAAAGGAAAAGAAGGTGAAGGAAGCTGAAAGGAAGAGAAGAACTACGAGGTGTAGTCAACAGGGTTGTTTGCCCAGCACTCTTTTCCAACTTCTAGAAACTTCAGTCTACTCCCTCCTCACAGACAGTTGCCATATGAATCTTCAGCTTAGTCCAGAATGACTCCATTCTTGGGCCACAGATGACTGGCTCAGTAGCAGGTGGACCACCTGAACCAACAGGGTCACTCAAAGTGCTTTCCCTAGATTTAAAGAACTGGAGATGAGAAAGTCTTCAGAACCAACGCCACAATTTTCCCGCTATGCCATGGGAGAGGGTAGAGTTCTTAGGTAGGCACAGAAGAAAAGATACAAAGACGAACAGAAACGAAAGATCAAGAGAGAATGTTGTCAGCATTTAAATTTTTGGTTGTGGTTATTTCTGAGGGCCAGTTCCTCCCGTCTCATGCCACTGTTGTATTGTTCAATCTTTTCTTGAAATGTGTAATCTAATAGATTTCCATTTTTTGGTCAAGTTGGTTGGAACATAGTTTCTTCACAGGGACCATAAAAAAGTGCAAATAAACAGCTACTGCATATTGAGTAACCCAACATATGCTGGGCACCATGCCAGGCAGTTCACAGACTTTCTCTCTAGTGCTCAGATACAGGTATTCCTCTCTGCATTTTACAAGTAGAGAAACTGAGTGAGAGTCAGAGAGATTAAATTGCCCAAGGTGGTACTGCAAGAAATGATGAAGACAAGGTTGAATTATGCTTGGAGACATGATTCCTATAATACTGGTTTAGAAAACATCTATCAATGACTCAGTTATTAGATTACAAAAAAACGAAATCCTTTAGAGGGAGCATAGTAGTGCAAATGGCATTGGAAAATAATAGGATGAAAAGACTCAAATATGAGGCCCAGGTTTGCAACTAAAATTTTATCAATAACTCCGAACAATAAATGGGTGGTAATAAAATCCCAACTATGAATGTGTCCCCATGGGTGGCATTGTTTTTGAGAAGGATTTTGTGGGTTAGTCTGGGAACCTAACCACCATTTCCTACATAAAAAGGTATTTTTTATTTCCAAGCTATTGACTAACAAGTGAATGTTAGAACACAACTCCATTGAAACTCAGGGACTGACTGCATTAATAATGTTCAGCTTGATAGAATATTTAAAATTACAGTGCCGTATTTTCAAGGTACCTCTATGTACTGCAGGTAGATATTCTTTTATTTCTCTCCTGAAAAAGTAATTTACATTAAAATGCATGCTTATTGGCAAGTTTATTTACGCCATAAAATATATGATTTTTTTAAAAAATTGACTAATTAGAAAACTCAATTAGAAATCCTTGACTATAAGGCTTTACACATGTAGTGAGAAGTCTCTGGAAAAGTCTCAAATAGCAAAGCTAAAAGTCTCAACACTATTACTAAAAAAGTGAGGACAAATAAAGATGTATGTAGAATTTATTAGTAGAATCAGATAAATCTCAAAATTTTCAACACCTCAACTCTCTATCTACACCTCAGTGGAGAGCTGGCAGTGGAATATATTTCTATTCTTCACCTTTAGAATTCATTTTTTGTTAACATTCTTTGAAGCAATTGGTCGTGCATATGCTGCATGTGTGTTTTGTCATAGACAATAAAAGCCAACACAAAATTGCACATGTGACAAGTCTTCCAATCAGGAACACTGCATACGGGGCCCCGTGTGGGCCCCAGCTTAAGAATCTTACTTTTCAACTTACAGTCAAGGCTGAAATCGATCAGGCAAGTAATACTTTGAGTGGTGCCTATGCAATAATAGCAGGTTTTCACTGCGGATACAAGAAACTATGCACAAAAACATGTTTTATTTATCCAACCATACCTTCTGACAGACAAACAATCTTGTGCAATGTCGCTTCTTTTTGTGGCACAAGACAATATGATAGCAAAATACGTTCTGTTGAATCAATTCATATCTCAATTGAGTTGAAGCCCACAGTGATGTACCCATCAATGTGTTCCAATGGACCAAACTCACTGAGACATTAAAGGGGACCTTGTCACTATTTTTCACAAGCTTTCAGTAAGCTGCTTGCACCTCAAGTGTCCAAACCATTTTCAGTGTGTTTAGCGCCTCTACATTACGTAATGTTTTATTTAGGGGTTCATCTGGTCATATTTTGTCCTACCCTGACCACACAGGATCATTGATTTAAACACAGAAAAATAAGTATAATTGACAATTGGTCTTAAAAAATTCAGAGAACAAAGAGAAAAACCCAAGTTTCACAACAATTCCAACCAGCAGCAACTAATATATGTGCCACAATCGCTAACACAGTTGCTCAATCTCACAGCACTCTCTGCTGATACCCTGGGATTCAGTTTCCTCTGAATTCTCCTCATGCTTTCCAAGAACTCTTTTCTTCCTATTATTTTCTTATATCTTCCAGAGTCTTATACATTGCCAGTGTCTTGTTCTTAAAGTGTGTTCTTTTATACTTTCTCTACAAATTTCATTCTGCCGCATGGATTAAACTAATATCTCCATATTAATAATTTCCTAATCACTTTTGTCTTGTTATCCAATCGAGTACCTCCAACTTCTCTAAAAATATTTGCTCTGGATATTCCAGAGACCCAAAATCTACTCAAGAAAAACTTTTCAGTAAATTCACCTTTTTTTTTTGTTTTTCCAACCACATTTTCCTATCTTTTTTGTTCATTATCTTCCACGTCCAAACATTATTTACAAGGCTGTCCTATAGCCAGTATTAGAGGGAAAAAAAAATCTCTAATTCATGCTACTAAATTCAGGGGAATAAATGTGAATTAAATTTCAACTAAAACACAAATATAATCAGGTTGTCAGTGATTCTTAGTAAGAGAAATTCTCTGCAATGAACAGATAATTTAATTTATAAATACCATATCAATATTTTAAGTAACATTTTATGTAGTGCTTGAAGTATTGATAAAGCTTGAGCTTACAGTTTAGAATCTCCACTAAATATTGTTTGCTAATAACAGTCTTGATATTTCTGGCAAACCTTTGACATATATCGGAAGGCTCAGTCTAAAATTCTGCAGGCTGAAATTGAACCCGCAGATGTTTGTTTTTCTGGCCCAACTGTAAAATGTAAGTTAGATTTGCATACTTGTAGGTGGGTCATTTACTCTTCATTTTCCCACATGCACCATTATTCTCCTTTGTTTTTTCCTCTAAGATGCATATTTATGCTACCCAGCTACCCATGAAGGAATTGACGATAATGGCACTTGTTCCCCATAGGTGGTAGGTAAATTTTATTTCAACTCCTCCCTGAATTTCATGATTAAAACATATTCCCAGTCCTTAATAGGACTGACTTTACAGATGGCTCACTGTTCATCCAAAATACTGCCTCCAATAGTGCAAGAGTCTCAGCATTTCATCTCATTCTCCTTCAAGATGTCAAAATCACTCACTCTATTATTTTTCCATAAAGTTATCTTACAAGAATTCTTAGCCAGCTTCTCTTAACTCTAGTTCTTACTCTCACTCACAGTGTATTCTTGAGGAAATCATGTAACAAATCTCTCTAGGCCACAAATTTGTACCACGCGAAACAGCAAGGATACTTGATTTGATTGAACTGTCCCACTGGTGGAGAAGATATGTGTGTAATCGGCTCTTTCTGAAATAAGGCACGTACTTTGGACTCTATACAGTAGCTGTTAACAGGGAAGTGACCCCTCCTTATTCCTATCAGCATTCTTTCCAATGCATTTAACCCTGTTCACAGAGACCGTCCTCAGAGATGTATTCTGAGGATTAGAAATAATGCAGCTAAAGACTTCTGAGTATCTTGCAAAAAAGTTCCCTTATAAGTATAAGGTATTATCATTTTAGTTCACATTAAATTCAAGCAGCTCATCTTTGCCTTCAGGGCTCTGTAGCTTTCTGTGCACTTCTGAATCTCAGCTATCAAACACATTTCTAAAATGCTCAATATAAAAGTTAAACTAGTATGTTACCAAGGATTTTCGACACCTACTGCAGATATGTGATAAGTCCAATCCTACCACTGTACTGCAGGGAAATGTGGTTGAAAAAGTCATATTTTGCATTTATATAGTATTTTATATTTTCAAAGACATAACTGATCACTTGCTTTATGAAACAGCAGCCACATGGCATTTGGTGGCTGTAGAGATATTTAACAGCTAATCTTTATACTGCAAATATGAGTATATCATTGCTTTGTTTTTTTTAAAAAAATAATTGAGTAAAAATGGACTTATGCCATGCACAGAGAAGTGCCAAATGCCAAACAAGGTTTATAGCTTATTCCTTTTATACCTGAAAAGACAGCAACTACACAAGTAAGTGAAGAAATGATGTCCACCAGGTTAACATCAGAATAACCTCCTTTAAATACTAAAGAAGGCTTAACAAAATGTTGATTTCAAATGAGAATTTCCTATCTCTAGCAACCAAATATAAAGGGAATCACAATGATGCCAGAATTTGATTTAATAAGTAGTACATTGAATTTTACTTGTACATTGAATTTTATTTACTGATTATTGCTACCAGAAAAATAATCCTCCTACTAATTTTTGATCTATTAAATTCACAGTATGCAAAATATTAGTGTACTTACAAGCAATACAATTAATTTTGTACTCAGTTACAAAATGATGCATTGCGCTTAACAATCTTGGCTTTCACATGACTAATGTCCTTTCACAAATGGGAATTTAACTTGTATTTCAGATACCACCCAGAAGCCAATAACTCCTTCAAAAATCTTCAAAAGTGAAAATATTTCATCTAGAGGAAATATTTGTTGTCGTTGCTTCATTTTGTTTTGTTTTTGAACCAATATCATTCAGAACCAAGTATGGTGAATCTAGCCTATGACCAAGCTAGATAACAATACTGAAGGTCAAAAGTGTGATACAAACCATTGGTACTAATTTCATACTTGGTTCCAACACAAGCTCTGGAGAAGACTCTAAGGCCCCTTCTAACCCTTCTAACCTTTTATTTATCTCTGAGTTGATACTTGGGTCATAGGTTCTCCCGCTTTTCCTTAAAGATATGCGTTAAACACACTAGAACCTAGATCTATGCTAGGTGGAACACTGTTGTTAGTGCTGTCAAGTTGATTCTGACTCCTGGAGAACCTGTGTACAGCAGAGTGAAAGCTTGCCCAGTGTTTTTGAGCCATCCTCTCACCTTCCGGTGCTGCATCAGACAATGCTCCACCGCTATTCATAGGGTTTTCACAGCCAATTTTTTCAGAAGTGGGTGGCCAGGTCTTTCTTCCTAGTCTGTCTTAGTCTGGAAGCTCCACTGAAATCTGTCCACCATGGGTGACTCTGCTGGTATTTGAAATACTGGTGGCATAGCTTTCAGCATCACAGCAACCAATAGCTCCCACAGTATGACAACAGACAGACAGGTGGTGTGGTTCCTTGACCAGGAAACAAACCCAGGCCATAGTGGTGAGAGCTTCAAATCTTAACTACCAGACTACTAAGGCTGGCCAGATGCAATATACAAGAACATAATAAACTGCTGCAGAGACCTTACTTTCCATACGATGTACACAAGAACCTCCGGACTACTGAATAAGATCATATAATAAGACAAAAATAATCTTTTAAAGAGTCAATTAAGAATTAAGAAGAAAGAAGGGTGCTAATTTTGTACTGAATTCAATAAATGCAGAAGGTATGGAGAAGGAGGGAGAATGGGGGGAGGGGCACACATACATTGACTAGATTCATCAGAAAAGCTTCAGAGATGGAGCGACCGAAATTAATCCCTGAAGGAAAATGGGCTAAAGAAAGATGGGAAGAAAGGAAAAGAAATCTTCCAGATGGGAAAACAGCATGAGTAAAGAACAGGAGTAGGAGTATTCCTAAATGTTATTTCAAACTCCCCTTCTAGGAAGCCAACAATGGCTCCCAATTATCCCTTGAACATAATTAAGACTCCTAATCACAGGCTTCAAAGCTTCCACCCCCCCATCCTCTGGATTTCTCCAGCTAGTACTTCAGTCAAACATATCAATTTAATCTAGTCAACACAGAACTTCTGCTTACCTGTGTACAACTCCTGCGAAATTTCTACAACTTCTCCTAAGGCACTTTCCCTAGGGCACAAAACCTGTTCAAAATGATTTAAACTCAAGTCTTTCTGCCTTTGACTTTCTTCACTAAGCACACTTGGTTCTGATATCTTCATATACAAAATCAGCCACGTATCTATGTTTATGCTTCATTGTGTTTTTATACTTGCATGCATTCAATATTGTTGTAAACAGAAGCAGAAGCTATGCCCTTCATTAACCAGATTAGATTATGAGGTCCTTGAACCATTTACATACTAGGAATCTCTGTGGAATCTACAATCATGGGCTTTCACTACATACATCATGTCTTCATTCATCAAATATTTACTGCTAACTGTGAGCAAAGCATTACATAAATTTACAGTATACAGTTTTTGGACCCTGAAAAGTTTCAATTCCATGGGAAACCCAACAGGAATTCAGGCAGTATGTGAAAAATGCCACACGAGGCAATTTCAAGAGCTGAGAGCTTATTTCTAGATGTGGTAATCAGAGATATATTCAAGAATAATAATGTGTCTGAGCTGGAAAAAAAATTACAATGTCTAGAAGTGAGAGAAGATGACATTCTAAGAATGAGAAACAAAAAGCACAAAGTTATAGCATATGTAAGTCATGATGGGGGTAATGAGTAGTCTAGTTTAACTGGAGCAGAGGCCTTATGAATATTTTATAGCATAATATTTTATAAAAGCTAGTCTGACTTAAAGTCACGCCAGAACTGTTATTTCCTTTTTTTTTTTTTTTGTCATCTGTAAAATGGATTCACTCAGCAAGGATCTTGGAGTCCTGCCTCCACTTCTGACACTGCCAGTAACTAAATAATTAATATTTGGAAAGTTCTAAGTGTCAGTTTCTTCGAATATAAACAAAAGAATAGAACCACCCAATGTCTTCAAACTTCTCAATATTCCTTGCCTTAATATCCTGTTTACATCTTTTGTAACAGTAATTCCAAGTTATTTTATTTGTATTTACTTATCTGACACCCATTCTCCACAAATAGAATGAGGGTAGGGATCATGTATCCCAAATGCCTAGCTTACTGGGGATAAATTTTGAAAATTATTAAAGTGCCTTTCTAGCATGCATATTTGGGCACAAGTTTTTTTTTGCAGTTCACTCAATATACCTCAATGAATGGGACAAGGAAGAATGGGAGGATTAGGACTGTTACAGATAAAATGCAAAAAGAAAAAAAAAATCAAGAGAAAATTCAGCTTTTGACATTTGAAATCTAATTTCGCAGCATACACGAGCCTTGCAAACCAGGCCATTATCTTTGGAAATAACTGTCAAAATTAATTTGGTTCCTCTTTTAGGGTAATGAGGGTTCAGTCTTGGCAACACCAACAGGAAAAGACTGTGGGGTCAAATCCCACTCTCCATTTTCTGCCCTGGGATACTGGGAAAGAGTAAAGGAAAGCGGAAGAGCCATTCCAGCAGATGTGTGTCCTGACTTTCCCAGAGTTGCCTCAGAGATAGGGAGGGGCATCAGGTAAGTGGGAGTAACCTTAAGAGTAGATAGGGGCTTGTACTGCTGCAAGCTCCACCATTACTCTAACCTCTGTTAACTTTAGGAGGAAGCCACCTCACAGGATTCCCCAGATGGCCCGGCCCTGTAACATAGCCAAATCTCATAGCCTTGGAAGCAGAAGTAGTCAAAGAGAGCCTCTTTGGTTTGGTTTTGCCAATTTGCAAGCGCAATACCACATGGCCAAGATATTGAGTTGAAAACCAGTAAGCCTGCTATGTGGTCCACCAGGGTAATACAGAGGAATCCAAAGCAAAGGCTGAAAGCGAATCAGGGCACAATCTAGGGTCTGACTTTCTTGAAGCCAAATGGAGTCAAGGCAGCCAGTCAGAGCAGAACAGCAGCTATCCATCAGAAGAGGACATATGCTGTACTAGCTGCAGATATCAGTCACAAATAATTGGTATACCCAAGCGAAAGGTGCAGGACTAAATGTGACAACTGGATGCTGAAATGGAGAAACTCAACTTTCACCACAGTCTCATAAATAACACCTTCCCAAATAAGCCTTGACTTCATTGTAGGGAAAGAAAAGGCCTTAAGAAAAGTTTATTTCAGAAATTAGCCATTTTGTCCATGAGATTTCAAAGACTAATTTTGACTGCCGACTATAAGGACTGTTTAAAGCAGACTGGACACTTAGTTCATTTTTATCAGCAGAGGAAGGCAAGCTCAGTTTTCCTACACATCCAGTTAGAGTAAAGGTTAGACCATGTGACTCGCCTACAATATCTGTAATAGGATAGTATCTGGCATATGTTTAGTGTTCGATAAACATCTTTATTTTAATAACTGAAACAATTAAAGGACTGTCTAAATAGCTATGATTCTTGGATTCCAGTGTATTGCTAAGATTAAAAAGAAAATGTAAATGACCTTTTAGTTGCTCTCTGCTGCCCAGCCATGCAGCACTCAGAGGAATACAAAGTCCTAAGAAAACAGTATTGTTTTTGGAGGCCAAAATTCAAAGACTAATGAATCATTAACTTTGTCTAAGCTTACTTAACTTACTACCCCAGGAGAGCAAATGAATTAAGAGGATTCTGCTGCCTTCTCAGCAGCCTTTAACAAATCCTTGTGTCAGTATTTAAGGAAATCGCCATAATGGAATTGCTAACACTTAGTTGGCTTAACAGTTTACAAAGCAAGTTCACATACACGGTGTCATGTAGCGTCATTTAATATTTGAAGAAACGGCTTTGAAAAGTCAAGGCACATGGTCAGTAGTATCTCACTCAGACCCAATCTAGGTCTACAACCCACACAAATACACACATTTCACGAATGATCTGCCGAATGCCCATAATACCAAGCTTTTAAACACTAGTATGTCTTCTTGCACTCCTTATCATTCTATTTAATTTTAGAATTTTCTTAGAGAACTAATATTTCCTGAAACTTAATTGATACTTAAAAACTAGTATAGAGCAACAGTTCCCACCTACAGAGGTTGTGTCCTCCAGCCTGTTTTTTGTTTGTTTTTTAATTTGGGAGGCTCTCTCATTGATTGTGGGCACTACTTGCCGGATGTTCTGCATTCAAGAACAATCTTGTAAAGCAAAGAATTATCCTACGTCTCACACGTCTTTCAAATACCCTGCTGGACATATAAGTGAAAAAACTATGTATAGTTATCTGAGCTCATAACTTAACTCCTTTCAATGTATCAATATTTAAACATTTTATTTTTTGTCGCAGTTTAATATGAATATGAATTCTTCCGAAAGACAACTATTTTATAAATCCAGGGAAGTTTGGATTTTATTTTTCAGAACATTGTCAAGAGCCAGTTACCATTTAGGAAAACCAAGAGCTACACATGGTATTTGTGTCCCCAGTACAGCACACCTGTATCTGTCTGCACTTGACCTTTCCATTTTAGTAATTCTATGCATAGGCATAAGCTTCTATCTACTTCATCCAACTTCTAGTGAAGCCATACCCATGCATTTATACAATAAAGTATGTATCACTTTAAAATTAGTTTTAAAAATAGCATTTATAGGTAGAGAATATCATCTATTAGCTTCATTTCAGTATAATTAAAAGCACATTACAGAAGATTTTATACAAACGAGCTATTGGGTCTGATCATATTGAGAACCACTGTTTCAGGAAAATCCATCATGGTTCTACAAACATATGCTTAAGTCCAAAATTCAAGGAAAATAACCTGATAGTGGATTCCATTTGGAGTTTCTTTGCAACCACAGCAGGACCTGACATGCATAAGTCACCGCTGTTCCAGTGCTACATACTTTCCCATCCATAATAATCACTCCTCCTGGACACACGTCGCTATACCATGCACACCAATAAGATTTAAAGGAGGTCCCTGAGGGTCTATTTATGTGCAGGATGTTGAGGTGTAACTGAGCTCATCTATGTGGCTGAGAGAAACATGGACAAGCAACAGCATACCTATGAGTAGAAGCTGGTAGAAATTTACATAGTGATGAAAACAAAAATTTAACTATCCTTAGGAAACCACCAGGTAGCATAATTTAAATTAAAAAATGTGAAGAATACAGTAATTCTGACTTAAAGAGAAGTGCAATAAAATAAAGTTAAAATTCCTTTTTAAAAATGAAAAAAGAAGGAGAGGAAGTAAAAGGAACTTTCACTTAGTAAACTGTTGGGTTATTTTGTTTTTTTTTGTTTTAATTAGTTTTTTAGCCAAATAGTTTGTATGCACCTCCTTACCACAGAACAATATTAAGAGAACTCTGAATTCAGCAACTCAAGAATTAGTTAAAATTTCTCCAGCTGCACAGTCATCTCAGCATTGCTCCAGAGTTATGCTGTGAAAAATCAATTGTGTACTGTGACCAAAAGAACAAGTTCTGGCTCTGGGTTTTAACTCCATGTATTTCCTTGTAAAATGTTTTCAAGTTTGGAAATAAACTACTAGTCGTTAGCCACCTCCACAAGGGAGCATGTTCAGTGACTGTTAGAATCTGCTGGGGGCCAGCCTGGTGGCGTAGTGGTTAAGTTCTCGTACTCTGCTTCAGTGCTCTGGTGTTTGCCGGCTCAGATCCTGGGCCTGGACCTATGCACTGCTCATCAAGCCATGCTGTGTCATCCCACTTAGAAGAACTAGAAGGGCTTACAACTAGGATATAAAGCTATGTACTGGGACAGTGGCAAGAAAAATAGAAGGAGGAAGATTGGCAACAGATGTTAGCTCAGGGCCAAGGTTCCTCAAGGAAAAACAAAAAAAAGCATAGCATAAAAAAAAAAAAAAAAGAATCTCCTGTACCTCTTTTTCTTCTTCTACCTTTTACCCTTCTTGTAGCTTGACACAGTCCACTCCCCTCCTCCTCCACACACACGTGTCATGAGTTAAGGTTCTGATCCTCTCAACCAAAGTGAGAAGAATATTACTTTGATTTTAATTGTACCATGACATCTGACGTTGAGGAAGAGTAAATGATCTGTCCACGTTCACATTAAACCCTCTCATCCTGCTTACCTTCCTGACACAGCATACATAGAAAGTCTCAGTCCCTACTTCAGAGTCACCCAGAGTTAGCCAATCTTAGTACTTTTAGGTTGATTTACTGAATTTCCTGGATTTGGGTTCTCACCTGATGCAGCTATCTTCCTGTCCCACCAACATTGACTTCTAACCTATCTCTGATAATTGGATCCTAATATCCTCTTTTTTTCAGATTTGATGTCTGCAAGGCAACCCATGTTCTATACAGGGGTTAAGGGATGACAAAGATACATATTAACCCAAGGCCTCAAAAATCACCCAGCAATATTGTTTAGGTAGGAATCTTGGGAGCATTTTTACCACAGTGTTTAGGACACTTCAAATTATTGATGCATTCAAAACACGTTTAGCACTTAATTTTCCTAAGACATTAGTAACCTCAACTCACATAGCTCATAAAACCTGGGAATATGTCTTATCCATACATAAAAAGTGATTCAAATCTGTTCTCTTCTTGTCCACAGGGTTCTTAATCATTTTGTCTCATAATTAGTAACTACCAATAAGCTTCATTTTGTGTCTATTGTAATACTGGGAGCAACTTATTTAAACTGATTTTCATCTGGAGCAACTATGAATCCTGTAATTATCGTTTATGTAACACAAACCATACAATATCAAATGAGCTTCCATTATTAAAGAGAAAGGCCCTCGGAAGATCTAATAATGAGGGCTAACACCATGGTAAGACTCATCTGGTGCCATAGCGGGGCATAGAGGATTAAAATGGCGACACAAATTAAGTTCTAGCAGTATGAAATAACATATTGTCTACAATGCAAAATAACTTTAATAAAAATGATAGCTTCTGAATCATCATATGTAGGTGAAGGATTATTTAGCTTTAAAGCCTTTTGGAATAACATTCTATCGTTCATTTGATTAAGTTTTAGAATAGCTTAGTTATGATCTTAACTGCTATGGCTGGAAAAATACTAAATTGAGATGAATATTTAGTCAAACTACATGTAGCTTTCAAATTTCAGATATCTTCTCCATGACTAACTTACTTCATGTAAATTCTCAATGTATCATTTTAAGACAAAGAAGCAGACAATAAGCTGATTCAGTGACCATCACTCTAATATGCTCTAAATTAGATATCACATGAGCTCCAGGATCTAACGGGACCACTTTAACACATTTTAAAAATTGAGTCCTTTGGACATCACAAGCATATTTTCCTTTAGTTTAGTTCTTCAAAGCCCAGATATGTGGAAAGCTAATGGCCTGTAAGTAAATTAAAGCAATGAACATCTTTTATATCTTATTACTCAGGTACATTTCAGACTTACTCTCATGAAGACATGGAAAGTACACTATGTAAATTCTGACTTTTAACCTTCACATTTATCCCTGTCAAATGTGCTTCATCTATTTCCTGAGCTCAAAGTGAAAAGAGCATTGTAGGAGCACATCAGTGTAGCCAAGACACATGTTTCTGGAAATTTGTATATAAATGAAGTCTATAAAAATCAAATTGCATCTTAATTGCACTAGAAAAAAAAGTTCTATTTGAAAAGACACTTTTGTGTTTTCAAAAGCAAAGAACTATTTGGAAAAGTTAATCATCACTTTGAATTATTTTCTGTATTAGCAGGTTTCAAATTTAACACACTGAATAAGATAAGGTACTCTTGTTATATATAATTAAGTAATAACAATAATATATTTGCATATTGTGATAAATAAAAACTACTAGCTTTGGGATCAGCTGGATCTTGGAAACCCTACAGACACTTACTAGCATGTACCTTTAGCCTCTGTTTCTTCATCTGTAAAATGGTGATAATATGTATCTCTTAGGGCTGGAATAATGATTAAATTTGAAAACATTTGCAAAGTACAAAGCATAATACTCAGCATACCCTTATCAACTTTACTGTTTATCCTGTGCCTTCATATACATTATCTTATTTGATCCTATCAACCAAGTGAAGGGAATTACTTGTATCTTTAATTGTATGGATGGGATTGGAAATTGAGTAAGTATAAATGATTTGCTCACAGTAAGTGATTAACTTGAAATTAAATCATTAATTTTTTTTTCTTACCATGAAAATGGGGAGTGAGAAAAAGAACGTAAGGAAATCGTATTTTGAGTTACTACCTCCAGGTTATCAAATCTAGCCTTTTCTCTAATACTTTACCCTTTACATGTCTCAGCAATGGTTATGGTTCTATCACTGGGAGATCCTCCCATTTGAAGTCAATTCCACATTCTCATTTATGACAGGCTGCGGAAAGCTTAGTGGGATCTGGGGAAATTTCAACTCTATTTTCCAGAAAGATAATACCAGCACTCACTAAACGTGGTGTTTTCAAACACACAGTGCACGAAGCAGTATTAAAGTTACAGGGAGCAGGGGATGGGGAAGGGAAAGAGAACTTGAAATGTGCACGAATGATGGTTTCTTCCACTGAGAACACAAGGGAATAAAAATGAAAGGAAAGAAAATCAAATGAAATCTCTGTATTTTAAAAAGAGCAAAAAATAGCTACTTATACATCATTTATAAATACATGCCAGCTGCATATTAATACTAAATGGAATGAAGCAACATTTAAATTTATTTTTGTAAATCTAACCACAAAAATGCATGCTGTATACAGAATGCCCTATAATGAAAAACACAGCTTTAATCTCTGTCAACAGTTGCAAGAGCAGCAACTTATACAGGATGGCAATTTAATAAAAATCTCTAAATATTCTCTCATGCTGGAGAAAACTCCTTAAATTACAAAAGCTTTGGTCGAGTTTTTCTACTAAGGAGATATCTAAATTTGATATGAATCTCAGGTTACAACATCCATGACTTTCTAGGATATAATTCATTGACACCTCAGGCAGCAATTTAAAAGACTTGAGTTCTTGGACGTGGAAAACCATGGTATACATAATAACAGCTATTGTTATTATAGGTGGGCAGAGATGATTTCATAAAGGGAATCATTTAATGAAAACTTTCAAAATAATATTAATAATATTAGTTATCATTTCTTGAATCCACTATATCGGCCACTATGTGAAGTGATGTGTAAACACTCTCCCACTTAATTCTTTCAAAACCCTATAAGGTGGATATTACTATTATTATCACCATTTTGAAAATGAAAAACAGAGCAAAGAGAGTGTAAGCAAGTTGCCCACAGACAAACACTAGTAAATGGCATAGTCAGGTTTGAACCAGGTCTAACAAAATTTACAGCCCGTTTTCCTACTAAACAGGGCTTACACCATCTGTCAATTCTTAGTAGCTTCATTTCACAAATCTCAGAATTCTTGACAAATGTTTTTAGAAATAAGGAGGTTAACTAGGGTAGTTAAATGAATTTCCAAACATTGCGACAAGTACAATATTGAGCATTCATTGAGCACTTATTAGCACTGTACTGAGGGCATTACATGCCTGCTCATTCAACTTGACAATGTCCCTGAGAGGTAGGTTACTCTGTCAATATTCTCATTCTCAGTGTAGGAATCTGGTGCAGGAGCTTAAATAATTTGTCCCGATCACACGTCAAGTAGGTAGCAACTGGCAGTCTGAGTCCAGAGCCCAAGCGCTTAAGCAAAGCATTCAAATGCTTCTTACTCAGGCAGTTCCTCATAAAAACAGTTCCAGATTGTGCAGGTCTCACCCTGAGAGGTGGGGAGTGTAGGGATCCAGACCTCAAGTACATCAGCCAGGGAGGGGTGGAGAGGTCAAGGACAGATTCATCATACAGCCTCCCGAGGACTGAATGTCACCAAAATACCTACTTACAATTACTGATAACAGATCAAGCCACAGAAATATATTATTTAGAATGACAGCAAGGAAGCATCAGTGCAAATTCATCTTTGCCGTTAGAAGAGTGAGAACAGCTAAGAGTCAATTATTATCCATCAAAACATCGGTCTTCTATTCCTCTTTCATATCCAAACACTGACCATAAAGTCATTTTGTTACCTTGGCTTGGAGCAAACATTTCATGTTTCTATTTCCTTACTACACTAAAAACAATAGTGGTCAGCATATAAAACAACCTCTGCTTATCTCATCTCACAGGACAGAAAATGCTACACATATTTTGACGAGAGAATAGTCTGAACATATACTAAATTCACAGCTAATCCTGTCATCAAGTATTGGATAGTCTAACAAATTTCAAATAAAAATATGTAGCTAAAATCCCTCCTGGTAAACATTATTTTCTGAAAAATACTGCTTTAACAGGAAGCAAATGGGCAATCTTTCAGGTGAATTGTTCTAGTTTTCTTTTTAATGTAGCCTGAAGCAGAAAGAAAATCTGACCCATCCCCACGTCTCAAATGCCAATTCCAAGGCATCAAACTGCTTAAATTAGAGCCAGAAAGGGCATGTTTCTTTCTGTTCTTGGTTTAGAGCATTCTTTGACCTTATATTATATATACCAAGTATATATAATATAAATATATATATTATATATATTTAGTATGTATATTTAATATGTATGATATGTATATATTAATTAATTAATTTAATATATATTTAAATATATAAATTAAATTATATATTTATTAGATATATTATAAATTATAATATATTTATAGCTATTATATATTATATATTCATAATATATTCATATAATATATTCATATAATATATAATAGATGCAACTATATAATATATTTATAATATAATATAAATTATATATTTAAGTTATATCTAAAATATAAATATATAATTTATATATCTATTAAAGTATATATATACATATATATAGATATATATATCCAGCATATATAGATATATATATAGTATAGTATAAAGTATATATATAGATAGATATACATAAATATAGACATAGATAGATAAATAGATAGATAGATAGATAATGTGGTCAAAGAATGTTCTGGGCCAAGAACTGAAACAAATAATATATACATTATTCAACCTCCAAAGTAATTTCAATTTCCTTACATATCCCCTAGTGATAGAGGTCTAACTGGATTATCAGCCAATTTCCTCTCCTTCAATTACTTACCATTAACACATTTCAAATGTATGCTGGAATATCATCACTTTCATCAAATAGTGTTATTGAGAAAAGACAAGAATTCATGACCTTGATCCATCTTGCCACTTGACATTGGGAGAATTAGAATTTAAAATGAATTTAGTTGTTTACAATTTTAAAAATTGACACCTTCCTAACACAGAGAACATTCCTCTAAAAACTGATGATTATATTTAAAATTAATACAAAAATTACATTATTAACTTTCAACCTGTGCTTTTACTTTCAGGATTTTCTAGAACTATGACAGTGATGATTTATAGTAAAAGTATATTTCTCATCCTCCCTAAAATGGCATCTTCTTTTCAAATTAATACTAAGATACTTTTACGCAAATTACTTTATCAATAAGCAATATGTAAGTAAAATTCCTAAGATACCTGTAGTATATTCACATAAATTAGCACAAAACCTATACCTCTGCTAAGGAAAAAAAACCAAACTTTTAAAACCTGATTTTCCTTATGGGTTAAAGTCTTCCCATTCTCATGTTCTTTTAACTCTAGCCTCAAAATATTTGTTATTCCAAAATATTTCCCTCTGATTCCTTCCTCCTTTTTCCTCCAGTCAAAATTCTACATACCTTCCCTTCCAAGTATTAGTGCAATATTTTCTCTTTTGTAGAACATACCTGACTTCTCTTCCCAGTCATAATTAACTGTGCCCTTAGTCCGCACTTTCCAAAGAACTTCTATCATAAAACTTGCCATATTGTTTAGGACATGGAGCAGGTATCCATGTCCCACTCATCCATGGTCAGTCCAGTCATGGTACTCCTACAGTCAGTTTTTCATGGTTTAGCCATTACAAAATCAGACACAGGCACTACCTCAGGCATTTTCCTGGCTTCTGGCTTTAATTTTAAGATACAATTATCCATTCTTGAGAAAGACTTTCCTTCTTGAGGCCAACATATTTTACTATACTATCCTATACTCCTCTCTCTTATCATTTCTTCTACTGATTTTCAGATTATTCTCCTACATTCATGGAAAAAAAATCAGGTTATGGTCTCCCTCTCCAATCTAACCCATGTAATAATTTTGAGTGATTTCAATACACAGAGATAACCTATCCAATTTCCTAGCTTTTTGGTTTTTTACTCTCTTCTCCTATAATAACATCTATTTCCAAATCATTTCAGCAATCCACTCATATAACCCTAATCTATAGAGTACCACATGACTCAGAATTTTTCTACCTGTAAAATCTTTAAACTATTTCCAGCTCTTTCATTCCCTTATTCTTCTGAAGTTCTGGAACCTCTAATTCCTTGATCTGTGTATTGCCTACTGATCTATCAGTTTCTTCCTGTTCTCATTCTTTTTGAATAGCCCTGATGAATCACATTTTTCTCTCACCAAAAATCTCAATCAACTCATCTACTTGTCTTTCATCAACTTTAGATCACTTCTAAAATCTAATAGTACATTTTTTGCATCTAGCCTGCATAACACTACAGAAAGGAAATCTTCGTACTGACTGACTGGGTTACTACTAATTGGTGATTTCCAGGGTATTCTCAAATTCAACAACACACCTAAACCAAACTTATTTAATTCCCAATTAAATTCTGTTCCACTTACCATATTCTCTATCTCAGTTATGGAACCATCCAGTTATTATAGATCTTCAACTCCAACATGCTAAAATGCAACACATTCTCTTAAATATCTCTAAAATCTGCCCCTCTTCTCAATTCCCACTGCCAATACCTTAGTTGAAGGCTCCAATATTTCTCACCTAGCTGAGGTCTGTGGCCCCCTAACTAGTATTCTGCTTTCAGTTTTTTTCAAATCTTTTTTCCATGTTGTTGCCAAAGTGATCATTTTGAAATTCATAGCTGACCGCACCACTTTGCTGATAAAAAATTAGCCTGTGAGTGGCTTTCACTACTACAAAAATGAAGACTAAACCCCTTGGCTAGTGTACAAGTTCCTTTAAAATCTGCCCCCAGGGTAACTTTTAAAGCCTCATCTTCAGCTACTTCCTTAACTTCTTTACTCTGTAGTCACTATAGCAACAATGAACTACTATAGTACCCCTGCAACTCCCTTGGCATGGATATTTCTGTTTAAAATGACCCTAGCCTTTGTCCACCTGATAATTTCCACTACTCCTTCAATTCGTAGGTCAAGCATCATCTCCTTTGTGAAGCCTGCCCTAGTTTCCCCATGGCTTCATAATAACTAGACAAAGATAAGTTCTTCGTTCTTTGTACAACAAATGGCCTTTTCTTTTACCTCTACTGGTAATTACTCTATGTAGTTATTATTTCTTACATATCCTTCTTACCAGTCTGTGAGTTCCTTAAGAGCAGGAATCATGTCATATTCTTCTTAGTTTTCCTAGTATACAGAACAAGTACTGATAAATAGTAGGCATTTAGTACAAGTTTGATGGATGACTATATCAGAGACCCTGTAAGAATGAACTACGCTTGTCACATTAAAGGCCTGCAGACACTCAGGTTGACTAGATGTGTTGTATTTCAATTCAGAAGCTGTTTCAAGAACTGATATCATAATAGCTTCCACACACAGCAAGATAAGTGACAAACTGAGGAAATTACACATACACAATCCCATTCACAGAACTGGACATAAATAAAAAAATTGTAACAGAAACTGTAGATAACTGAAAATTAAATTATATTACACTAGGTCTTTTTTTTTTTGTCTGAAAACAGCCATTTGGTGTCACAGAATGAACAGGGCTCTGGAGTCAGCCATCAAATTTAATCCCATCTCAAGTGCTGTATTTTTGTATGACTTTCAATCAATTGTTGAATGTTTCCAAAGTTTGATTTCTCTACCTATTAAATGTGGACATTAATATACAATGAAAGGATGATTATTAGGAAGATTATGTGAGTGATTGGCACACAGTATCTGGTTGATAGTGAGATAGACCATTTATGATAGTCCTTTTTCCTATAGATCTAAATATTTATATGTCTATATCTCTATCTCTATCTATATTAAAAATGTCTTTTTAAGAATACGTGTTCAGAATGCATAAGCTTCATATATTAGCTATACAGTTAATCTATATGGTAGTCTCTGGGCAACAATATTTCTATTCATCTGTGAAGAAACTGTTCTGATTAAAAAAATTGTTGCTAAGGAAGTCAAAATCAACTCTCAATAACTTATAGGCAACTTAAAGGGTGTAAATGATAAATTTATTAATAAATTAAGGCAAATGAAAATGAAGGAATGAAAGCAGACCAAAATAATGAGATGCATGGAGTTGCATGCAAGAAAAGGTTAAATTTTGTACATGTTTCTAGACTACCCAGAATGTCAGAAATATATCCCATCATCTAGCTCCAAGCAGATGCAAGATGGCACTACCATTAGGTCTAGTGGAAGACAACATACCATATAGTTGGCTGGCTTTCTCTTTGTGTCCCTATGTGTGACTCTTGGTCTCTAGATCACCCTTCTGGCCTAGATGATAGCCACCTTTCACTCCACAGCAGCTGGACATCTGTCCATCCTGCCCTGGTCCCTCAACAAAGCCCTTGTTGGCTACAGAAATATTCTTTCTCTGGGTCTCAGGTCCTTTAGTCTGATTCTGTTGCCTTCTACTTCCCTGGAAATTTAAAATGCTCTGGATAGTTATACATGCTGTGTCACCAGAGTTTTTATCTCTACCATTTACTTTTAACTATTTTAACATTCATTAATTAAGCACCACTATTTGAATGGTATTATGTTGGACCTTAGGGCCCAGGGTAAAAGGAAGAAGAGACACATAAACCAATGAAGAAGAGTTGTTCCACAATCCTAGGACCAATGTCTAGACATGAGAGAAACAAGAAAACAAACAATTATAAGAAAGCATGACAACTGCTTTGTTTAGTATGTTGAGATGTGCAGTGGAAGTTTAGGCATTCTTAAATTTAAAGATGGATATTTACTTAATATTTCCAGTATGTAGTGACTACATGTTCACAAGAAAAATCTTCTTTGAATTAAATGTATTTCCAATAGGTAAATTTGTATAAAGTACACCAAGGCGTATATGTAAAATCAGTTATACATTTAACGTATTACCTTTATTAGGATAAAAAGCACAAAAACCTTCATAATATCTGGGTAAGACAGCATGTATATTCTCTATATTTTACGAATTATTAGGGGCTGAATGGCCACTGTCAGGGGCCAGGAAGAGCAGACTGGCTAATATTCTTTAGATGGGATTTGCATTGACCATTGCCAGGCCTTGTTGTCTGTTCCAGCTCCCATCTGGACCCTGTTAACATCCAGTCCTGTTGATCTGCCTGTTAGCCTACTCAGATTCTACAATCTGTCCAAGGTATCGCTCCCCAAGCTTTCTGGCTGTGTGGAAAGCAGGAAACACCAGCAGACCCCAAAGCTCACTGAAGGTTTCCATTTCCACGCTCCGTTTGCTCCGTTTAAAATTATTTTAAAATTAAACTTCTTATTTTAGACAATTGTAGATTCACATGCAGTTTAAAGAAATATTTCAGAGAGCTCCTCTGTACTCTTAACCCAGTTTCCCCCAATGGTAACATCTTGCAAAAATATAGTACAATATCACAACCAAGATATTGACATTGATATGATCCACTGACATTATTCAGGTACCAGTTCACTTGTACTTCTGTGTGTGTACTTCTGTATGTGTGTGTGTGTATGTATGTGTGTACATGTGTATATGTGGGTGTGGTAGTGTGTGTGCAGTACTATGCTCTTTTACCGCATGTGCAGGTTCATGTATCTAGCACTAGAGTCAAGAAACAGAACAATTCCATCAGCATAAAGATCCCTTGTGTTGCTCTTTCATAAACACATCTACTTCCCTCTTGCCCCTCCCACCTACAATTCTCTCCCTAACCCCTAGCAAGCATTAATCTGTACCCCATTTCTATACTTTTGTCGTTTCAAGAATGTTACATAAATGGAATTACATAGTATGCCATCTTTTGAGATTGGCTTTTCTTTCACTCACCATAATTCCCTTGAGTTTCATCCCAGTTGTTGAGTGCATCAATAATTCATTAATTTTTATTGCTGAGTAGTACGCCGTGGTACAATTGCTACAACTTTTAGTACATTGCATTTAAAAATGGTGTGCTAGAAGGCATCATGGGCTTTTGCATCAGGTAAGCTTGGGTTCAAGCTATGTACCCTTGAACAAGTTAGTTAATCTTCTTTATTTGAGTATACACCCATCTCAAATGTTTTCTAGAACATTACATTAGATAGTCACAAAATATCTAGCTTGGTTCCTGGCATCTAGAAATAGGAGCTAATAAAGTATTAGCAGCCACCAAGAATAAAAGAATTGGTTAAAACCATTGGGTAAAATGATACTTTCCCTACTTCCACCACTTTTTTTCTTATTTACCTATGGCTTGATTTTAAGATGAGCTCTTCAATGTAAGGACTTCTCAGAGATTTTTTTGGTTTATTTGTTCTAATAAATTGCTCAGTTTACATCTGCTACCTGAAGCTGCTAAATTAATTAAAATTATCATTTCTGGAGACTGAGCTGACTGGTCAGTTGCAAATTGTATGTGCAATGAAATGAGCTTGGAATATTGGCATTTTGAAAACCAACTACTTTAGAGACCAAAAAGAAAAAAAAAATATTCTATTTTCATTCATCTATGTTTGATGAAAATCATTTCATTAAGAAAGATCCACACGGACGTTAGTCCAATAAACATGGATTTCTTCCCATTTATTGCTTCCCTCCCCCTTTACTCTAAATCCCAAACTTCATATTCTTAAAGACTTTACAAACACCACTTATTAATAATCAATGTGTTTTACAAATTAAAGGCATATTAGCTGCCAATCAAAACTTCTGGTCAGCATGGGAACAAAATGCTATCACGCTAGATAATCGAATTTGAGTGAAAAACAAAGAAATTTGATTAGTCTAAATAACCTCATCATGCAAAAACATGGAAAAAATTAGGGGTTTTGTAACAATAAAAATAGATGTCAAATCCATACTGCTACCATCACAGATTCCTGAGGGCCAGAACATCTAGCCAATCTGGATCATTTTCTCCGAGTTTATGAACCTACGTCTCATTGGAATTCTCTAAGTTACCATGTCTTATTTACCTTAAATTGGAAAAAAAATTAATTTAGGAAAAAATCTTTACACTAGAAATTTTAAAAGCTATCTTAATAATTAATGAGCTTCAATCCTTAATCTACTATTGTCCTAATGAACTCTTCCATAATGGTTTCTTACACAGATACAGAGTCATCTATTCATTTCTGAAGGGATAGTCTTCTATTTCTTTAATAAATTTTCCTATAGCTTTGAATAACATGTTCAACACTTACCACATTTTTCTTCCCTACAGAGCTTTCTCTTCAGCCCAAGATATGACATGGCAATTAAGTGCACAGACTTCAAAGTCATAGACATTGGCCTAAATCTTAGCTCTTCCACTTAAGGGCTTGTGACTTTAGCCAGGTTATTTAAACTTCCTAAGCCTCGGTTTCCTCATCTGTAAAACTGAGATAATAATACCAATGCGTAATTCTTGGTATAAAAGAAAGGCTCAAGAAATATGCTTGATACAATGACTAATAATTCTTATAAGAAATAAGTAAATTTCAAACAAGGCCATTCTACTATTCATTCTTCCTTTATTTTCTTTCATCTTTTACAGAAATCTGTCAAGATAAGTTTTTCATTTTGTATACTTTTCATTTACCTCTTATTACTCTAGAAAATGAAATAAAATTTCATGACCTTAACATGGATCTCCAGACACGAATGATTAGTGGGTGACTGTATGTAATTAAAAAACAAAAAATGGACATCATAGCTAGACATTGCATTCCGATGCCTAACTAGTTGTGTGACATTAACATGGTACTTATTTTCTGCAAGCCCCAGTATTCTCATGTGTAAAATGAAGTAATAGCACCAAGCTTACAGGGTTATTCTAAGAATTAAATGCAATAACTTGGGTAAGATACTTGGCATCCTGCTTTATACTCCCTTCCTTTTCTGAAAAATTTGTATTTTAATATAACTGCAACAATCATGGTCAATAGGTACGTTACCTTGACAGACCAGACCAGTATTTCAAAAAGAGTAAAACAGGCCATATTTTATGCCTCTTCTCTTAACATATACCCTAATGCTCTGAAACTGCTTTCAAAATAAATGCACAAGGATTCTACTATAACAAATGGGAAGACATTATCTTCCTCTATGTGGATGACATGACCACATCATTATATATTAATGGTTGTATCAGGAGTTAACTAGTACTGGTACCTAATTATTGCCAAAGGAATGACTCAACATGAATTATGCTCAAACTAAAATCACTGTATTTGGAGACATTCTTCACAATTCGACTAGTCATTGTGTCTTCTGGCAACTTAGTTTGCTCAATTACCCAGGGGTACATTTCATAGTATCAAGAAAATGCCATTTTGATCATGTACAGTTATTCCACATTATTCTTCAGTGAAAAAAGTGATGCTGATAATGTAAATCTTTGAATTGCCCATAAAATTTTCTAAAATTTCCATTTAGTCTGTAAAACAAAATCAACCTTTATCTATCACAAACTAGTTCCCTTGTCATACCATAACAGTTCTTAAAAATATAACTCAGTCGTCCCAAATTCCTTTACTCTGAGAAGTCTATTTCTTTCTTGTTGAAAATCTGTGGAGCTCTAAGTCCTTATTCTGCATTTAAAATATCATTTTTTTAAAGATTTTATTTTTCCTTTTTCTCCCCAAAGTCCCCCTGTACATAGCTGTGTATTTTTAGTTGTGGGTCCCTCTAGTTGTGGCATATGGGACGCCGCCTCAGCATGGCTTGATGAGCGGTGCCATGTCTGCACCCAGGATCCAAACCAGCAAAACCCTGGGCAGCCAAAGTGGAGCACGTGAACTTAACCACTCGGCCACAGGGCTGGCCCCTAAAATATCATTTCATCTGCAATACTTTGCAGTGGAGCACTGACCGCTAGAAGACCCAAATTCTAGTCCCAGGTATTCCAAGCATTAGCTTTTGTTTGCCCTTGGCTCAGATACTAGAAATACTAGAGGCTCAGTTTCCTCATCTATCAAATGGGATTTCCTACCTACTGCACCTGCATCATGGGGAGGAGCAAATGAGTAACGTATATTGAAAGTGTTGGGAAATTGAATTAAAAAAACAATGTGTCAGGAGAAACATTGTTACAAATATAGTGAAGCATGGAGTCATTTCATATCTAAGTCTTCTCTCTTCCAACGTGGTTAGCCATGTTAAGGTAAAATGATCCAATCTTCCACTATTTCAATAGAGGTTTTATGCAACTTCTTCCACTTGCTGAGAATTTTGTCAGGGAAGCAAAATTATATTTGCCTGAACATATTAATGGCTAAGTGTGCATTTAAGAATACATGGTATAGGTGTGAAGTGTGTACTAACAATATACCATTCCCTAAACAATCTATAGTATTGAAAAGCCAAGACAAACCATTTTATAAGAATAAAATTAAGAAATCTGCCATTATACACCATAAAGCCGTTTGCTATCTATGTCATTCTTAGCTATTGTAATTTTACTTAGCTATTGTAATACACTTATTTGAGTACTTTTTGAGTACTGTGTTTTCTTTTTTGGACACTGGGATTTACAGTACAAGAGATGCTTAACTTTTCACCTGTATTTTTATGCTAATAACTTCTGACATTTTAAATCTCATCACTAATGATTAACATCTTTGCTTTATGCCAGAAGCTGAAAACTGATAGGCCCTTGCATATGGTGACACCTTTCAACAGTCACACAGTCCAGCGGTTACTAATTTTCCAACCCAGTCCCTGAAGATGACATTTTGATAAATTTGCGAAGGACTTTCTGAACTATTTATTAGTTCAATACATGAAAAAGTACACCTTCAGTAATGACATTTTGTTCTTAAAATAACTTCATATGCTTTGTCCATTTTTTATTTTTAAATTGAGCTACTTACAGAATTTCTTAAAATACCACCAATAACTCATAATTAACAAATGGCACACTTCTATTTCTCATCTCATTACACTCAAAACACTGCATTTTTATTTGGAGTCCAAAATTATTTTTCCCGAAAGAAATATCTGCCATGATACTTTATAATCCTCCTGCAAATGAATGAGATGCACATCAACTTTTTCATCCTTACTCAAAGTTAAAATGAGACTAAGTGAGTTTAAATTTCTCTCTCTCAGCATCAAGAAATGGGTCAATAGTTAAAATAAAAATGGAATGGACATGGTAAAACAATTCAGTGCTCTCCTCACTTTCCATGTCACATCTGAGATGTGGTATTAATAATCACATCAAGCCGCTAAGCATTTACAAAGCTGCTTCTGTGTGCTCAGAATAATGATGATTGCTTTCAAATTGTATGGAAATAAAGATCTAGGAGTGAAAGCTTTCAATTTTAATAAATCCACTGATGTTTTGGATATATCTGCTTTCTCCTTATTTATAAAAAAAATCAGCTTAGACCAATTTGGAAAAAATTCATCATCTTACCATCATAACAAAACTAACGCTTCTTTTTAGTATGTTAAATTTCAGACACACATATACAGGCATATTCCTTACATAGTTTTAATTATGTTGTAAACAAAATTATATATTTTGCTTTGTTAAGACCTTATATGACTTAACAATTTTAAGCCACCTAATCCAAGAATGCATGCATATGTAAAGAGAAGTTATCGGCACCATTCCACACTTGCCCAATATTTGAATGGTGAGGTTTGTTTTTGATTAGCACTGATGAGAAAAGATGACTGGTTTTACTGAAAAGCTAACATTATGAATTCTCACCCAGTAATCATTACCACAATGCTGGGGAATACCTAGAAAGGACCATCTGACCTGAAGTCAGAAAGAACAATGTTACAGTTTGAATTGTGTTCCCGTAAGTTCGTTGTTGAAGTTCTAATCCTCCATACCTCAGAATGTGACCTTATTCAGAAATAGGGTCACTGCAGATATAATTAGTTAATAGGAGGTCATAACTGGAGTAGGATGGGCCCCTAATCCAGTATGACTGGTGTCCTTATTAAAAGGAAGCCACATGAAGAGACAGACATTCACACAGGGGGAACGCCATAAGAAGACTAGAGTTATGCTACCTCGAACCAAAGAACTCCTAGAAGCCAGGTCCTTTCTTTGCACCATCGGAGGGAGCGTGGCCTTGCTGACACCTGGATTTCAGACTTCTAGCCTCCAGAACTGTGCGAAAATACATTTCTGTTGTTCTAAACCAGGCAGTTTATGGTACTTTGTAACAACATTTCTAGGAAACTAATGAAAACAATACATTAAAATGCTGTATCCCACTCAACAAATGTAACACTTTCCTAAGTCTTACAGTTTCTTAAGATTCTTCAAGTCACTCCGCAAATTGCCAGCACGCTCTTCTTTCTTAAATTAAGAATGCAAACATTTAGGGAATATAAATTGGTGCAGGCACTATGAAAACTAGTATGGAGGATCCTTGAAAAGTTAAAAATAGAAATACCATATGATCCAGAAATCCCACTTTGGGGTATATATCCAAAAGAATTGAAAATGGGATATGGAAGAGCTATCTGCACTCCAATGTTCATTGCAGCGTCATTCACCATAGCCAAGGTATGAAAACAACATAAGTGTCCATCAACAGATGAATGGACAAAGAAGAGATGGTGTATATATGGATACAATGGAATATTCTTAAGCCCTGAGAAAGAAGGAAATCTTACCATTTGTGGCAACATGAACAGACCTTGAGGGCACTAAGCTAAGTGAAATAAGCCAGACAAAGACAAATACTGCATAGTATCTTATCTTATAAGTGGAATCTAAAAAAAGTCACACTCATAGAAACAGAGAGTAGAAAAGTGGTTGCCAGGGGCTGGAGGTGAATGAATTGGGGAGAGGCTGGTAAAAGGTTACAAATTTTCAGCTATAAGATCAATAGAGTCTGAGGATATAATGTATAACATGGTGATTATAGTTGATAATACTGTATTATAGAATTTAAATTTGCTAAGAGAGTAGAACTTAAATGTTCTCTCTCACACACACAAAGATAAATATGTGAGGTAATGGATGAAAAAAAAGAATGTAATCATTTTATTCTCCTGCTTAAAATAACTACAATGACTTCCCCATGTCTATAGGGATAAATTAAACATAGCAAGCAAACATAGAAATGACAGCTTTAATCTTTATGATAACTTACTATGCATGGAGTTTAAGCCATGTTTATTATATCCTCATGGCATCCCTTTGAACTAACTATTAGTATTCTCATGTTAAAGGTAAAAAACTAAGACTTGGTGAGGAAATTAACTGCCCACAGCCACATCACTAAAGAAAGCCCAAGCCAGGATTTCATAGTTGTCTTCCCCCAGGGCACACATATTTAGCCACCACGTGAGAACTACAATAAATGAAAGTCCCTTCCAGATATGGCTTCTATTTGTATTGTACTTCACAATGTTGTCAACATTGTGAAAGGAAACCCCCCCCCCGCCCCCATCAAGTTAACATATCCATCACCTCACATATTTACCCTTTTTTTCTTTTTGGTGACAATACAACACATTATTAATCTAAGAAAATATAACATGTTACTAAACTAAGAAATTTTCATGGTTGCAAGTTTTTGCTATTACAAACAGTGTTGCAATATTTGAACTAAAATGTAAATCTTCTTTCTCTTTAATGGATCCTCTCTAAAGCCAGAGAACAGAACATTCCTGGCCCCATAGTAACCTCTCTATAAATGCATTGAACAAATGTTGAATCTAAAGCATATTTCCTTGATCATATGGAATATTATCTAGCAGTTAAAAGGAATGGACTAAATCTATATCTATCAAAATTGATAAATCTAGAAGACATAATGTTAATGTTGACAGGTAAAAGGCAAGCAGAGAAAATATATGTAGTTTTATATGTATGATATGGTTTAGATAAAAATTTGAAAGGCATAATATTTTATAGTTTTTATGATCAAATGTATATGCATGTACATAATCAAAAATGTATATGATAAATGCCAACTTCTTAGAGAGAGAAGAAAAGTAAAGGGATAAGAGAATGGAATCTATCTATATCTGTTATGTTTTATTTCTAAAGAAATATCAAAACAGAAAAAATCACATGCACAAATAAGGGATCTAAAGTTGGTGTGCCAAATGTCACCAATTTATTAAATCAGGTTGGAAAGTGCATAGATATCTATCTTATTCTTTGCTATTTCATTTTTTTACATATTCCACAATTAAAAGTAAAAACAAACTAGGGCCGGCCCAGTGGCGCAGCAGTTAAGTGTGCACCTTCCCCTTCGGTGGCCCGGGGTTTGCCAGTTTGGATCCCGGGTGCGGACACGGCACCGCTTGGCAAGCTGTTCTGTGGCAGGCGTCCCACATATAAAGTAGAGGAAGATGGGCACGGATGTTAGCTCAAGGCCAGTCTTCCTCAGCAAAAAGAGGAGCATTGCCAGCAGATGTTAGCTCAGGACTAATCTTCCTCAAAAAAATAAATAAATAAAATAAAATAAAAACAAATCATTTAAAAAGTGTAGCATCAATGTAGAGGGAAAGGAAATAGAAAAATCACCATTAGGCAAATGCCATAGTAATGATTGCTGCAGACAGGATTCACTCATGGATGCTAAAATTAGTGGGCAAAAAATGATGAGAAAGAGGATATTTGTGGAGTCTCAAAGTACCTCTTCTAAAATGCTTATTAATTACAAAGGGAAATATAGAATTTTACAGTAGAGAAACCCAGGAGACACCATCTTACCCACGTTTTCAAGGTGGATAACATCACCAATCTTAAGACATATGGACATCACAAGACTCTTGGTTCTACGCACTGTGAAGGACACGATGTGATTTCTCTTGTATTCTTGCCAAAAATGCATAACCTCATTCAAACCACAGGAAAACATCAGACAAAAAAAACAACTGACTGGTAGTCTTCAAAAGTGTCAAAAGCATGAAAGACAAAAGACTGAGGAAATGTCACAGATTGGAAGAGACTAATGACAAACTAAATGTCATGTGGGAACCTGTATAGGATCCTAACACAGAAAAAAAATTACAGAGAAAACTGGTGAGATTCACTTAAAGTCTACATTTTAGATAATAGTATCACACCAATAGAATTTTCTAGTTTTCATAATTGCACTATGGTTACACTACACATTAACATTAAAGGAAGCTGGGTGAGGGATGTTTGGGAAATCTCTGTATTATTTTTGCCATGTTTCTGCATGTCTAAATTAATTACATTTTAAAAGGTAAAAAAGGAAGTGTGCATCCCTATTAATCCTTCAAATTTACCTGTATGAATTTATCCCAAGAAAATAATCAGAAAAGCCCACAAAGCTATACGTATGTGTGCGTGCTTACGTGTGTGTGTGCATTCCATTACGGCATTGTTTTAAAAATTAAAATAGAAATAACCTAAATGCCCAACAAATAATTATGTTACAACCACACAAAGCTAAATGTAGCCATGAAATTAGGATATTCTAGATATATTGACATACAGAGATGTTGGCAATCTATTGTCATGTAAAAAAAGCAGAATAAAATACATATAAAATATAACCTAATTAGTATTTTGTGTATTTTTTAATCTTTGTATTTTAAGTCCAAAAAGTTCTTATTTCTGAATATGTACAAAGGAATTGATCTTGAGCAATCTACAATATAAAAAAAATGTTAACATTTGCTTTTTATGTGAGTTAGGATAAAGGAGTGTTCTGTTTGTTAATTCCCATTTCCAATAGTTCTAACAGTGCAATTAAAAACTATGTTGTTTATAGAATTCAAGATGTTTTGGTGATGGATACCACAAAAAAACTAATATTATAAATAAAGCTGCTCCTTTTTATTATTGTTTTAGTTAGTACTCATGCAAATAGAGGCTTTTTGAAAAAAATTTGTCACTACAGCAGAATTTCCACCCTCAGGATAGCAATGAATCTATGACACTTCAAAAAAGAACTGGATCACTTTCAAAGAAAGCCAGCATCATCAAGAGAGTCCCTGTTAGGGGATGATTGATCTGTTAATCGTCTCTCTATACAGGAGAAAAGATCCTTAAACTCTGACACCCTCTGATTAAAATGCAACTGTATAGTTTCTAACTTAACACAATTTTCCTTCAAAAACAATAAATCATTTTAACATGAATACATCAGGCATGCTTCCAACTCCCTTTGTAGTATAACTTTTAACTCTCGGTAAATATAGTTCATTTAAAATGATACACATTTTGGTGGGCGCTTATGGTTTGGTCCAGAATTGCATTAGTGTATCCTATTAATAGAGAACTTAATGTTTTAAGAATACCCTTAGGCTTGTGTTTATCTACGTCAATAGAACATGATTGTCAGAGGGGGAAAAGGCTTTATATAACTACTGCAATGTTATGATTTTACTTATCTGGAATTCGAGGTTAAGAGATACTTAAGAGAAGATTTAGGGCTAGAGTTTCCAGACCAGGCATGATGCTTTTGCCCACCATCTCACAATATGCATCCTCAATCACACACAACAATATGGTAAAGTATGAATTCACCCATTAACCACCTGCAGGGATACAAAGATGAATAACCAGTGTCTGCCCTCCAAGTGTTCACGAGAAGAGTTAAGGCATATAAACAAAACTCGTGGGCAGCACTCTATTATAATATCCACAGGAGCTAAACACTAATACCAATTATGAATCAAAAAAACATGAATAATCACAACAATGGAAACAATTTACCAAAAGGAATTGGTCACTACTATTTTAGATCTTCTAATTACAGTTTATTTTTTCTGACGTTGTTCTAGATAAATACTTCTTCTGAACACATACTTAATGGATTTTTTTTTTTTTTTGTAAAGTGATTCAAGCAGACAGAAGTTAAGCACTGTTTACACATGTTGGAGTCTTCAGTGTCAATTATGTAAACCTTGTCACTTCACTAGTAATATAACTACACATTTATTTAACATCCATCTTCAGAATATCTAAATGCTTTGACAGGTATGTCATTCTCCCACCTATGTGTGACAAATGGAGGAAGATGTACTTCATGAATGTTTTCAATCTTGGCATCTATTTAACAAATATTTATAAGGACCAACCATATGCCAGTCACTAATACTGAATTTTGATAAGCACTGAGATGTGCACGTCCTAGCTCCTGACGTTAAAAAACTCATCTAGCACTGGAGATTTAAAGCAGTTTGGGAAGTGCTTAAATAGAAAAACATATAAAAGGTCAATAAATAATGCACGCAATGTGATATAGAGGGAAGGGCATTAAACTTTAGAGACTTTCACATTTTAACTCAAACTGTGACCTTCCATTCACTAGCTGAATGAGCTTAACTTTTCCGTGACTCAGTATTCTCATCTATGAAATCTATACAATATAGCTCCACTCACTCTGCATAATGGCTCTGAGGATCCCATGGGAACACATGTGAAGGCATCAAAAGAGTGCTTTACCCACAGTTAGTGCTCAATGACTGGAAACTTCCTTATCCTTTGCCTTAATATCACAGCAGAGGGAATTGCTAATTCTGTCTAGTGCTCATTTTTCAGACTTTCAATTGTTCCCTTACCTAAGCTGCCCATTTCTTTTTCATAAAGGAGTTGGTCTGGCCATTCTAGAAGAACCTCCATGTATAACAGCGTGATTCTGTATTTCTAAAAATTAGACACTGATCCCATTTAAGTGTTCATTTCTAGGAGAAAGTACCTTAGTAAAAAGACAAGACATGGTGGATATAATCTGTTCTAAATTAAAGATGGGGGAGCTTTCAGGGAATCGTTGAAATTTTTCAAAAGTTCATTTTAGGTCCAATGGGGAGAGCAGCCCTTAAAAATGTACTGATAAAGATTTTAAGTATTTTGTTTTTGCAAAAAGATGTGATTTTTATTATTCAGAAACTACCATTCTTTTAGTTAAGATATGTGCATAATTCAGTAGGGATCTAGTCCAATTGTTTCATTTTGTGGAGAAGTACATTTTTTAACGATTCATATTGTTTTGGCACAAAAATAAATTACAGTCCTGAAAAGCCCCAGAATAAATATAATGACAGCATACCTCACGCTGAATACTCCTCCATCTTCCCAACAGTTTGCTAAAGGGGAAAAAAAAAACTAAGAAGCACTTCTTCACTTCTTTCAAACAATGCACTCCTACTCATAGGCAGGGTTCCTTTGGGAAAAAGACTGCTCATAATGGAAAAGAATAGCACTGATTTACAGATTTTTAAACTGATGATTTTCAAGGAGCCTGGCTCTCAGGTGTCTGTGAATTCACTGCTCTATACTTGATCATTTTTTGGTCAAGGTTACTGACCTTTACAGGATGTTATTAGTGCAGGAATGATGGAATGTTTAGAAATGCAGCATGTTGAAAATGGTTCCCAGCTCAACTACCAATACATTACCAGTCATCTTTCAACTGCAGCTTTTTTTCTGATTCATTTGTGGGTGGTTTTAATATCGTTAGGAGCTTCTCTTGCTCGGCACAGTTCTTTACAGGATCTTTCCAATGCTATTTATTATTTTGGCACCAGTTTCTCTATGTGCACATACTTTCTTTTCTACAGCATATGAAATTATTTTTTCCATATATCTTTTAAAAATGGGAAAAAACTTTTTTAAAAGTTGTTTTTGTCCTATTTTCTCCTCTAGTTTGAATAAGCCACAGACACATATTTCAGTATTCCTTTCCTGCTGGAAAACCTTAAAAAGTAAGTCAAACAACTGGCACAAAGAAAATTTTGATTCAAACATTTTTTTTAGTAAATCAATTAACAAAATCATACTATTCACTAAAATCATTGTTAACATAATCATTGTCATGTGTCAGTTTTAAACAGCTTTTAGTTATAAGCACTTAACGCTCTACTTTAAATCTTACAATGAAAGGAAGACATAATTAAACACCTTTTCAGATGAGAAAATTGAGACTCAAAAAAGAGAAATAAGTTGTCCAAGGCCATACAACTATCAAGTGATAAAGTTGGGATATGAACTCATGTCTGCCTACTCCAGAGTCCATTTCTTACCAACTATCTCACTGTCTTTCAAATATTCCTTTGTAGAAGTGGAAAATAATCATTTACAACTAAATATAACGTGACATTTTTAAAACGCTTAATAAAATATTTATATATTTTCCCTGTAATGTGCCATATAATATTTGATACAAAAATAAGACACCCAGACTAGTTCCTCTTTACCCTAAAGTACCGTTAAGCATTTCTCACCATTGGCACTGTTGACATTTTAAGCAGGATGATTCTTTATTGGGATGGTTGTTTATGGGGGTCTCTACTATGTATTTTAGGATATGGAAGAGCATCCTTGGCCTCTACCTATTAGATACCAGTAGCATTCCCCAATTTGTGACAGTCAAAAATGTCTCCACTCATTGCCATCTGTCTCCAATTGACAACCACCGAGTAAGTTAAATGAATCTGTATGCTAATGGCTAAAAAAGATTCCAATTTCCCATAAAGAATCAAACATCTAATATTTTATAAGGCATAAGTCAGGATAGGAAAACATGTAGCCATCTTGAAAGAAATAGATGCCTCAAGTGGATAAATTCTGAATCAACTTTAAACTTCACAGGTTATTCCAATAATTGTAATATATTTTACAAAATTAAACATAGTTAGACGAGCAGGTTTTAGGATCTCCTAGACGAAAGACACCTTAAGTTGCACAACCTCCTTATTTCATATGTAAGGAAACAGATAAAGTGACTTGGTCAAGGTTGAAATTTTAAAAAACAAAGCAGCAGAACTATGCCTAGAAGAAAATTATCTGATTCTCAGTTCATTATTCCTTCCTTATGTATTATGTTTAGAAGGACCTATTTGACAATGGAATTGCATAGCCTTAATATTTCTCTTCTAAGATCTCATAATGTTCTTTGTCCTGAACGCACATGAGCTGAAAGAAGTCTTCAGCAACCAGTGAAAGATAGCTTGTTTATCTTTCAGTGGAAGGGTAACAGAATTATAAGCTGTACAATGAAGAGTGAGATGATTAAGGAATTTACTATGTACAGACACTTACACAAGTCTTGTCACTTGAGTTCTGACAGACCAACGCCTTCAGCAATCAACCCACAGCAACTTAATTAGTAAAAAGCTGCTGTCGTCTGATTAGCCAGAATCCCAAATGCTCTTGAACACACTGCTTCTTGCTCTGATTTGCCCTGTTACCATGCACATTGCATAAATAAATCACTGTTTATATTAGCTATACTATTGGTAAATGTTTCTGTCTAACATCAATGAAATAGTTATTCTAAGTACCTTCACTAAATGGCCAAAATGCCAGATTATGTAATTTACTTAATGATTCTAGATAATTTATAGTGATGAATGGCAGCTGCATTAAAAGATAGCTAAAGACAAGGAATAGTATACATTTCTCTAGTCACAACAAAGACTTAGATCTGATGAAACATAGTTCTAGGAACACACATGCCAAATATCTAATCAAAGAAGAAATTCTTTTTTCAAGTGGTGGAAGGCAAACCCAGTATCCTAAGGGGAATTATTAGTGCTAAATACTGTCACTACCACTATGTGATATAATAATAACCATGTACTCTTACCACATGGTTTGATAAGGTACCTAATGATGGGAGCTTGGACTTTGAAGTCAGATACACAGTCAAAACCAGATGCTCCCACTTATCAGCCGTGCAATGCTAGGCAAGGTACTTACCTTCTCTGATTTCAATTTCCCCAGCTGAAAAATGTAGATAATATCACTCACCTTTCATTAAGACTCATAGTAGTCAGCATTTAATAAACATTAAGTATTAATAGTTATCATGAAGTCATCAACCAAGTTTCTTCTCTTGGAATCCTAGAGAAACTCTACAAAATTTTTCAACTCACTACTCTGCTTTTAATTCCCTTAATCCTATTCATCTAAATATTTCTTTAGTCCATTTCTCTCCATCTCTGCTGCTACAATACTTGTGAAAGGCATGCTCATTCTCAAGTGGACTATTATAACAGACATTTAACCAGACACTACTCACTCATGCTTGCTCTCCAGCAAATTGTTTTATAAGCACTCTCACATGTTCCTGGTTTACAGCTGAGGCAAATCAAGCCCAGAAAAGTTCATTAACTTGAGACCACACAAAGAGTAAATGCTTGAGTCTGAAATTGAGTCAAACTTCTTTCCAACAGGTGATGATACCTCCAAGTGTAATGTGAAGACAGGATGTAATGGGAAGATTCACATAAAATATGAACCAGTATTTCTCTCAGCAATGGAAAAGACTTTAGTGTGAAGAACATCATGTATTTTGGTCCTGATTCCTTATTTTAAACTAGTAGTGAGGCTTTAGCATTTTAATAGTGCCTTAGATAAGAAATAATACATTAGAGTAGTTTTTGCCCAATGTAATTGTTTGGTTTTACCTCCAGGTTGTAAAGCTGAATTGGTATATAAAGCATCACGTTCCAAAGATCTTCACTCAAATGTCATTCTCATATTAATTGACTGTAATGGTTTCAATCCTCAATCATCCAGGCAATTGAATAGTTTTAATAACGTTCTAGAAGTTATAATAATGCAAATATGCTCAGAAACTTATAACACAACATTTGAAAGTTGGGAGATATAAATTTCAATGCATATATCCACAAATGTCTTTAATGGACTCCTAAGCATGTTTTTCACTTGAAAAGAAAATAAAGGTATCATTGGTCCAATGTGGTATTCTGTCTTTCTTTGATAACCAGCTTTTACTCCAATAGCTATGCTATGTGAAACAAGTGTTCCATGGATGTCAATTGACTTTAATGAGTGATTGATTGTACAATGGAAACTACTTTGCATTCCTTCTAGATGCTTTCACTGTGTGGAAAAGAAAAAACTCCATTTAGCTTGGGGCTGACATAGTGGAACATAATTCACCTTCCTCTGCCGTCTCTCCATCATGGAGGTTTCTACAGAATGGCAAGAATCACCACTTATTTTACTAGAACATGTACCACATTTTCTCTTGCAATATACCTAGGACAGGAGACCAATATAAACCAACAGAGTACAGGAGTAGGATACTAGCTAATCTATCAATTAAATACAAGAAGTAAGTAAATTCAGAACAAAACACATATGTCTTTCAAGCATCACACTTAGCCTGCAAGATTGAAAATGGAGTGGGGGACTGTTGTGACAAGGAATTTTGACAAAATACAGAACCACACATATGCAACTTCTAGCTAACAACAAACACAAGCATGCAAATGGTAAAAGCAGTGAAGAAAACACACCCAACAAAAGACATACAAAGAAGCCTAGAGAGTTACAAGTAAGCAGCAACAATACAAACATCAAGATTTGAAGCTAGCAATGCTCTAAAATTTGTGAATCAGGGATCAAGGCATCGCAATGTCCCTTTTATATAATAAACCCAATACACTGCCTGGCGAAGAAGACCCTGTGGCCCAAGGTTATTTTTTAAACTGCTGCTCTGGAAGTTTCTAAGTGCTAAATGATTCTGGTCATACTTACTTGGTTTTTAAATGACTCCCACATGGTTAATATTTCTGACATACCCTTGTATACGCCAGGTATATGGTTATGTCATGCAACGACTGTCATTTCAGCTCTCACAAAGAGTTGACACTTCAGCAAAAAGAGGAGCCAGCAAATAGAACAGACTTAGAAGTCACCACTTGCTGATTTGAAAAAATTACAATACAAATGCCTTTTCTTTAATCCACTTTGCCTTTAACAGCTTATACATCATCATTAAATATAATATGAAAATAAATATATCTTAATTTGGGACACTTCTGAACTCTGAAATTCCTCTATATTTGTGTTTTACTTTCACTGGATATTTTATTATTACTTACACTGGTTATTGCTCAAAATGACACAAATGGTAAGCTAAGATTCTGTGGTTAAAATATCAAAATAGAGCCCATAGAATTTAAGGGACTCATCTGCCTAATGAGATAACTCTAGCCTTCAAGTTCCTGATGTTACATTTCTCTATTGAAAAGAGGACTGTAATAATTCTGTCCCTGTCTTCACAGAAGCATCAAATTAGGCTACCTAAGAGATTTATTGTCACTGAATAACTTTCTTATTTTATAGGATAGTTTTACAAATGTTTCAAGGATGGACTTTCATTCTATGCATGTGTATGAATCACATAGATGTAGTACTGTAAGAACAGATTACAATGTACATTATAAAGCACACGTAAATAATATAGCCCCGTGGATCATTTGGAACCTCCACTTAGAAACCACTGTTCAATAGCATTGGAATCAACACCACACCTTCATACCCTTGAAACAGGGCCCTGGGGAGGGACTAGCAAGACTAACCCACAGGAAAGTCTTAGTTTAGCAGCACCTTCAGTCTGAAACAAGGCAAAGTAGCAAGAGGGCTTTGGTACCTTGTTCACCCCGATTGATTTTTACCAGCTCTGCAAGAGCATGCACGACTGAGAGTGGACATATCGGAAGTCATCTGATGGAACGAGAAGGTTCTGTGCTATTTCCAAATTAAGGTTAGAGTAGTCAAAATGCTTCAGTGTAGAGATTAGAGCAGGAATATCCTGGGATGTAAAGAATTCAGATTATCATTCTTGTAGGTCGCTATCCTAGATTCTAACCTAAGAATCCAGATTGTTTTTGTTATTTCTCATCAAAACTTGTCTGTCCCAAGCTACTTCTCATTTCTATAAAGTAATTATTGGAATTATACAAATAGAGAGTCAATAAAAGACTCATTGAGGTTTTTATACCTTCCTAATCACACACCTGGTAGCAACAGACCTAAGGAAAATGAGAAGCAGTGAGACCTGAGTCTGTAAAGGCCCAAAATCTCCTGATTACTAACCCTTGTATGATGTGGTATCTAGGACTTATGGTATAAATACGTACAGCCACAGCATCTACTAATACATACACCATCACCATGCCCATTAAGTTACTTTAACTTAGATATACAAGTTATGCCATTTTTCTTTCCTTAATTATCTACGTCTTATTAGTAGGGTTAATAAAACCTAATTTCTTTCAAACCCCTTCACTGGATTTTGGTGAAAGTGTCTGTGCACTTTCAAACTTAGGTTTCTCTCTTCTGCGGTAGATTCAGGCATATATCTGCTGTCTCATTTATCAGCTTTCATAAGAAAAAAAATGAAGTAATAAAAAACTTTCGAGAAGAACACTGCCAGCAAGGATCACCATCCACTACTTTTCAAAATTAATATCTAGGGGCCAGCCCTGGTGGCCTGGTGGTTAAAGTTCGGTGTGCTGCACTTCAGCAGCCTGGGTTTGGTTCCCGGGCAAGCACCTACACCACTCTGCTAGCGGCCAGGCTGTGCTGGGAACACACATATTAAAAAAATAGAAGAAGACTGGCATGGATGTTAGCTCAGGGCAAATCTCCCTCAGGAAAAGAAAGAAAAAAAGAAAGAAAAACAAAATTAATATCCATTATTGATGGCTCCCTCTCTCAGGAAGCCTCAGTACATGAATTTATTTACTTACTTAATGTTACTGAGAATAAAGTGAATAAATCTCTGGCTTTGGAACCAGTGGGATAATTCTAATCTTTTTAGCTAAAAACAAAATATATGTACCATATTTTAAAATTCTAAAACAAAAGTGTGAATCAGGTTTCCAACTAATGATTTTAAAGAGAAAGCACTTACACTTTGAAAGAATAAAGTCAAGGCAAAAACCTGGTATTAGCAGTACTTACTAGCCCCCAGTAACCCTTAAAAAGCTCAGAGTCTTTGGAAGAGGCAAAATCTCACAACAACAACAGAAGAGAGAGCAACAACAGTACTATTTTGGAAGCTAGAATATAAAAAAAAAAGTGAAGTACTTAACTAAGAAAGCCAATTGCTAAGCTGGCAGTAGAAAAGGTCAAAAACCAACTCAATTTGCACTGCAGAACTGCAAATGTCCCAGGAACTGGCAGCACAAGCAGTTGGAAGGGTGGTGAATCCAAGTCTAAAAACAGCAGGATTGTTTGAAACTCTATTTAAGAAGCAGAAGGATTCCCAGATTCCCTCATCTCCAGAATTTAAGGCTCTAATGAGATCCCATAGGGAGTGGTGTTCAGGAGTCAAGTACACCATGAGGTCCCAAAGCCCCTATGCCATACGACTTCCTTAGTACAGTTAGAATATTAAATCACATACTTTCCACAATAATAATGAAAACTGACTCTCATTTTTCTTTCATTTCGTGGTTTTCAAAGCATTTTTACATTTCTTGTCTAATGTAATTGTCTAACGACCGTAGGTAAGACAAAATGATTTACTCTAGTTTTAGATGAGGAAGAAACTGAGGTAAAATTAATCAACCCACTAATTGTGAAACCTTGGATAGTGGCATCCAAAGTCTTTGAGTCTCAAATTTCTTGTAGTTTAGACTGCCCTTCATCTCTTCTCATAGGTCTACTCCTCCAAGAAAGTGATTCGCCATCATTGGTGTTGCAAACAATCCCTTGAGGGGTTTGATTAAAATAACCCAGGCCCAAAGATTCTGATTAAGACTGAGGTGGGGTGCTGAATACGTAACAAATTATTTGGGTGATTCTAACACAGGTAGTGGGGACCATCCTTTAAGAAATACTTCACTAAATATTTTAATTGTCACCAGAGCAATAAGCAATATATCTGAACCACATTAGAGGTCTCACCAAAAACAAACGAAATAACCCAAAGCCAACTAAGACTTTGACTGAGTGACATTATCAAGGTACACCCTTGACTACGATCAAGGATGGGTTGGGATATAAGGAGCATCTCTGCAGCTTTTGCAAAAAGAACACTTTTCCTAGATAGGTAGAAACCACAGAAGAAATGCTTCACCAAATTCAGGACAAGAAAAAGAAAACAGTTAGGAGTTCTAATTAACTTGGAGTAGTCCCTCTTTTAGTCGGTGTTCCTTTTTATCTTACCTGCTGGGAAGTGAAAAACTAAATTTAATATAAATTACAAAGATTTCAGGCATATGTACCTTTCCACTGAGAACCTCACTCTCACATCCATATGAGTTGGAGCTATTTTTATTTTAATTGTCTTTTTATACATGAATTTTAGAAAGCTACCTTAAAGTCATTTGGGAAGTAAGCAGGATATAAATTATAAATAAATACACCTTAGAAATAAGAAGTCAACAAATTCATGCAGGAATAATTTCAACATGAAGAAAGGACAGGGAGCTTGAGATCTGCAGTGGCAGATATTTTTCAAAGCATAATTCTTTCGGGCACAGTTGGTAAGTACACCTGTCATATACGCTTCCAAAAATGTAGCTCAAAATGATAACATACTGAGAGAAAAACAAATCTCGGGAATACAAAATTCATTTGTTATAACCAGTTTTGCTTACACTCTCCCAAAATAGCCATCTGTACTAAAATGTGTACATAACAGAACGACCTGCTGCGATACAAAAGAGCTTCGTGTGTATTGAGACCTTGGAACTTTCTAAGGGCTTGAAAACTTTTCAGAAGCACCTTTCATACTTGCCACAGAGATGATACATCCAAGGGAACAGGAGTTGCTGTAAATGAACGGCAGCTGCTGAAATAAATCCCATTACAATGTTGTTAGCCCTATTTTTCTTTTCTTTTTTTTCCCATAAAACACTTAGCTATTTTCCTCCCTTGTGAGGGCCTCCCTGCCTTTTATTTAATGTAACAAACTCTCGCATGATGCTTACTATATGCAGGTAGATTCCCGTGTGCTTTATAAATATTAGATCATTTAATCTTCATAGCAAACTATAAGGGAGGCAAAATTTCCCAGCGTCATAGAACTACTGTGGAAAAGCTGGGATCTGAAGCCAAGCCGTCTGGTTCCAGCAACTGTGACCACTGCATTCTCTACTGACTCTGTGTTACAGATATATGGCTGAGGAGGCAATGCCTTAACGGAGAAAGAACAGTGCCATGCATTAATTCTTTATCTCCTATGCAAATCGGGATATATATTTATCTACATTTGCCATTTCAAACAAAATGCCTGAAGAATCTTCTTGCAGATATTAGATATCTATAGACGCTTACTTTATTTTGGAAAAGAAAAGGAAAATGCTTTATGATGTACACATGGTTCCCCAATTGTGAATTGTTTTTGATTTAATAATAATTTTGAGGAGAAGGAGAAACATTATATCAAACATATATGGCAATCATAAGAAGCATTCAACTGGAGGAATATTAAAATGATGAAAGGATGAAATTTAGAACCAAGAAAATAATGTAATAATTTAATCACTTCTTCTTTTTATAGGTTTCTCCTTCTATTTTGTTATAACAAGGACCTAACCTATATATAGCTTTTTAACTGCCTTGATTACTTATTTAAAGTAGATAGGATAAAGGTAATAAATTGCTTTTCATTGTTATAAATTATTCTTTTTATTAAGACAAATCTTATGCCAGGCTATTCAGGATCAACATTTTATAAGATGTTACTAGTATTGCTGATGTGTTTAAGGTAAAACATTTATTCAAATACACTATACTATACTCCTGCCAAAGTTCTTTTTTTTTAATAGAATAAGATAGGGAAATAAAAGTATAAAGATTTTACAATGGCATCTTAGTGCAAGGTGGGAAGTTAAAACATTATCTGTCTAGTTCTAATTCTCCCTAAGGTAATTGCTCTAGCAATCTATTGCTATGTAATAATCTCCACCAAATACTTGTGGCTTAAAACAGTAACAACCTTCCGTAATTATTTGCTTTCTTCAAAAATCTGCAATTGAGTAGGGCTGGTTGGGAATGACGCGTCTCTGCTCTACACAGCATCAGCTGGGGTAACTCTCAGTTGGGCTGGAGGATCCACTGCTCAGAAGACTCCCTCAGAGAGCTGGCTAGTTTGTAGTGCCTGTTGACTCAACCAGCGTTGTTGGTCAGGATCTCTGGTTCCTGTCTGTGTGGCCTCTCCATGGAGCTGTTTGGACTTCCCACAGCACGGTGTCTGGGTCCCAAAAGGTCCCCAGAGACCCGGAAAGTATCTGTGACGCTTTCTCTGCCCTAGCCTCTAAGTCCCAGAATGTCACTTCTGTTACATTCTGCTATACAAGCAAGTCACTATGGCCAGATTGAAGGGAAGGGGAATTAGACTCCATAACTTCATACATAAGTAGTAAAGAATTTGTAGCTATCGCTAATCAATCAACCGTATCAATATATATATTAAACATGATGTCTACAAAAATGCTGTTTTAATTTTCTTGAGCATCAATAAGTTGATGCTAAAGTTTACATAAGAAAATAAGCATACAAAAATAGCTAGTAAATCCCTAGATAAGAATAATAATTGAGTACCAGACCTGCCAGATATAAAAACACACTGTACAGCCTCTACAATTAAAAACTCTACGATGCTGCTCCAATGGAACAAAATAAAAAAAAATATACTCAGAAATATACTCAAGAATATATGGGAATTTAGTTTATGGTAAAAGTAGTATCCTAAACTAATGAGAAAAAGATATACTTTTTAAATAAATTATGCTAAAACAAGTGGAGAGTCATTTTTAAAACAAACAAATTGGTTCTGCACGTAACATTACTCACCAGGAGAAATTCCAAATGAAGCACTTAAGTGAAAAAAAAGTAAACCATAGAGACACCAGAAGGAAATATAACTGGATGAATTCCTTCAAAAACTGAGGGTGGGAAAAGCTTTTTTAATTATAACTAAATATCCGGAAACAATAAAAACTGGATAAGTTCAATTACGATAAAAAGAAAAACCTTTCATGTTCTAAAACACACCATAAAATCAAAGACAAAAGACAAATTACTAACTCGAATAAAACGTTTACAATTTACATCACAGAAAAAGGCTATCTCCCTAATATATAAAGAGATCCTAGAAATGAAGACCAGAGAGAGAGCAAGAGACAGAGACAGAGAGACTGACAGACAGAAGTGAAAAGAGTACAGAGAAAAAGATACAATTTGCCTTTAAACATATTAAAGTGTGCTCAACCTCACTAACAGAAAGACACAAATTTAACCTAAAATACATTTAATATAAAATACTTGGTATTACAATACCATTCCTGTTCCATTAAACTGGTAATACTTCAAAAGTTTGACAACACACACAAAGGCGAGGCTGTCTGGAAACGTGTAGTCCATAGATTGCTGACTGGAGTGTAAAGTGTACAACCACATGGAAGAGACAGTGGCAATATATTCCACAACAAAAGCAATTCCACTTGTAGGAATTCATCCTTAAGATAAACTTCCAGAAATGAAAACCTATATATGCAGAAAGTTATTCACTGTGTCATTATTTGCAAAGGCAAAATAGTGGAAACCATCTAAACATCATCTGTAGGAAACTGGTTTGAGTAAAGAATGATGAAAGGAAAGTGTGTAGCTAAAAAATGAATGAAGAAGATGTCAATGGAATGACTGTTATATCTAAAGAGTATTATTAAGTAAAAAAAAATCAACCTGCAAGAGAGTAGAGAGATATTGTACAGTGTGCATCTTGAATAAGAAGGAAAAACAAGAAATATATCTGAAAACATATATACGAAAAAACATAAATTTGCTGCTTTTTGCAAAAAGGAATTAAGAAAATGATTTCCTTTCTATGCAGGTAAGTGGAAATAGAGAGCAAAGGAAATAGAGAAGTTTATTATGGGAGAAAGATTCAAATATGTTTTCATATAGTTCTATATTTGGGACCATACAAATATTTTAAATATTCAAAAAGTAAATTAAGGAAGATGAAAAGAGGGAAAACATAAAATTCAGTCCAAGCGTAAACAAATGCACCATACCTTTATATCAAATGTATAACATTACCACACAAAGACAAATAACTCAAGCAAATTGGACACAGTTTTCTAATTGTACACCTTCAGTGTAACTTAACGGTATATATCATAAGGACCAAAAGGATTGGAAGAAATCTTTTTTTTTTTACTTTTTAAGGCAAAATACTGTTTTATTTTGAAAACCCACAAAGATTGCTGATGAAGGTTTATTTTTAATTAATTAATTAATTTATTGCAGTAACATTGGATTATAACATTATATAGCTTTCAGATGTACATCCTAATATATTTTGAATTCCGAGTAGAGTATATCATGTTCACAGCCCAAAAACTAAGTACAGTCCATCCCCTCACATGTGAGCCTAATCGCCCCTTTTGCACCCCCCCCCTTCCCCTATGGTAACCACCAATCCAATCTCCATCGCTATGTGTTTGTTCGTCGTTGTTTTTATCTTCTACTTATGAGTGAGATCATACGGTATTTGACTTTCTCCCTCTGACTAATTTCACTCAGCATAATACCGTCGAGGACCATCCATGTTGTCACAAATAGCCGGATTTCATAATTTCTTATGGCTGAATAGTATTCCATTGTGTATAAATACCACATCTTCTTTATACGGATGGCCAACAGGCATATGAAAAGATGCTCAACCTCATTAGTTATCAGGGAAATGCAAATCAAAACTACAATGAAGTATCACCTCACTCCGGTCAGAATGGCTATAATTAACAAGACAGGAAACAACAAATGTTGGAGAGGATGTGGAGAGAAGGGAACCCTTGTTCACTGCTGGTGGGAGTGTAAACTGGTGCAGCCACTATGGAAACTAGTATGGAATATCCTCAGAAAATTAAGAACAGATCTCCCATATGATCCAGCTATCCCACTGCTGGGTATTTATCCAAAGAACTTGAAAATGCAAAGGCATAAAGATAGATACACCACTATGTTCATTGCAGCATTATACACAATAGCCACAACTTGGAAGCGACCTAGGTGCCCATCAAGGGATGAATGGATAAAGATGATGAAGGTTTATAATTCCCATCATTACATTCATTAATCCATTTAGCAAATATTTATTGAACACCTCGTGCTTATCAGGCACCAGAAATATCAGGATTGAACTTTATTTCTTTGGTTTTCTTTTGGCAATACTGGTATGAATGTGATTCTAAAACTGTCTGTATGTTGTAACAAATTACAAGGAGTACATCTTCTGATATTGTTAGGAACCAGTTTTTACTATGAGAGAAGGAAAACACAAACACAGATACAGAATGTGGGAAGGTGAGAAAGAATCCTGTGGCATTGCATTTGAATTTGAGATAGTGATGTGAACTCAACATCTTTTAACTGCTTTGTTGAGGTATAATTGACGTACAATAAACTGCACATACTTAAAATGTATGCTCTGATAAGTTTTGACATATAGATGTACCCATTGACTGTCACTGTAAAACCGATTACATTCATATTCATCGCTCCCCACAGTTTTCTCATATTCCTTTGTAATCCCTGTGTTTTGTCGCCTTTCTCCAGTCCTTCCTCACTGCAGCCACTCAGGTTCTTTCTGTAACTATAGATTAGTTTGCATTATCTAGTTTTATATAAATGGAATTATTCAGTACATACTCTTTTCAGCAAGAAGAGAGTCTCGCTGCTTCTGTTCAGCACAATTATTTTGAGATAGTGATGTGAACTCAACATCTTTTAACTGCTTTTAAACAACTCACGTCGTTGCTTGTATCAATAGTTTATTGTTTTATTGCTGAGTGCTATTCCTTTTTATGAATATTCCACAATTTGTTTATCTGTTCATCTATTGATGGATATTTAGGTTGTTTCAGATTTTTGGTTAATACAAATAAAGGTTCTATGAACACTCACAGACAAATGTTTTCATGGACATGTGGTTTCTTTTCTCTGGGTTAATCACTTAGGAGTGGGATGATTGGATTATATAGTAGGTGTCTGTCAAGATTAAGATTCTGCCAAACTGTTTTCCAAAGTAGTCGCACCATTTTACATTCCCACCAGCAATGTACTAAAGTTTCCACTCCTCCACATCCTCCACTGACTTGGCTTTGTCAGTTTTTTTAACTTACCAATTCTAATACAAGTGTGCTGGTATCTCACTGTTGCTTTAATTTGCATTTCTCCAGTGATTAATTCTGTTGAGCATTTTCTCATATGCTTATTTCTCATCCCTAAATATTCTTTGCTGAAGTATTTCTTCAAATATTTCGACCAGGTTTTATTTTGTGTTTTTATTTCTTATTATTGTGTTTTGAGATTTTTGTTACCTATCCTGGCTGTGTCTTTCACAGAGATATGATTTGCAAATATTTTCTCCCAATGTGTGGTATCTCCGTTCATTCTCTTAACAGTGTCCTTCGATGAGTAGAAGTTTTAAATTTTGATGAAGTCCTATTTATCAATTTTTTTTCTTGAAATCAGGTAGTGTTAATTCTCCTACTTTGTTCTTCTTTTTCAAAGTTGTTTTGACAATTCTAGACTCTTTATTTGCATTTCCCTATGAATTTGAGAATCAAGTGTTAATTTCTTTAAAAAGAAAAAGGCTGCTTGTATTTTTATTGGCATTACATTCAATCCATAAATTATCGGAGAACTGACGTGTTAACATAGTGACTCTTTTGACCAATGATCGAGATATATCTATTTATTTTAGTCTTCTTTACTTTCTCTCAAAAGTATTTTTCAGTTTTCAGAATGCAAGTCTTGAACATCTTTTGGCAGATTTATCCCTAATTATTTCACATGTTTTGATGTTAAACTTGGGTAAAATTTGCTCCTATTTTTCTGGTTTCATAAAGTGGAAGTTGATGCCATGGATTTGAGGCTTTTTTCTTTTCTAATTTAGGAATTATTTTTATAAGTGTTCCCCTATATTCTGCTTTAGGAGCAGCTCATAAATTCTGTGTATATTGCATTTTCATTTCCATTCAGTTTAAAATACTTTCTAATATTCATTTTGATTTGTTTTCACTCATGTGTTATTTAGAAGTATATTATTTAGTTTCTAAATATTTGGGAATTTTCCAGAGACCTTCTCTTACTAATTTCTAATTTAATTCCATTAAGGTCAAAAAACATACTTTGCATAACTTGAATCCTCTTAATTCATTGAGACTTGTTTTGTCGCCCAGAATATGGTTTATCTTGGTACATGTTCTGTGTGCACTTGAAAAGAATGTGTATTCTACTCTAGGTTGGGTGGAATATTCTATATATGTCAATTAAATCAAGTTGGTTGTTAGCATTGTTTAACTCTTCCATATTCTTGTTGATTTTCTGCCTACTTGGTCTATGAATTATTGAGAGAAGAGTATTGTAATTTCTGACTAAAATTTCAGATTTACCTATTTCTCCTTGAAGTTTGATCAGGTTTTGATTTACGTATTTTGAAGAACTATTACTAGGGGCATAAACATTTAGGCTTGCTACGTTCTCTTGATGAAACCCCTGTGTCATTTTGAAATGAACTTTTTACATAACCCAAGTAGTAGTCTTTGTTCTAAATTAACATAGCTGAAATAACTGACACTAATATAGCCATTCCAGCTTTATTTTGACTAGTGAAATGTCTTTTCCTATTCTTTTACTTCTATCCTGTTTATGTTTTTATATTAAAGTGTGTTTCTTTAGGCAGCAAAATTATTTGAATTTTGCTTTTTTATCCTATCTGACAATCTCTGCCTTTCAATCTGTCCCACATGTTCTGTGTTCCCTTTTTCCTCCTTTTCTACCTTTGGATTAAGTGAATATGTTCATAATTTCATTTTATACCTTTTGATGCCCTATTAGATAGAACTCTTTATTTTGTTATTTTAGTCACTGATTTAGGGATTATACTATACACATTTACCTTATCACAGTCTATTTTTGAATGACATTATACAACTTTATATGTAGCATAAGAATCTTCTAAGAGTGTACTTTCATTTCTTCCCTCCTGGCCTTTATGCTATTGTTGTCATACATTTCATTTATACACATTATAAACCCTTGAAGCATTTTGTTTAAATAGTCAATTATCCCTTCAAGAGATTTAAAGAGTAAGAAAAGAATCTTATACATTTACACATGTGGTTACTATTTCCAGTGCTCTTCATTTCTTGTGTAGCCATGTTTCTATCTGGCATTATATTTCTTCTGCTTCCAGAGCTTCCGTTATCATTTCTATAGTGCCTGTCTACTGATGATTAATTCTTTAAGCTGCCATTATTTCAATATAGTTTTTGAAATATAGTTTGTTGGGTATAGAGAATTCTTGGTTGACAGTTTTTAAAAAGTACCCTGAAGTACTTTGTTCATTGTCTTCTTACTTGCATTGTTTCTGATGAAAATTCTGTGACATCACTATCTTTTTCTTCTGTATGTCAAGTATCTTTTTTTCTCAGGTGTTTTTCATATTTTCTCATTACCACCGGTTTTGAACAATTTGATCATGATATGCTCGATGTCTTTTTTTTTAAATGTTTCTTGTGATTAGGGCTCATTCAGCTTCTTGGATCTATGGGTTTATAATTTTTATCGCATTTGGAATATTTTCAACAATTATTTCTTCAAATATTTTTTCTGTAACCCCTTCTCTCTGCTTTGCTTTAGAGAATCCAATTATACTCATATTAGGCCTCATGAAGTTGTATCACAGATCACTGGTATTCTGTTCACTTTTCTAGATTCTCTTCTCTCTGTGTTTCATTTTGAATAGTTTCTATTCCTATGTCTTCAAGTTTATGACTTTTATTCTGTGATGCTAATCTGCCATTGTCTTGTCAATGTATTTTGCATCTCACATATAGTTTTCATGTTTAGAAGTGAGGCTTGGGTCTTTTTCACTGTGTCCCACATCTCTATTTAACTTTATTAAACCATGAGGAACACAGTTATAATAATTATTTTAATGTCCCTGTCTGCCAATTCTAACATCATTGCCAGTTGTAGTTCAGTGTCACTTGAACTATTTTCCTCATTAAGGGTCATGTTTTCTTTCTTCTTTGCATGCTTGCTAACCTTTGACTGGATGTCAAACATTTTGAATTTTACCTTATTGGGTACTAGATATGTTTGCAGTCCTATAATACTCTTGAGCTTTGTTTAGACCTCTGTTAAGTTACATGGAAACAATTTAGCCTTTTGAGCCTTGCTTTAAGAAGTGTTCGGTAGGTCCATCAGCACTTAGTCTAGGGCTAATTTCCCACATCTGCTGAAGCAACAACTTGCCAAGTACTCTACCCTGTGCCTTGTAAATTATGAGTTTACCAGTCTGGCTGGTAGGAACATGCATTGATTCTAGTCCCATGTGTGCATCCTGCATTGTTTACTTTAATACTTTTGGATAAGTCTTTCCCTGGCCTCTGTAGTTTCCTCACATGCATGCTCTAATCATTGTGCTGAATACTTGAGGGAGAAGCTCTGGGTTTCTCTCTGTGTACAGCTCTCTTACCTCTATACTCTATAGCTGCCTTGATCTCTTGGACTCCATCTCTCCAACTCTGGGAGTTGGCTGGATTCCATCTGGATTTTCCTTGCTTATGCTGTGGTCTGGAAACTCTCCCAAGGCAACAGGATGGGATAGTGTCAGGGCTCATTTTGTTTGTTTACTGTTTCTCAGGGACTGATCTCCTTCATTTTCGGTGACATCCATTGTCTTAAAAACGCTTCCATGTTTCATATACTTTATCTGGTTTTATTATTTTGTTTTGTTTTTTTGTCATTTCAGGCAGGAGGTAAATTCAGCCTTTGTTATGCCATTTTGGTGAGAAGACTAGTAAACTCATGGCATTTTAAAAAATGTATTCATAACAGTCCTCTGGAAGTACCTAAATCAGAGGTTGGCATACATTTTTTTTTCTGTAAAGGATAAAATAGTACATATTTTAGACTTTTCAGGTCATATGGTCTCTGTTGCAACTACTTAACTCTCTCACTGTAGTGCAAAAATAACAATAGATAATATATAAACAACTGAGCATAAGTATTCCAACAAAACGTTATTTGCAAAAACAAGAAAAAGACTGAATTGGCCCTCAGGCCTTAGTTTACCCACTTTGGAGCTGAATGAATGTCACCCCAGTATCTCAATGGTAAGAGATGATGGACATTGTCTTAATCAAGTCTTCAAATATATAGAATTATCGATAATAGGATATCCTGACATTATTTTCCTCCCGATAGAAGTAAGCAATATCATCTAGGTAATATTCTTGCTAAAAATGTTTACACTTACATAACTATGAGAAAATAACCAAACAAATAAAGAATATGGGTTATTAGAAACAACACTTGGAATGGGACACTGAAAAATATCAGTGTCATGAAAAACAAAAAACAAAAAATTAGACTGTGGGGCAATTAGATTAAGACATGTTAAATACAATGTTCATGAATTTTGATTGGATCCTTGATGAAAATTCAAACACTGAAGTCATAAAAAACATTACTGGAGACAACTGGGTAAATTTAAACACAGACTGACTTTAGAGTCTCTCTGATCACTAGATTGTTTCTTTGAATAATTTTACTGAGAAATAATTTTGGAAATAATTTGCAATTCATCCTTTATATGTAACATACTTGGTAATTATGCATCATATTATGCACTCTTCTGTCCTTGAAAGATGATGCACTAAGCATCATGCAGATGGGTGATTAAAAAGTGTTTTTTTTTTTTTCAAGAATGAATTAGAATATTGGAGTTTAAACCATGGCTAAAAGCCAAACATGGAAGGAGGAAGGGAAGGAAAGAGAGAGAGGAGGAGAGGGAGAGGGAAGAAAGGAGGATAAAGAAAGAAGGAGGAAGAAAGGAAAAAAGGAGGAGGAAGAAAGGAACAAAGAAGCTAATACAAACAAGAGAAGGAAGGAGGCAGGCACAACTGCATAGTGAACGTTATAAAATGTGCATGGCTTCCTGAGGGCAAACTTCTTCCCTAACCAGAACCTGGGCTTCCAATTGTGCATTCACCCAACCTCAAATTCTGGCATCATCCTTGGCCTTTCTCTAGGAAACTTTCAGGGCTTCAAATTTAGTAGCTCAGGAGACTCATTGTTAGGTCAAAGCAATTGCTAGTTCTGCTCTGATCACCTTACAACTGGTCTAGTAACTACATTTCTGCACTTCATCCCCATTTTCAGTAACTAGATCCGTATGTCAATTGCCCATGTCTAACAATGCCTTGAGAAGCTGCCCAGCACCATCCTGCATGACTGGGTGCCTGCCTCCAGCTGTTGTCCAGAGGGCTGAAGGGCCACCCAGTTCTACCAGGCCTCGTTGCCTGCCTCGTTGCTTGCTGCCAGACCAAGTTCTATACCCTTTACTCCACTTCTTGACTCTGTTGGCCTGTTTGAACTTCCAGGACTGCAAGACATCAAATCACCACCACTCTCTCTTGGGTAGGTATGAGAGGGATTGCTGCTTGGCAGCATTATCCTAGGATATAGACCTAACTGAGCCAGAAGGAACATACTGGCCAGGAAAATTGCTTATTGATTAGATATTTTAGTCTTATTGGCCTCCCATTCACATTTAGAGTCAGAAAGCAAACAAAGTGAAATAAAATTCGAACTGGGTGAAGTATCTTATATCAAAGATTCCAGCTCCACAATACTGCTTCTCCTGTGCCTAGAGCACTCGTGGGCCCTCCAGCATCCCTGATTAGAATACAAAACAGGCTAGAAATAAGATAAAGTCACGAGAATCACTCATTTTAAAGTTTCAATTCTTTTTTGTCCCATTTTTATAAGCACCTCTCCTTTCTTTATTCAAAAAGTAAAATCTCATAATTGATATTTTACACAAATGACTTACCTTTGGTAACAATAAATGTGAATACACTGGAATTTAATAGTATGGGTGGTATCAAACCCGGAGCTAAGTTTGAACTTTTCCTTAAATTCTCACTTCTTTGAGTTTTTAATATTTTGAATATACTTTTCCAATTTATGCAACATTTCCTTCAGTGTGTGCCAATATCTTTCTGCACTATAGGCTTATATTCTATCAGCTTGAAAAGCAATTAATGTCTATAATTAGTACATGGAAATTAATAAATGAAAACAAATCCTTGCTCCAAAGCTACTCTGGATACTTTTCACAACGTTCTTACAGAAGAAATTAACACATAGTCATGAGATGATAAAAACTGGCACTTCCGTAAAGAGGACTTTCTTCATGGAGATTCCCTCTCTGATAAAATAATCCATTACATTTTCTTAGAGTTAAATCTCTCTCATATTTTTCCGTCTAATTGTTCATGAATCCTTATGTAGTAGGAATTATTTTCATTTTGCAAATGAGGGAGAAAACTATCAGAGGGATTAAGAGACCTAACATCACATACGTAGATGGTGACAGAAAGGAACTGTTAAAAAACAAAAACAAAATATTTATAAGAATATGATCTTAAAATTTATTTTAAAATTTTCCATATATATTTCTTTTAATAATGTTCACAAATCTGCAACTTATTGTCCTTTTAATTTTACACGAATTTTTATGTAACCTTTTCCTATTAAAGGATAAAATCAACATCTGTCTACTGAAGTTGACTGAACCATCAAAATCATTTTACACCCACTTCCTTTCACAGCTACAATTACACTTTCTCAGCCTGGAACGTCCAAACAGAGGCATAGCCAGGCTTTTTCACCTTTATGACTACACAAAAGAAATATTCTAACAAATGCATTCACCCATCTATTCATTGGTTTAAAAAAAAAAAAAAACTGTACTGACAGACGTGAAGTGGCATAAAACCAGAGTTTAATCTTAGGTGAAAAAAAATCATATCTCAAGTTTTAGATCTCTGGAGGCTGTGAGGGAAGCAAACATCTCTACTAAAATTTACCAATACCCCACATAGTATATATCTGCAACTGCAGTGAGGGGTTTACGGTCGAAGTTTCACAACTTTCCACTTCCAATTGTTGAAAGGTAAGGAATGAAACAGCATCTCTGGCAACTTTCATCTGGATCCAGAGGGCTAAATCCAAAATACAGATACAGAGAAGCACAAGGATCCACCAAAGTTTATATCCTCTGTGCATACTCTGGTGACCTAGGCACATTTTCATGGCTCTACGTAATAGTATAGCTAGTCAATGTAATTTCCCCATGGTCTTCTCACCCATAGCTCAGTTCTGTATCTTAAGGCATCATAGAAGCTTCCCTGAGTTCAACTTCCAGAGAACAAACATCTGTGCTATTTAGACATGCCTCATGGCATCGCAGCATCATAATATCTCAACTATAAAATAATGCCTGCAAAAGTAATAAGGGTCATAAAAGTCAAATTCTGATCATATCGAAAGCCTTAAATAAATACACTGTAACTAGTTTCTTAAATGTTACTTTCACAATTTTATAGTAAGTAAAACAAAAGTATATCAAAAACTTGCATATGAAGGAAGCTGTAAAAACAATTTTCTATAGGATTCACACCAAGTATGGGTCATTCAATTTGAATATTATTCAGAGACAAATTATGGACCATTCTGACTATTGTTTCCTTTATGTATTATAATAGCAGAACCAATAAAAAAGCCGGAGGAAACAAATTATTCTCATTATCTTAAACTGCATATTTCCAAAGATATTTTATAATAAACTGCCTCCTAGACACAATTACCTAACCACTCCTTGCGTAATATGCTAAGTCTCATAGCCCTCTTCGATTATTTTCCTCGACCTTAAGATTTTGGAGATAGATGAGTCTCTACACAGCCAAGTCCTTTTCTTGGGAATAAAGAGTGTTCTATATCACCCAGTATGTGCTGTTCAGCCAAGGTAACAATTTTCCTATGAATGTATCACAAGGTAACCTGGATTATTTTATTCACTATTAGACTAATATTAGGAGACAAAAAAAATCCCCAGAATTTATTTTATTTCTATTTGTACTTTGAATCATAAAGTTAACAACTGAGAATTTCTTTATTTTTTACACTGGTTTAAGCACAGCATTATCAGGAGACTCCCAAATGTCCTCTATTGACCTCTTTTCACTAGAAATCATTTCATCCTAATTCTTTATTTTAGATTTCTAATTTTGTTTGTTATTATAATCTTTTACATTATATAGACTAGTGACCTCAATAGTATGTGAATCCAAGAGAAATATGAGAGTCATTGTGTTATCCAGAAGATAACTATCCTATCCATCCTTAAAGTTGTATCAAATTAACACTAAATCCCCACAGAACTATTTTCCTATTTTCCAGCTAATCCCAAGAAAGGACAAAAAGTTTACAATAATGATGTTCTGAAATTCCAGACCATGAACCCAATTCTCTTAGCTTAGAAATTTGCAGTTATAACATATCAAAGAATGTCCCAGTCTGAATAGTTAAAAAAAAAAAAAAACATACACTGAGGATAAGGAATGAGGTATGTTCTGGTTAATAAAATCATATAAAATAAAAGGAAGGAAGGTAGAAAGGAGGAGAGAGAGAGAAATGTCATGGATAAATTTTGACCTTAGGGAAGATACGCAACTTCTGAACCTCAGTTTCATAAGCTATACAACGGTTATAATTTCCTTGAGAGATTTATTCCACCCCTCCAGCTCCTGCACTTGACTCTTACTGTTCTCTGGGATTCTATATTATTCCTAAGTGTAATAGAACCACTTCACTGTCCTATTAGTTAGACAGTGGAAAAGGCAGTTCATAGCATTGTTTTCCTCTATCTTTTATTTACTGCTTTGGCATTGGTGGAAGTACCAAAAGGAAAAGAGCAAATGTGGAGTTCTGAGTAGGAGTGGAGGAATGAGGTAGAGGGAATCTCAGATATAATTTACATATGGCATTTTTTCCCTTATGCAGACTAATTACATTCTACTAAACAACAAATTGATAAATAACAGTTAAGTTGTTTTCTTACTTTTAAGTGAAATATAGAAACTAAAGTATACAATTTACCAAATACCAAATTAAAATAATTTAGAAGCTGAGAATAAACACTGCCACCCTTGATGTCTTTGCATGGCCAATAAATAAACTACCATTCTTCTCTGCTTGGAATTGCACATCAGGAGCCTGCCTAATGTTCTTGATCACTATCTTCTTCCACACGTATTTATTAACGGACTCAATAGTTAAAAAATTCAATAGAAATGTGGGTCTCATTTTACTGAACATAAAATTCAGTCCTTTCAAAAATGTTTTATCCAATTAACTTAACTCCCCATAGACATAGTCTCTAATAATTCTGAGGAAAAATGAATAATATTTCAAGCTTTTCATTGATATAAAATGTCTTCTAATTAATAACAGTAATGAGAAAATTAAGATAATAAAAAGAAAATTATTTATGAGTATAGAAAGCACTCAAACAAAGGAAGAGAATTCAAATTTTAGTCAGTTCCTCGAATGGCCTGGTGAGCATTCATTTTCAGAAAAGAGTTTCTAAAACCATTTTCTTCAGAAAAATCTTGTATATTACTATTAGAAATACAGTTAGGACACTATAGATATTTGTGATTGTTTTTCTTATCTAACAAACATAAAAAATGAACTCAAACTTTCAATTCAAAGCAGAATAGTGGGATAAATAGAATTTCGAAAGTAGAGAGATGGTTCTACTCCTATTGCCATTATGCCTTATTTCGTATTTATTGGAGAACTAATGAGTATTAAAATAGTAAACAAGAGCTCTCTTGCCCTTATCTGCAGGGGCAGTATAGTTCCAAAGATAATAACTCCCTATAAACTTAAATTACTTAATATCTCTGGGACACATAAAATAAAATACGGGTGACAATGCTTGTCTTACAGGGGGGTTGTGGAGAGTGGATGATACGTGTATAAGAAGAAAAAGGCAAGTGGTAACATATAATAACTGCAGATACCTTTGTTGCTATTCATGGCCTTATATAACTATTTGCGTTTTCAGATAAAACAAATGTTCATGGACTCTGTAAAAGGTAAAGCAGAGTTTTACTATTAACAACTCCATTTGTTTTGTGTGTTATATTTTAAAAGAAATCCCAAATTAAATTCATCCATCGATGTGTCACAGCGGTAACATTCCTGCACTGTGTAGCAAAGCACTTTCCTCTTGTCTTCTCCATGTCCACTTGGACGTCCTATTGTCATCTCAAGGGTGCCTTTCCTAACGGTGCTTTCTCCATCTCTCAGCTTCAGCCCCTTCTCTGCCCTATTCTGGTCTATTTCTCTGCATCAGGATCACCACAGGGAGAAAAAATATCTTACTGCTCTTCTTGTGTGCCTTTGTTCCCAGCTCCAATTCTTCATGCACATTGATGACAGAACAATCTCCCTAAAGCCTAATTCTCATTAACAACACTAACTAAGCAGAATTATAAATGCACCAAATAAAATAATGCTGTGCATTGTAAAATATATTTTCAAGACAGAAATGGCTAAATAAATCATGGTACATTCCTCCCATTACATATGTATTAGAAACGTGTAAAAAGGTATGCATTACTGACATGGGAGGAGGTCTATAATTTATTAACTGAAAAAAAGCAAATTGCTAAATAACATCTATTATGTCACCCCATTTGGTAAATGAGTAAATTTTGTACTTATTGATATGATAGATATTTGAAATCTGTATGTAAAAACATGTTCTATGAAGTATAATAATATATATAAATTCAGAGGAGTAAGAATTTGTTGATAGTGATCATATTTATAGAATAGGATTGGGGAGCAAGTGGGAGGAGATTTTATGTACTCATTCATTTATTTTTATGGGGGATATAATGGGCATTTTGTTTAACTCTAATTTTTTTGTGTTTTAACCATATTTTTCATATATGCTATCGACAAATTATCCAGTGAGACCGAAGACGTCAATGGGGATTTTCACTTTTTTTTAATCCAATACTATATTGTTTGTTTTTTTAAAAAACAAAGAACATGCATTTCTTTAGTAATTTGAAAAGTTTAAAAGCCCATAATGTTTTTAATTAAAAATATGGATTTAGGAAAGGTTACCTTTATTGACAGATACAGTCTTGAGTAGATTGTCTTTATTCTAGCAGAGAATGACTTAGACAAGTTGTCATTTATCACACCATCTCAGAATTCTATTAAAATAGGCAACAGAACAATGCCCTGCAGCGTTGTTGTGAGTATAAGCTAATACAAGTGGATTACACATAAGAGGTTTAACAAGCTGTGGGGGATCAGAAAGGGTTATGAGAAAAAAAATCCAGCCCAATATAGTCTCTTCCTATAAATACTGTACCGCTAAATGAGAATTAGAAGATAAGAAGAATCAGGAAGTTTCTTTTCGTTGCTGGCCCTAGAAATCTAATTTTCTTCTCCTGACAGACTGCCAGAAATCCTCTTCTCAGAGAAGCTGTTTCTAATAACTCAATGGACTGGGCTTCCTTCATAGATGGCAATTCCCTTGCCTGTCTCCAGAGGTACCCACATAAAACACATGTGGCCATTTTTTAATGCTACTATGTTTGAATTACATACCTCCGAGGTTTCTTCCTTGTGTGAGCTCCTGGGCCACAAAATTCCTCTCTTCAGGAACTTACAAAATCTCCCATTTCCTATTAGATCAACTGAAAACACCCATCTTGTCACTTGATGATAATGAAAGGCATGCATACATGTGGCTAAGAGCATACAACAGGTGAAATTGCCCTAGTGAGGAGAATGTTAGAAATGCTAAGAGGACAAAGTGACTGATTGCAGCCCAGATAGCAGAGGAGTGTGGAACCAGATAAAGGGAGAAAGTTGGCAGAGGCCAAACCATGGAGGATATTATATGAAGAATACATGAAAACCATGGAAGGGTTTTTAACTGGAGTCTAAAGGAATGATGGTTAAATAATCAGTCATGTTATAAAGACATTAATTTTGGCTGTACTATTAACAACAGATTGAAAGGCACCAACAAAAGTCAGTTCCTGTCAATCCTTGGCTCACAACCCTTCATCTCAAGGCTCCTCATCTCAAGCAGGGTAAAAGTTAAAGTCCTTAAAGTATCCTACAGCCTTTCTATGATCTGGCCCCCCATTCTCAGATTTTAGCTCTCAGTAATCTCTTCCATAACAAATATTCCATGGTATCAAAAGTGAAGAATGTTTTAAGAGCAAACTACAAACTTTAGGCCACCGAAAAAATTTTCTTGAAGCAATTAGACTCATATCGCTCTCAGACAGCAGGTATTGAGGCAATCCCATCCCAGCTTCTTTAGAAGACAACCACCATAAAAGCCACCCCTCAAGGTGAGCCCTCTGTAGTTATGCCAAATCCCAACTGCGTACCTAGTGAACCCGAAACATTAGAGAAACACAAACGTCTGTGGCTGTTTTCCTTGGTTCCTAATCTCAAGTGAGAAAGACTGCACAGTGGCAGCCTAGTCAGCAGTAAGAAAATCCCGCCTCCTTGAGCTTTTCATGGGATGCAAATAGTCGAGCGCTCAGCTGGTATTCAAATATCTAATGATTGACTGACTGGATTCTCTGACCTTTACCTGAACATAAAACATAAAATGATAGAGCTAAAAGTAAACCATTGTCATTTTTTTCTGCTGGAGTTAGTTTATGTCCATTCTTTGAGTGTGTACATATAGACCATCAACACAAGCATCCCTTCAGATAAAATAAACTCACAGTGACTTCAGACATTTTCCACAAGACTAGGGAGCACCACAATGTTTGAAACGGAAGCCAGATGAAATCCTTCACTCTATTCCTAGAAATTTCATAGCTATGTTTCCCAGATACTATGGGGAAAAATTGAAGAAGAACAAATGTTTGCACAACCACCATTTGGGGAGCCCCATGTTGTAACTAAAATATCAAGCAGAATTCAAGAAGCTGTAAGTGATATGTACAGTATACCATACCCATATCCACTAATGCTGCCCTCAGCAAAATGAATATGCTATTTTTTTTTCCTCTAAGAGGATGATACTTCATTTCCTACAATCTGGAATGCTTAAGATAGACATCGCAGATGCATCTGAAAACAAACTTCTATGTTGTCAGCAAATCATGAAGATTGAAGGCTGCCTCCTAGCACGGCTAGATTTAAAGTTATGGCAGCATTTCTATTACAAACACCATTTTCAAAGAGTTTATAACCCAGCTGTAAAAGAATCTGCTCCTGGATCAAGTTTTGTAGGCTTAAGAAAGGAGAAAAATATTAAAGTTCGTTATGAAATAAAAAACATTTGAAACTTCATCTTGAAATCGTACATTATAAAAACATAATTTTCAAGGCTCTTGTGCCACAACTTAATTTCAATACATAATGCAAGAAAAATAATGATCAGAAATTTATGAAATGGAAACCCATTCTCACCTATTCTAAATGCATCTTGGAAAATAACTTCAAGTAAATAACTCTCATTCCAGAGTAGATTTTACTCCTAATTAGACTGGATTTACTTTTGTAACCATGGTTGTAGGTAACTACAAATATCCATATCTATTGAATTGGCAGTTGCTATTATACTTCAAAAATAACTCTGGGACCAAAACCAACATTTCTGAAGTATAAAGTTAGAAGTGAAACCCTTGCTTCTGGTGGCATCTCTTTCTTTCTCACATATATACACAAATTTACACAAGCACTTACTCCCCACCACACACACACATACACACATACAAACATATACGTACATGCCAAGCACAAAGTCTTTTGTTGTTTTAGGCTGTTCAGCCATAAAAGGAAAGTTAAGTCCCAAAATAAAAAAGAGAAAAGAAAGTTAAGTCCTAAAGATCTTTTTTTAAATCTACACTTACAAAGGATGGACAAATAGTGTCACAAACAATTTTTCTCAAAATAAGGAATCTGTATTCTCCACATGTGAGAATCCTCCACCCCCTTACTCTGAGATCGTTGAAGAGATAGTTGCTAATAATAATGATTTGAACCACACATTTGATTTAAGATAACTACTTTCAGAATGGACACGTCTCTCCGTAATCATTTAAATCTAAAACTACCCACACAGTTACAATCAGAAGGATCACTGGGAAAACCAAGTTGTCACATCACACCTTCATGTCCCAAGAGGGCAATTTACCTACTGGCTCTCATTTTGGAAATTTCTCTGAAGCTCCCCATCTGGACCAACTTCCAGCAAACCGTACCTTTTTTCTCTTTCATTTCCTTACTATCCATCTCTAGTCTCTTCTGTCCCCAGAGTGTCCCTCGTCGACAACCAATAATTCTAATATCTGCCTACACTGTTAATTTGGGTAACAAAGTCAAGAGGTTTACGGCACTTGAAAGAAAATGTAAGCAAGGCATGTCAGAAGAATATCACTCTACATTAGAAAACCATGTAAGAAAGGAACTTTTAAAGAATACTGGTGCCTAATAAGAGATGTCCTTGCAGAAATAATAAATGGATCTCACAAAGGATTGAGCTTCTCTCTGGGGAAGAAAATAAATTCTGAAGGATGATAATATTAAATAAGAATGATCTTAAAAGGGATTACCGCAAAAAAATGTGGAAGAGATAATCTAATTATAAAAGGTCAGTAGGATCTACCTGAAAGGAATACACTGGACCACTTGATTTTGGGGGAAATGCAAAACACTGCCATCCACACGTATTTTAATAAGGTTTTAATTTTTTTCTTATTTTAAGTTATACCCAGCATTATTTTGAAATGGACTGGTTCTATCGCCTTAAATATAGCAAACTTATTGCCAAATCAAAGAAAATCAGGTAAGAGTGAGAATAATTACAGTTAGGAATTCTAGAACTTCATATTCATGACTTAAAAAAGATTTCTGTTCACTGTTCCTGATGCCAAGAGGGGGAAACACTAGCTCTGAGCCTTGAAAATCTTCCTCATCCTTTGGAGAGAATGTTGGTCATTTATATGCTTCCCTGAAAATACTCTTCTCCTTGTCTGTGTAGACTTGGTAATACCTTTCAAAATAGCTTAGCTTCCCAATTACACTTAACTGGCTCTCCCTTTGTCCACTTTCCCAGGCATGTCTCATGAGTAACTGAAAAACAGTTTATTCTAAAGACGTGCATTTTTTCTCCTTTCCTTAGTCTGCAAAAAAGAAAATCCTTCTCAAACAACTGCCTTCTGTAACCTTCAGGATTTTTCAAGTTCTCCTGAATTCTTGGTATACATTATTTTAAAAAAAACCTTTCCATAAAGGTTAAAAAAAGAATGTATTGAATTTTGAAGGATTTTTCAATTATAATTATAAAAGTCTGATCAAGTCTGAAATGGAGATTGATTTCTTCTATGTTTTAACATTGTCAAGCCTTCTTTTTTTTAAGCAACAAAGATAAAGTTGTTTAAACCAGCAATATTAAACAAGCTATAAAGAAGTTGGAGATAAAGGGATGAGTTATGCATACACGATTCAGAGGGAGTTGTCTAATAGAAACTTGATATACAACTTGCTAAAAGCCCTTATCTAGGGGTTTCCAAGATTCAAATAACTGTTCACTGGGTATTTGACAACCTGTTGTGACATGGCTAGCCCCTTAAACCTAAATTATTATTTTCCTTTCTTTTAATGATAACTAAAGCTAAGTCTCTGAATAAAGAATATTGCTTTTTAATTTGAGAAGTATTTGTAAATTAAAAAGGTAATAGTCTATTGATCATTTTGCTATTCTTGAAGCCTAATTTTTAAGAACTTAGAGATGGTATTTGCCAAGGTAATTAACACTGGATCAACTCCAGTCTGGGAATACAGTCCACGCACAAAGAAATAGTTAGATCCTCCTGTCTAGAAGACTTATCAAAAAAAGAACCAAAGAAAAGCAACAAGATATTCTACAACTCAGGTATGTCCCTCACCATTGTGATTAAATTGAAGAACAAAGAAAAAGAAAAGGATTATAGGAATTCTAAAATTGCTTATACAGTAATAATAGTTATTTACATATAATGCTCTGCAAAGTGCTTTGAACTTATGAAGTAATTAAAATATTATATTCAGCTTCTTAGGACAAAATTTTAAAGTTACATCAGGCTCCAAACAAGTCACTTTCCTAAAAAATGAAGATGTAGCTTAAAGTATCTCTAAGATTCTTGCCAGTTTTATTAGATGGTAATTATGTAACGTTTTACATATTGATGAAGTATATATTTAAAACTTTTATTTGGAATACCCTTTAACTCCTTTCTTTAGGTGCATATTTACACAGATTTCTTTATGTCTAACCAATCACACGGCCAATATGTTGTTCTGCACAGCTAGGATGCTCAACGGCTACTGTTAAAAGGCAAAACCTAAGGCATTTTCACATGAATTTCAGGCATAAAAAATCTATGATAATCAAAGAATAAGGGAGAGGTTTTGTGGGTTTTTTCCACCATCTGAGTGAGCTCAACCTAAAGTTAATGCCAATGGCATTCTGACATCTACGAACAAGAAGGGAAACAGTCTCTACTAAGAAGAGCATATTATGGAGCAAGGTCATCCAGAGGAGAGGAATCCAAGTCCTTTCAGATGACCGGGGGCTCCAGGAAGCTGACTTACCCAGGAAGGCCAGGCTCAAGTCAGTAAAAACACTCTCTCACCACCTCAACTCCCACCTATGCAAATGACCAAAGATGAGAGCAAAATCCCGTGGGAAGAGAAGGGAGCAATCACATAAAAGAGAAAGATACAGACATACAAAAGAGAACTTCAGAGGACAAATGCTGGAATCAGGCACAACATCAATAAAAGCCTCATGAGAAGAATTCAAATAATGCATCCAGATTTTCAGGAATGATTTCTTTTGCTGAACAAGCAACAGATTAAAAAGAAAAAGTCTCACCTGGATGAAATGTACAGCCAGCTGCTTGAACAACTTAAAGCATGAGTCCTTGTGAGAAAAAAGCACATAAAATAAGCAACATGTTATCTTTCTAAAGACTAGGAAGAACTCAAACTGCTATTAAGAAAATCATGAATAAAACAACAATGGTCTTAAAAGTAAAAGGTTTTGTACCCAGGGCTGGAATGAACTCATTTGTTACAAACAAACAAAAAAGCCCAAATACTAGGTGAGATGATGCAACGATGCAGATAAGTATTTTGGTTCTCAGGTTAATATGCTAGAAAACCACAAACTGCAAATGTTTCTATATAATATGTTCAACTTAAAACCATGATAGATCAAAGAGAAAAGCAAGAAAGAAGACATCACTTTTGATGACATTGGTTTAGTCTTATGAAAATGTTTTTGTTTCCCAGTTAGTGACTTTCAAGAGATCCCAAGGGAAAGCTAACTTTCTCTTTGGCTGGAATAGTTTTGCCATTTTTGGCAACAGCTAATTTTTGAAAATGAAGAATAGATTATGAATCAACAGCACAGTCTTAGAAAATGATTTGAAAAGTCAACAGTTATGATAGTCAACTTAAAATCTCGAAAAACAAAGCATGTAACAAGTTTGTAAGCTGAGAGTCACAGAAAATATTTCTGGGGGCTGGCCCAGTGTTGTAGTGGTTAAGTTCACATGCTCTGCTTCAGTGGCCCAGGGTTCGCAGGTTTGGATTCCAAGCAAAGACCTAGCACCAAAAATCAAGCCATGCTGTGGTGGCATCCCACATAAAATAGAGGAAGATTGGCACAGGTGGTATCTCAGGGCCAATCTTCCTCACACACACAAACAATAATAATAATATTTCCAGGCAATTAAGTTACTTTTCAGGGATCAATTCTAGAAGAGCTGGGGATATGTGGGCCACACTGGTCTATATCCTTGAGAGAAAACATGGTAAACATGAGTCCCACAAAGAAAAAAAATGTTCTTAACTATATATCTCTCTGAAAATAAAAATTATTGAGCACCCTATATAAAATAGGCATTGATGGAACAAATTGTTCTGAATGCCTTTTTTGTTTTAAATTTGAAATATTGATGATAAATTTTCATCAGAAAAAAAATCTGCAAAGAGCTAGTTAAAATAAATTTGATAGTTGTAGTCTAAAAATGTTTGAAGTTAAAAACAATAATACTTGACATATTCTATTTGAATAAGTGCCCTTCTTGTAACAATTTCTAGCTATCTTCTTCTAAATTCAAAAATTATCAAAATACAGACGCTAAGATTTACTCATATTTGAAAATCCTAGACAATTTTTGTCTTTCTTCTGGTGATACTAATATTCATCCTCTAGCTGCACTGTCCAAAATGGTAGCAATTAATCATGAATAGCTATTTAAATTTAAATTTATATTAATAAAGATTACATAAAATTAAATAGTTTCTCAGTCACATTAGTCACGTCTTGAGTGCTTAATAGCCACATGTAGATAGCGTCTACCGTATCAATCAGGGCAGATTCAGAACATTTCTATGAGTGCAGAAGGTTCTCTTAGACAATACTGATCTACAGGCTATAAACAGAGAAAGGACTCCATACATTTGAATGTATTATGACATAGAGGCTAATATAAATTCAATTACCGAAGCTATATTTCTAGCTACAAGAAAACGAATCACACTAAATTTCAAAGATGTTTCTATCATCTTTTATATTATAACAAATCCATAGTCCTAAGAGTAATTTTATTTCAATTTTGTAATGAGCTTTTCAAACTAGTAACTCTGTTAAAAGTCAATTGATTTGTATCTATAGATTCCTTAAAGATTTCTTTCATTACACTAAACATTCCAAGATGTTTTAGGCAGATTCAGGTGAACAGATCAGGCAAGTTGAATGAATATGCCTTAATTACCTTATTATAACACTCCTTATTTATCTTATTATCTTATTGGCTAAGAAATTCTCTTAATATTGTATCAATAACTAAAGTATAGATTTATTAGCTAATCCATACATAGTGCATAACAGGTTATTTAACAAACAGTTCATGATTTGTAACTTGAAACAAACATGTCTTTTAAGTCTTTTCAAAGAGAGAAGGGAAAGATCACAATTTTGCCAATCATACCACCCCCACTTGGAAATTTTGCTCGTGAGGAGAGGCAGAAGCATGAGTGAATGGACACATGTCCCCAGTCACCAAGTTTACTAAAACCACTAAGAAAACCCGATTTTGTTTAGTCAACTACAATCTGAGGAAAAGTACCAGAGTTTTGGTAACGGTGGTGTGTGTCTGTGGCGGAGGAGGGGTGGGGGGTGGCACAATCTTTCCAATATCCACAACCACAAAATACTTGTCCACATATCAGAAAATGATTCACATTAGCTTATCTCGAAAACCCATGTCAATGATATTTTTCCTAATTTATATAATGTCACTCCTTTCTCCTAGTTCTTGATCATTCATCTGTCTATTTTTCTGCAAGATTCAAGAAAAGGGGAGGGCTACTTCTAACAGTGGTATCCCCAGCCCCCTGGTGACTCAAACTCTGTCTGCTCAATACTGTTTAAACATAACAGAGTAAATCCAGAAACAGCTGATGCCTCTCTAATTAGAATCAGGGAAATGGCAAGTGGGTAGAGTTAAGAATATTTGACTCACCCATTCTCTACCTCTGTCTGACCAAAATGACACGGAAGGAATCTCTGACAACTTCTGAGAGTTCAAGAAGATTCTCACTGGAATATATATTAATCATGCTATCCTCACAAGCCTTTTATAAAACTGTCTGCAAGCCCCCAGAGAAAAATATAAATAAAGACAGAGAAAATAAAATATAAAAAAGAATTAAAACTGTATCATCTTCCTAGTTAAGAAAAATCAGAAAACCTGTAAGCTATAAATTAGTCCTGGAAATACTACCATTGGTTGCCTAACATGCTCTCCATTTTATTATAATTAATTAAACTAATTGAAATAGTTACTGTTTGGTCTTACTGCATGTGGTATCTGTCTTGCATTCATGTTTTTAAAGTACTACACGGCACAGCTAGCTGATTTAAATTATTCCCTCGCAGATAAAACTAAGATATACCAATATTACACCACAGATAATTTATTTAAATTGGTATGCTAAGTCTTCTTACATGTGAAGAAGAAAATGTGTCCTTAATTCATTGTAGGGTGTAGGAGCAGACATCTGCAAAAGTTTATCTTCTTGGAAACAGGGAAAAACAGCAACAGTAGCATGGCAAGAAAACATTAAAGATGGCATTTAAACTGTTGCAACAAATGAAACACACTCACGCTACATTAAATCCACCCATGAAGTGAAGTCTTTAACTTCTCCTCACTAGAATTCTTGGTGAGTCAGAGAAATAGGCAGAAGCAAAGGCAGACAGATATTAACCCTTTTATCCATTTCAATTCCCTTTGTTCCTATAAAGAACCTGAAAATGTGAAATCCGGAAATGACTCTAGAGGTCACGGAACCCAAACTCTCATTTCACACAAGTGAAAACTGAGGCCCCAAAAGGTGAGATGACTTGTTCAAATTCACACAGCAACACAATGACAGAGACAGAACTGAAAGTCATGAATCCGGGGCTCTTTACACAATTGATGCGCTGGCAGGAGGCCGGGAAGCCTAGCCCCTTTGCCAGAGAACAACCTTTCAACTGGATATGCTGGTTCTTCCAACATACTTTTCTGTCTTTGAAAAAAGAAAGGGGAAAAAAAGCTAATAATATTCTTTATCGTCAATCCTTTGGAACATTTTAAATAGACATCAATGGGAGCGCAGGAAAATTTAAATATTTATAAAATTTTTTCAATTACTGATCAACTTCTTGTAGATGACACAACTGTAAAAGCCTATTAACTATGTTTTTCCAAGCCCCAGCCTCTTGCAACATCAGTCTAACCAAAGACAACTGCCAAATTAATCTTCCTAAAACAGTTTTAATCATGTCACTCTCTTATGCACAAACATCTGGTGGCTCCCCTTTGCCTACCAAATTAAATGTAAAATCCTCACACTGGCATTCCAAGTCCTTCACAAAAGTCCCAATCAATCTTTCCTTCCTAGCACCCATTACCTGCTTCCCAGCCCAACTCCAGCCACATGACAGTCAGAAATCTTGCCCTTTCCACCTCCAAGGCTCCCTGTGCCCAAGCTATTCTCTCTTCTTGACACACGCTCTCTCCTTCCATACCCAGCTGTTACAAGATAGCATGATTCCAGGTCACCGTAAATCCTATCGTTTTCCGATGGTCCACTCTATAACCTTACGGAAAACACATTCAGAATTAGATATCATTCTTCTTTCCTTTTAAGCCTCCAGCAAATCTCCTTTTTCTTCTTTCATGAAGATTACCATGCTCCCTTATATTTACATTATATAGGTACCTGTCCTAACTTCCTTCCCCATCACACTGACCTCTGTGAGGACAGTCAATAGGCTCTCCTGCTGCCAACAACCAATTAGTCTTGTTGACTTCCATGCCAAATGGTTTTAAGGACAGAATTACACAAGAATTATTTAACCTTCACTAAGGGTAACCTTTCACTGAGGTTTATGTGGAAGCCGTGTTAGAAGCAGGCCAGCAACATGGTCATGGCAAGCAAGCTAGACTGAGAGGAATAAGGGTTGTATGTTGCTGTAGAATGGTGATCGAACAGGATGCTGGCATTTTGGGTTTCAGTAATAGTCATAGCCTGGTTCTTCATTCAGCTGAGCTTCCCCGGGACTCAACACTCCCTTGGGTGTAGAATGTGTTTAGAAGCTCTTTTAACTCTTTCAGCATAATTAGCGCACCGAAGAAGTCATCTGTTCAATGACCTGGAAGGCAGCGGGCAGCTCCCCCAAGGCCTGCATCTGTTATTGGGCAGGAAATATGGCAACTTGCTGTGTTTACTAATTGGGTCAGTTAATAACTTTTTCTTTTTCAGAAATCCCCCTGAAGAAGTCACTTTCCTACTTGAATCACATTATTAAAAGTGATCAGGACAATCACTCGACAAATGTGAACTTTCATTTTCCTAAACTCTCAAAACGAGTTTGATTTTTTTCCCTTCTCTTTTTCCTGAGACTATTTCTCTTCTTCTTCCAGCAGGTCAGCATCGAAAAGCAATTTTGGTATTCCATCATGTCTGATCTTGCCAGAAGTTCCCGCCACTGCTTTAGAAAATGTTCTCCGTCATGTCCCACATTCTGTATTCTGAGTCTTTCCCTGAAGTTTATGTGGTTTTAATGATCGAGGTGTACGAGTCTCAGGAAAAAGCCTCACCCGTTCCATCTGTACTTCTCACAAAGGAGACATGTGGCTTCGCCACTTTCAAGTTCTTTGGGTCCATTCCACTTCCATGCAAATAAACCCAGCACTTGATGTGAACAGTTAAATAGCTGGAAAAACAGGTTGAGTCTGTGCAATTGGCCTTGTGTATGTTCCTCAATCTTGGCTTGTCAATGAGAATTATACTCACACAGCTTATGACAGTGGGTGGTCTTTTTCTGGGAAAAGTACCCTATTCATTTCTCCTTTGGAAATCTAGAGCTAGACACAGCTCAGAAATGACAGTCACAGAGAAATCTCAGTGCAGAAGATATATCATCTTTTTTTCCTCTCTTTGATAAAAAATGAATGTAGGATTTTTCAGAGCATTTCTTTGTGTTGATGAGGTTAATATTTTATTAGAACACACTACAAAAGCATTGATAGCCTTTCTTGTGCCTTCATTTTGATAAGAATAAAGAAAAGGATGGTAAATTCACTTATATGATCAGTTTTGCAGAAAACTTCACAAGCTCATCTATCCCTGGAGTAGATCTGGAATGTGATTTATTAACAGCATGACCTTCCTCCAGGCCATACGGTCTCCAACCTGCTGTCAAGCTCACCAATGCCTCCTTTCTCACTGTTCAACCTCTTTGCAATCAATTTCCAATTCTCCTAATTTCTTCTCTGAAATGTCTCTCAAATCCATCATCTTTGTAGTCCATTGTGAGCCACTTTTCATATGAACTATAGGGCCATGACTTCCTATTTAGTCTCCTTTCCTGTAATCTAATCAATTCTCCCTCCTTCCTCTTCCTTGCCCACCCTCCTCTGAAACCACATTTCTTGTTGTCATACTCCCTTGCCCAAAAGATCATTAATGCATACTAGTTGATAGTAAAACCACTCACCTTGCCCTCTAGGTCGTCTAATATTTCACTACAACTGATATTTCAATATTCAATATTTTCTGTGATCTAAGTAACTTGACATTTACTGTCCTCAGACTTTACTCACTGCTATGGCTTTCCTTTTGCTGGACAAAGGCTCTACATCTCTGCCTGCCAAGAGGCTACCCATCCTTCAAGGCTGATCCAAAATATCATCTCCTTCAAGAAACTTTTCTGATTCACAGCCAGCTTGATGAGTTCTTGCAGCTTAATCACACTTCGGCCCCTAATGAGCTCTCTAGTCTGGTAATATATGTATTTGATTATTCATAATTTGCCTTCCTATTAGATTTCAAATACCTGAGTGCAGCATGTGTATGTATATCTGTGTGCATTACTAATCTGTACAGATTGGATTTGTATTCCAACACCTAGCATGCAGCATGCCACACAGTAAATGCTCTGAAAATACATGTTGAATTCAAAACAAGCAGCTCAACTCTGTTAACTGTGCCCTTAGCTCCTAAGAGTAACAAATGTAAGAGGTGCTCTGGAGGATGTCCATAAAGGTTATGTGCGGTAGGATTCTGCCCAAAGGAGGGAATGGCCAGTTCTATCTTGGATGGGAGCTGGTGAGAGAAGGTTGAATTCAATCAACATGTATTTTCTGAGCTACTAGTGTTCTGAAAAATCACGTTCAGTTGTCTAGTCATTAATACAAATCTGCATAAATTATGCACCTGTCTGTGCTTTTTAGCAATTTACATTTAACTAAATGTTTTGGCTTTCTTTCCAGTTGACAGTTTGTGATTCGCTGTCTATGCATGTCTTCCTTCTCACTTTCAAGCTTGCCCCAACCAAGGGTAGGTTACAGAGTCATGACTCTTTCCTCTGTGCCATTGCCATACTTCCCTGTCATCTGTTTCTGTCTTATTCTGACATACTTATCTCTTTCTCAAATTCTATTTTTAAAAAAATGACAGTAAAATATATATACACGTGTGTGTATGTATATATGTGTGTGTGTGTGTATTGCATTATTTTTAAGAGTTTACCTTACATCTGGCATATGGGAGATTAAAATTTTGTTCAGTATTCCATCCTGTCCTTCTCTTTGTTTTCTGGAGCCTTTTTCCTTTTCTCTTTCTCCTCTGCCATTGACACTTTCCCTCTTCTCCAACTTCATTTCATCATTCTAACTTACTTTCTATCCTGTCCTCCCTTCTTGAGTCCTGGTGGAGAAGCTGTTTAGAGGAGGCTGGTTAGAAGAAGGAAGGGCAGCAGATCAAGAAGGAAGGCACTGGGCAGTGGGACATCCTGGAGTCATCCTAGGGTCCATCCGTTCCTCAGCCCTCCCAACAACCTGTCAATCCCCCAATCCCATCAAGCTGCCAATAAACATTTCTTATCCTTCATTTCTTCTTTTCCACCTCCCAGCTATTGCCTTTGGTAAGGCCCTCCGGGTCACTGACATGCCATTGCAGCAGTCTTCTACTCCTCTCTACTGTGGTTTTTCGTCCTTGGAGTCTACCATTTATACTGTTGTCAGAATATTCTAAAGTGCTCATCTGATCATGTCAAGCCTTTGCTTAACATTTTTAATGACTTCCCATCATCTAGATAAAACTTCCAAGCTCCTCAGACACAAAGATCTGAGAGCTGCCTAGTGCTCCAGGCTTTTCTCTCAGTGTACTCTCCAATCACATGCTGCTTTCTACCTGGCCAACTCTCTCCTACTTCATCCCAGTAAATCTTCCTCCTCAGTGGATGGGCCACTTCGTCGTGCTTCAAAGTGCATCTCAAGCAAGATTATTACAATAAAACCTTCTCTCACCAGCTCCCATGCAAGATAGAACAGGCCATTCTCTCTTTTGGGCAGCATCCTACCACACATAACCTTTATGTACATCCTCAAGAGCACCTCTTACATTTGTTACACTTAGGGGCTAAGGGCACAGTCAAGAGAGTTGAGCTGCTGGTTTTGAATCCTAGCTCTGCCGCTTTCTAACTGTGGAACCTTGAATAGTTTATGTGTCCTATCCGTGCCTCACATTTCTCATCAGTGAAGCAGCCACACTAATAGTAACAATTTCATAGGGGTTTTTTTGAGAATTCAGTTAATATATATAACTCTTAAAATAATGGCTGGTCCATGATAGACACTGTACAACTGATATGTCTTATGATAATTATATTTATTATCTCTTGCTTTGATTGCCCCTTATGGGCAAATACCATGTCTAGTTGTTTTCATCCTCAGTGTCTAGCATGGTCCCTAGGACATGTTAGACACTTAATAACTGTTTCATGAAAGAATGAAAATGAATAAAACAGGAATAAGAGAAAAACAGATCTTTTATCTCCCCAAGTTACAGCATAGCCCTTTTTCATTATTCCCCTTAGATGTGAAGGGAACTGTAAGAGTACAAGGACAAATGTTCATAGTGTTTCAGTTGAGAGTTTCAATTGAACTTTCCAACATGCACAGAGGGCTTCTGTTCTACTATCTCTCAGAATCACATGAGTATCTATGGGTACGCAGCATGGGGAAAATGCCGGCAAAGCCAGGAAGCAGGACTGGCTGCATAATTTGTGGGGTCCAGTGCCAAATGGAAATATGAGATCTCTTGTTCAAAAATTATTATGAATTTCAAGATGATGGCAGTAGAGTATTTAAATAAGGGTAGAGCTGATCTGAGCACAAGGATCAGTTTGACTACACAGATGACCTGCCCGTGAAGCCAGCCCTGCCAGGAATCTAACAGTCTCTTCTCCATCAGCTCTTACAATATGTTGTAAGACACAGATTGAGTCTATCTTACTGCTAGATTTGTCTCTCACAACTAGATTCAGAGATTCCAGGTCTATAACACTCTTACTATGCGTCTCCAACCTGAACTGTCCAGGATCCAGCCTCCACTGTCTACTAGAAAAGCCAGTGGCCTCTCCATTTACCTCAGCAATCTAAGCTGCCCATTACCTGTCATGTTCAAAATGTTCCTTCATTTATCAACCATTTATTGGCCACCAACCATGTTCCTAAAACTCTGCCTATGGTGTTGTACATACAATAAGGTTTTACTGTCTGGTTTGTCCCATTTTATAAAATGATTTCTGGCTTTTCCTTGGAACACTTGAGTTGTTAATATCTAATAAAAGAAGAAAGGAGCAAAATAACACTCTGGATGCATATACATGTTAATGGTGATATGACCCAATTGAAGGCTAAAACATAAGCAAGGAAATCCCCAACATAGGCTACTGGAAGAGTTATTTTATGCTACTTAGAAGACCCCTTAAATAAATCCAGTTAGACCTCTTCTTAGATCATACAGTACTCAGGCTCTTCCTCTTCAGTGACCCCAAATGAAATGCCTTAGCAGACACAGTGCCAAGAAGTCCTATCACAGAGGTAGATGGTAGAACAAGATCAAAGAAAAGAAAATAATTAGAAGAGAAGATGTATTTGTCACAGGAGGGAAATTGGGGTTGGGTAAGAGGAAAAGGAAATTAAATTAGAAGGTGGGAAGGGAAAATGAAGCTTCTGGCCTGGAAAAGGAGAATCATTCTCTGTGCTCCTATTACACAAATGCGTTGTTGGTGTCCTGTATTAAAATATAAATTCAGTGCAGAGGCAATAATGCTGGCAGTAACGTGCACAGGCAGAGAGCCAAGAGCCTCGGCTGTTGGCAGCCACTCGGCCCCAAGGGCCCCTAGAACAGATTCCAGGTTATATCTGTCAGACATGGAGCCACTGAACATTGTTACTTCTTAGTTAAGGACTCTGATGTTGCCTTTGAAATTTTCTTCATTTGGGGAGCCATAAACAAACAGTGATTGCATAGCAGAGAGGAACAGAATATATTCTTTCTTGCTACGTCTGGTGAGAAATGATAGCAGGTGTAGCATTACTCAAATAAATGCAGATGGTGGGAGACGGAGGCTCTCTCCAACGAAGTGCATTGTTTCTTAAGGCTGTTTATATTTTCAATGAATATTTATTGAATCCCTTGTGAGTAGTGAGGATATAGCAGTGAAGAAGAGAAACGTTCTTCTGGGGCAGATAGAGAGGAAATATGTAAGCAAATAAATGAACAAGATAATTTCACATGGAGATAGAACTGTAATGAAGGAAATAACCAAGGGGATGTAAAAGAATAACTGAGGAAGAGGGTGAGGTGAGGTTATCTTAACAGTGTGTTCAGCAAAGGCTGCTTTCACAAGGTGGCATTTTACCAAGACTTGAATTATAAGACTTAGACAGGAAAAGAGGTAGACATTGTATATTCAAGGTGGAAGGAACAGCAAAGGTCCTAAGGTAGGACAGAGATTGGCTACTCCAGTGAACAAAAGGAGATCAGCAAGGCTAGAATGTAGAAAGCAAGGGGGAAACATAAGGAAGGAGATCGCAGAGGTGGGCAGGAGTCTTCATGTAGGATCTCATGGGCCATGGTCAGGAGTCCTACATTTATTTTAAAAGCAACCTGAAATCCCTGAGGGGCTTAAAAAATGGGTGATATGATCTGACTTCAGACTTTAAAGTAAAGATCACACTGATTGCTAGGTGTAGGATGGATTGCAGGAGCAGGAATGGAAACAGGAAGACCCGTTGCAAGGCTGTTGTAGTGGTTCAGGCAGGAAATGATGGAGCCTCTAGGTTAAGGTGAGGGACCTGGAGAAGGAGGGGAGGGGTACACTGAGGTGGAAGGATAATATCTGAAGTGTCCTGAGTATCAGGAGTAAGTGACATCTGCACACACTCCTGAGAGGTCGCCTCAGCAGGAGAAGTTTGGCTCCTACACTTTCACAATTAGTAAACACCTCACTTCTCTGGAACTACCTCTTCAGCAGCCTTAGTTATTCAGAACATCCAAAAAAATATCTTTGAACAAAGTCTATATATTGAGTTGCCATGGGTTACTTATAGTGAAGATTCTCATTTCAAGCCTATTTGTTTTTATTTCAAAAACAATTTTTGTGTGTGTGAGAAAGATTGGCCCTGAGCTAACATCTGTTGCTAATCTTCCTCTTTTTGCTTGAGGAAGAAGGTCCCTGAGCTAACATCTGTGCCAATCTTCCTCTACTTTGTATATGGGATGCTGCCAAAGCATGGCTTGGTGAGCGGTGTGTATGTCTACGCCTGGGATCCGAACCTGCACACCCTGGGCCACCGAAGCAGAGCACGTGAACTTAACCACTACGCCACCAGGATGGCCCAACCAGTTGCGTTTTTTAAGTGTGGTTACTCCAACCCATGACGGATCTGAGTCAGCACCACAGAAGTGGGCAGGTGTTTCTAAAGTCCAGCAAAATGAGAGCAAGAACAGGAGACAACTGATATCCGGGCAAAGGATATACATACATATCCTTTATATCCTCACACACAGATAAACAAGCAAACAACATAAATAAACACTCAGAAATATTTTAATCTGGAGTGACTCAGTAAAGTGGTTCCACAGACCATACTAGCCTGTGAAGGCCTGAAGGGACTATAATATTCATTCCTGAGTGCTCACTTCTGGGACAACTCTCTGTCACAAAACATCTCTAAACCACAGACTCCTCTCCTGTGTGTTTCCGTAATGACACTTGTTTCCCTCTCTCAGCACGCTTATGACATGGTTATTTTCTCTTTCTGTATCTGCCACCTCCACAGGACTATGAGCGTTTTGAGGGCAACTCTTGAATGCTCTTTTGATCTCTATGTCTCCAGGGCTGACCACAGGGCCCTGCAGAAAGTAGTCACTCACTAGAAGTGTGGAAAGAAGTCCAGAGCGGCAGCTGGTAATCTACCTCTGGAAGAGACAGCCCGTTTGTAGCCCAGTAACTCAGCAGCTGTTGTGTCAGTAGCCAAAGCACTGTCAGGCCTCACAGAGATTTGTATAGTGACAGCACAGGCTGGTTTCTTTTCAAACAGATGGATAGAAAGTTTTAAACCATTGCATCTTGGCAGAGCAACTAAGGTGGGCTCAGGCCACAGGGCTGATACAATTATAGTTTGGGTTATGCCTGATGTGTTTTATTCTGCTGTGCATATTCTGTGCTCCATACACACTTAAAGATTTAATTAAATGCTTTATTATAGGGAACAAAGTGCCAAATATCAGCATCATTACATTTTTTTCCACAGAAACAGCCATTCCTTCATTTTGTTTTGAGATTTTAATACAAATCAGGCTTCCATTTACTTGGTAAGATTGACATGGCCACCGACCAGAACATTCTGCTTCTTCTTACTGGCATGCTGTCATTGCAATGTAAGCTCCCTCAGGGCAAAAAATATGTCCTTCCCACTGAGCCTCCAGCAGTGCTAGACAGGAGCACTTTAGGCTCTGGCTGAGAACGAGAAGGAATGGCCATGTAGGAAATCTGACCTCAGGACAAAGGACACGAACAGAGCAAAGCAACATCAAGACCAAAAAGAATAATGAATGAATGAATGAAGAAAGGAAGGAAGGAAGAAACGAAGGAAGACAAGCACTGCTGCCATAGTCAAAGATTCCATTTAATGACAATCTGAGGCCCCAGGAAACATCCTACAAGGGTTATAGGTTTCTCCCCCTTCAAATGCCCTTTGTTAAACGGCACAGGTGGCCAAAGGTCTTCATAAAATAAAAACAGAGAAAACAAATTTCACCCCGGTTTTTCAGAGTAAATTGGAATACAAAATATTTTACACGGTCATTATAGAAAAAATTCTCTTCAGATTCAAATTTATAGATGCTGCATTTCCATTTTCATTGAAATGAAGTTAATTCCCTAAATAAATGACTTCCAAAATTTCTTTTAAAGCAAAAGAATCCTTTTTGCCTCTCCTTTTCTTTTTATTTTTAAAAGTCTTGGCACTGTAGATGGACTCTTCTTCTGTGTGTAAGGAATGAGAGACAAGCTGCCCTGGTGTGGGAGCGTGGATGTGTGTGATGGGGGGACCAGCAGGAGACGCACCGCAGGCTACTTGGCTGCCCAGCTCAGAGGCAGCTCAGAAACCTCAGGATCTGCCTGGCTTGTAAATTACTGTACCAAGGAACATAGCAATTCTTTCCGATGAAAGCTTAGAGCTGAAAATTGAGGCACTGCCTGGGAAGATGGTGAGCGAACTTAGCAGGAATAGAGAGTTAGCAATAGGTGTTCCTCTTTCCAGGGATCCCCTTCATGCGGACCTATCTATTCCTGAGAGCCCCGGGAATCCAAATCAGAAGAAGCAAATATGTTCTTAATAATTCTACCCAGGGCTCCCTCTTCTTTTCTGAGGAGCAGCTATTTTTACAAATGCTCCTTATCTACTTGGCAGGGTTACATCTATCCTCATGTCATACCTGAGCAGTTCACGCTTACCCTTCTATCCCTTCTCTTCCTCCTTCTCCTTCTACTTTGAGGAACTTGGAAAGAAGATTCTAGAAGAGGACCCTCAAAGCTTTTTGGTGAAACAGAATAGGAACTCTTTTGTGAGAGAAAGAGTTAGAGGGAAGGTGTTTCTGTATCGTCCTCCTAAGACTAGGAGACAATATGTCATTTCCTTTTTGGCATAACTGTTTCAAAGGTCTTTGCCTCAAAGAAAAGGGATGAAAGAGAGTGAAGAGTTTTTCCTTCAGTCCTGAAATGAGAAGCAGAAAATTAAGACCATTGTTGATGAATCAGATTTTCTACTTTTGAAAATTACGATTACGGTTGCAGTGACCCCAGCTCCTGTTATTAAGATTTCTTTTTGTCATTGTTTAAAACTGACTTTTGCAACATTTTACACGCTTTAATGAAAATTATGGGCTATAGTTAAATTGCTCTAATGCTATCATTACATAGATAACAGATGAGTAAGATTGCAGTAAACAAAGAAATAGGTCTTAAAAATTATTTTAAAAAGAACATTGTCCAATTGCCTAGATATGACAAATGAAACGGCATTGAAAAATCAATGCTACTATGGTTTTAAATTGGTAGGATCTTAATTTTAACTAAAACCATGATTACATATAAGCAACCATACAGATAAGATGTTTAAAATTCAGGGAAAGTGAAGAAAAAACTTCATCATTTCGTCTACACAGAGTCACATACTTGGACATATAAAAGTATCTAGACTAATGCATAGCAATCTATCGTGACAGAAAAATACTTAAAAACAAGTTAAAGAAACTTCTCAAGAGATCAGAGAGAATCCAAATCTGTTGGAGGGACTTGATACCACACAAAATTTGAATTTTGATTTGAAAAGGAGGCCAAGCAATCCTAAACAGCAGCCATGTGACCTTGAGTAAGTTATTTAAACCCAATAAGCAATAATTTTTGAACCTATAAAATGGGCATAATGATAGCACCATTTTGAGATCTTCCTGGGGATTCAGTTTGAAAAAAAGTAGAAGTGTGCTTGGTGTCCTCCAAGAATTCATGTACAACTAGAACCTCAGAAGGTGACTCTATAGGTCAAATTGTGTTACCTCAAAATTCCTATGTTGAAGTACTAACCCTGAGTACCTCAGAGTGTGACCTTATTTGGAAAAAAAGTCTCTAGATATAATTTGTAAAATTAAGTCATTGGGGTGAGACCTAACTCAATGTGATTGGTGTCCTTATGAAAAGGGGTAATTTGAACACAGACACGCCCACAAGGAGAATGCCATAAGAAGAGACACGAGGAGAAAACAACAATCTATTAGCCAAGGAGAGAGACCTAGAACATTCTTTCACACAGCCCTCAGAAGGAACCAAACCTGTGATACCTTGATCTCAGACTTCCAGGCTCCAAAACTCTGAGACAAAAATTTTCTGTTGTGTAAGCCATGCAGTTTGTGATAATTTGTCACAGCAATCTTAGTAAAGTAATACACTGACCTTATTTGGAAACAGGGGCTTTGCAAATGTAATTAAGATGAAGTCATACTGGATTAGGGTGGGTCATAAATCCTATGACTGATGTCCTTATAAGAAGGCCATGTGAAGACACAGAGACACTGGGAGACACACAGGGAAAAAAAGCCCTATGATGACAGAGGTAGAGATTGGAGAGATACAACTACAAGCCAAGGAATGCCAAGGACTATCGGCAACCAACAGGAGCTAGGAGAGAGGCAGGGAGATTCTCCTTCAGAGCCTCCAGGAAGAACCAACCCTGCCAACTCTTTGATTTTGGACTTCTTGACTCCAGAACTCTGACAGAATAAATCTCTGTTGTTTTAAGCCACTCCATTTGTGGCAGTTTGTTCTGGCAGCCCTAGGAAACTAATACAAGAAGTGTCAAATAAAGTACTTTGTCCACTTACGAAGGGCTATGTGCAAACTTATGATTAGAAATTATACTTCCACATCTAGTCTAGAGTTTAAGATTATCAGATCCAGAATGAGTTTACGTGATTGTTACTAACAAATTTATATCCTGGTGTGATTTTTGAAGCTGTTTATTTCCTAAACTATGTGAGCATGTACCACCATAAGCAGCAGCAGAAGAAAAAGAATACTAATAGGAGAAACATTAAAGGTCAAAAGATTATAAACAAAATCTGTAATGGTAAGTAACATAGAAGTACATTAAAGCAAAGAGCACGTCATAATTATTAAGCTGGCAGTATGTTATATATGTGAAAACAATAAAGAAAATGTATTATTACATTGGATAGGAAAGAGGGAAGCAACTTCTACAAAGGTTTTCTCTTGTGGCGTAACTCTTTTTGTTGGTGGCATAAGCCTTAAATGTTTTCGACTTCAACCTCAGTTTCGGTAAGGGAAAAAGTATTTATCCTCTGGAAAAACTGAGTTGGACACCTATAATGGTCTTTTAATCATCAGCTTCAGGAGACTCTCTGTGTGTCAGTAAACAATGGAACAATTGATGTTGTTCTTTTAAAACTTTGCAACCCTTTAGATCTACTTCATTTCAGACCTCCAACTTAAACTGTTTAGCTTTTAGAAGACTTAACCACATCTGTCCAATGAAACTAATTCAAATATAAAGCCACATCTCTGGTTCAATCTGGTTTTCCATCCATCGTCAAACCCCAAATGAGCCAGATGGTGTAATTATTCCAGTATGTAGTGATTTTTCTACTAGCAAATTGGCCACGATCTATTTGATCTGGAATCCCATATAAACAGGATTGCTGTTGTGATGTTTGGTTTTATTCCCTCTATTCTATTGTCTCTCTTCAAAGGAAATACCATTGGCCATCAAAAAAATATGCATCTTTGAGCAAGATACTTCACCTCTTTGGTCTTCCCTGTCTGCATTTGTAAAGTGTGAATAAGAATCACGTACGATTGTTGTGATATTAAATAAATTACGGTTAAATGTCTAGGATGAATTAAGAGCTTGCCAGTGTTAATTCTATCTCCATTTCCCTTAATATTACACATCAAACAATTAAAATACAATCAGATGAGAAGAGAATCCCACTACCACTTTTACCCCTGTACTCCTACCCATGCACTCTGCCTAGCTACACGTTAATTTAAATTATCTACCTATGCCCTTTTTAATCCAAAACCTCTAATTTTGAACAAGAGCCAATCTTTCTTTAAAGATATTATTCCAGTAGTCTACCATCTTTCTCCCGTATTTTTAATTGTTCCCTTTCTTCTGTATACAAACATTTCTTTATTTTTTCCATCTTGACCTACAGCCACAAAAACACCCTCTATTGTTCATAGGCTCTCGTTTTTTTTTTCTGCTCCTTAAAATAGTTATTTATGTTCAGCAACTCTAAATCTTCTCCAGTGCTCTCTTAGACCTACTCCAGTGTGTCATACCCATACCACCCTACAAAAGTTCACTTGGCAGAGTTGATCGCTGTGTCTATTTTGATGTATTTTCTTTACCTAGCTTCCAGGATGACAAAAAAAATCTTGGTTTACCTCCCATCTCAATATGCAACATTTTCTGTCTCTATTATCTTTTCTCCCAGACCTCTTAATGTTGAAATATCTCATGGGTTAGTCTTTGATGTCTTTTTCTTTTCTCTATTTTTATTCAATTCCTTTTATTCTCACTCAGACTCATGACTTTAAATCTTTGCCTTCTATATCACAATGACTCCCAAATTTATATCTTCATTTATACCTCTCTCTTGAACTTCAAACTGGTTCCTTGATGTTTACACTTGGATGTCTAAGAGTCATCTCAAATTTAACATGTCCAAAACTAAACACCATCTTCTCCTTGTGCCTCCCTCTAAACCATTCCACATTCCTTTTTTTCCTTCTTAATTGATGGCAAATCTCTTCTTCTAGGTACTCAGACCAAAAACCTAGGAATCTTCTCTGACTCCTCTTTTTCTTTCACAGCCCACAACAAACTGATCAAGAAATGTCATCTTTGGGGCCAGCCCAGTGGCATAGTGGTTAAGTTTGCTCACTCTACTTCGATGGCCCAGGGTTTGCAGGTTTGGATCCCAGGCATGGACCTATACATTGCTCATCAAGCCATGTGGTGGGAGCATCCCTCATACAAAATAAAGGGAGATTGGCACATATGTTAGTTCAGAGCCACTCTTCCTCAAGCAAAAAAAAAGGAAGAATGGCTACAGATGCTAGCTCAGGGTCAATCTTCCTCAAAAAAGAAAGAAAGAAAGAAATTGATCTTCAAAATACATCAAGACTCTATCACTTGCCTTGTTTCCGCCCTGGTCTGAGCCTGAACTAGGCTCATGTCTTGTCTCGATTACAATTGCCTCTTACTTGTGCTCCCAGTTTCTCCATGCTTTCCTAAAATCTACTGTCAATGCATCAGCTAGCATGATCTCTTTAACATAAAGTCAGATCATTCTGAATCCAGTGCCTCGCTCTCTCTTCCCTTTCCAGATATAGTGTACTCCTAGTTATTCTCTAAATAGTCAAGGCAGATTCTCACCTTACTTCCTTTGCACCAGCTCTTTCCTTTACGCTTTCCCTAGAAGTCATTTCATCTCTTTCAGGTCTTTGCTCGAACAAGGACTATGTTGACTATTTCATTTAAAATTACCTTCACCCTCCACACCAGCACTCTTGATCCTCCATACTCTGTTTATTTCTCATCTTCTTATACCTTTTAAATGTAATTATCCATTCTCTCCATTTTGTCTCCACATACTAAGATGTAAACTCCAGGAGGACAAGGATTTTTTTTGTTTTTTTCACTGATGTATCTGTGGGGCCTAGAGCAGTAATTTAATTGGCAGAGAATAAGGACTCCATAAATATTTGTTAAATGAATAAATTAGTTAGAAATGCACAAGCAAGAAGGAAGAGCATTCTGGGATATAACCTCCTTTTAAAATCCTAAACACAGTGACAGTGATAGGACTCACTGTCATATATATTTAATCAGAGAAGACTCAGTCTCTATGTTCAACAACCAACCAAATAAACCTTAAGTTTGTGGAAAAGGCTCTTAAATGAATTCAATATTATTTCAGGTAAAGATTACAAAATAGAACATAAAAAAGTAAAATACTTATGAAAATCAGGAATAAAATGCTCAAGGAGTCAGGAAGTATACTAGGGCCATCTATAAAGATTCTAATTTTCTGTGCAATAAAAATTGGGGTAAATGAAAAAAAAATGGGTTAACAATTTCTCACCATGGCAGAAATAAAAATTAATTCTGTATTCATCTCAGAAGAGCTATGCAAATGATAGTCAAAGTGCTGGTAATACACAAAGCTACACAACTCTAAGGTATCCATGAGCCAATCAATTTGTTTGTGGATTCTCTGGGTCCCTTGTTCCTCCTTCTCATGTTTACTGCCTAATATTTGACCACTTTACTGTTTGCTGGCAACTCTCACAAGAGAGAGAAGTAGAGAAAGAAAATGAAACACAAGCAAATTAAAATTCCTCCTGATAGCAGCCAGGAGGAATATGCTGGGATTTTGGTCCAGATAGTAAGAAAACACACATACAATTTAAAAATATTCACTAAAATGGCTACTGAGCATGGTTTCTGGAAGCCAGTTTCTAATATTGGCTTGACCTAATTCAATTAAGATGAGCATTAAATCTGTCTAAAATAAAGTCAATAGAATAGAACAGAATAGAATAAAAAGAATTCATAACATATTTGAATGTGCAAAAGAAAGAAGGAAGAAAGGGAGGGTGGGAGGGTAGAGAGATACAAGCCTTTGCTATAGAAATCATCTACAGGAGGTAATTTAACATAAAGGAAATGTGTCTCATAAGCAAAAGCTAGGGCCAAACCTGACTCTACCACTTAGTAGCAGCAGAAACTCAGTCAGAACACTTAACTCTCAGAGCCTACTTTCTTATTTGTAAAATAAGGATAGTAATATACTTTTCTCGTAAAGTTTTTGTGACAAATTATGTCTGTCCTCCACATCCGAATTCCAGTTTCTATCACACGGTATCTGCCTATTTGGACAAGTGTTGACAGTCCTCTCATTTTAAGCACTCATCCCTTCTTCCAGTTTTGCAAGGAGAAAACCCTGATGAAATATCTAGAGAGTAATTAACATATGGCTAAAACTATCATGGGAAATATGAAAAAATAGATTAAAAAGTGCGACTGGGACCTATTTTAAATAAGAGGCAGCCTACTGGTAAAAATGTTTTTTTTCTTCAATTACACAGGAAAATATTTTAAAACCTCTATTTAAAAATCAGAGCAAGGCATCTTTTGCAGGAGGGAGAAAATTTTCTTTCTTCTATACAGACTAAAGTGTAGAAAGTACTTTGTTCTTTGTAAACTTACTTGAGTATAAGTTCTGTGGGAAAAGGGATCTTTGTTTCATTCATTACTGACTCCCTTGAATACTGCATGACTTATAATAGGCAATTAAGAAAGAATTTTGAATGAATACAGGATGAACAGATTATAGCAGACTTGGCACAGGGATGGGGTCCATCTGTCTCTGTGGGTGACTATACACAATTAAAAAAAATAAGAGGGCCGGCCCGGTGGCATAGTGGTTAAGTTTGCGGGCTCTGCTTCAGTGACCTGGGGTTCACCAGGTTTGGATCCTAGGCATGGATCTAGCACCACTCAGGCCATGCTGTGGCAGCATCCCACATAGAAGAACTAGAAGGACTTACAACCAGGATATACAACTATGTACTGGGGTTTTGGAGAGAAAAAAAAAAAAGCATTGATTTAAAAAAAAAGAAAGATAAATAATAACAAGCCAGAATTTTATTAACACCTAGATAAAATATAACATGACTATTCTTACAGTTCCCCAACCATCATTTATAAACTTTTAACATTCTGTTGAAGAACTCATCATCCACTTGCAATATATATTAGTATATACAGAAATGAAATGACTAGTATTTTCCTTAACCAGGATAATATGATTTCTTGAAGTGACCAGAATAGACCCTTCATGATAGAGAAGGAAAAAAGTTAAAAGTTTGGGAAAAAATTCTACTCCTGCTCTAAACTTTAGTTTTGTTTATTTTAAAAAGACTATTTATATAGAAAATTACGTTTACATTGTTATGTAGACTTTGCGATAATATATAAATGGCTGATAAATGAGAAGAATTTACTTAATAATAATAGGATATATTAAATACCAAAGTGACATAATTTTTTAGAATGTTCAATATAAAACCACAATAGATTTGGACTGTAAACCACACAGACTAATGTTGGTATCTATAGATTTTGTCCTCAGGCTAATTATAAATTAGTTCTAAGTTTGCCAAAGTAAATAGCACAGCCTATGTACCTCTTTGCCAACTCTCTCATAAAGCAGATGGAACCAACAATTCAAAGAACAATGAAAAAGAATTTTCTAATGAATCTGTTTCTCTCTGAAGTTGCATGAGAAGAAAGGTCACTTTCTCACTTACTAGCTTACCTTTTGATGTCCTTATTATTTTTTGATTGTACATAGTTTTATGTACTATGCTCTATTTATGCATTCTTCAATAGCATCTTTATTTATGACTTTGTGAATCAACATCTTTGTGATAGGAGGCGAAAGTCACTTAGCTAATTACACATGCTTGATAAGCTGCATAATAATAACCACTGCAGTATTGTACATTAGTCGAAGGCATGTAAATTACTGCAGTTATTCTCATTTGGGGAAAAACAAGACTTTGTTTTAGTTGTTTAAAACACCCTTGTTGCGTCCATATCCACCTTCTGAAGTATATTATGCTTTTAACCCAAATCATGCCATCAATAAAAAAATGAAGGTTAAATCTCATTCTACCAATATGACCAAAGAAACCAAAACCAAAACCAAACAAAACTCAATTTAATGCAAATACTTCTGATCCACAGTTGAGAATTTTGTTATATGAAGCTTCTTCTGTATAATGCAACCCTGGTAAAACAGAACAGCTTAGACACTCCCCGCCCCATAAGGATGTTGTAATGAAATCTGACTTGGTCCAGCCAGGAGATTAGAAGTGCATAGAAAGAGAGAATGTACAGCACTAGAATATTAATATGACTTCTGTATGAAGGTTGGAAATTCTACAAAGTTATGAATAAGGTCAAAATAACACTTAGATGATTTACTGCCATAGAAAATCACACTCTCTATGAGTGATTTACTGGATGTTATATAAAAATGGAGTGTGGACAAGCTACATTCAGATGCAAGCTTGCAGCTGTCAGTGTCTACATTTGCTCAATCTGGCTAGAGATGATTTGAAGGTTGATTTAATTGTAGCTTCTGAATCATGTTCTTCCCTATGTTTTAAATTGTTTAACATAAATATAAAAATGTTAAAGTAATTTTAAGACTGTAAATATTTAGTATCAAAATCTGCAAAACCTCATTCTCTTCTGGAAGAATAACTGAAATGAAAAGACTGTCTGGGGAAAAAATACCATTACTTAATAATGGTAATTGCCCAACAGTTGTGGCAAAGTTACCCTTAGATGAAAATATTCATAGGGTGTACAGAAGAAGCTGAGAATAAACAAACAAAAAACTAGGTCTGAGACTGAACTAATCAATTTTAAGAGGAACAGAAATCTATACCTGTAGAAAAGGATTCGGAGATCAAAGTTAACCAGTTGTTAAGGGAGCATTGTTGGGGTTCCTTGCAGGCAGTGTAATAGCTTAGGTGTCTGTTCCTCTGTACACAAACTCAAAGCAGAGATTCAACTCCTGTCGATGCTACCAGCACCAGAACACAAGGCACCACCAATGAGCTTTGTCAATGTCATCTACTCAGCTAAAGCTCTCCTTAACCATCTTTCTATTTTTTGACAGCTTTCAATAAATTCCAAATATCACCTAACTATTCACTTCCCAGCATCAGCAAATCATCCTTAGGGAGAATATCTTGTTCTTCCTCTGCAAGCTTTTTCCCCCATTTTTTATTTGCACTTTGATACATACCTCCTTTTCTACATATTTTCTTGCCGGGCTTTCTGGCACATTCCTTGGATATTCTTTTTACTGAAAAATGAATAGAAGACTAGAAAATAACATGGCGCTCCATCACAGACCGCCGGAACATGCAACACCACTATCTAACTTAATATGCTCCTGCATTTACTAAGTGCCAAAGATCCCCAATTCGTTGAGCCTGCACATGCAATGGAGAAATGTTGATGCATCTTCTCAGAAGTCATTCGGTAGGAAATGGAAATTAGGAACCCATTTCTACCTAAATATACGTGCTGTGGAGGAAAGAAAATGAGTAGGCACAGGAAAAAACTAAGAACAGATACACCGACACACGCAAACAAAAAGAGCAGCATGCACGCATGTAAAATATGTCTACATGCCAACAGGAAAAGCCATGCATGCTACCAGTACACACGAATTAATATTGTTAGAACTTAGAATAGAAAAGAAAAATATAAATACATCTCCCTGTTTTTCCTGCAGTAAACTCACCATCCTCAGTTGGGACATAAATGTTTAAATATAGGCAATCTTCACTCTGGTCTTGTACATACGATGAAATCACATCCAAGTTATTAGTAAACCAGACAGGAAGCATGACTTCAGGCAATCTGCCATCAATGATATTCTGGGGACACACAGGAGCAAATTGAGTGGCATTCCTGATATCTGACCAGGGAGATGGTGGCTCTGGAGGCTGAAAACGATGTTCCCCTGTTGGTGGGGCTGCATACGGAACCCCAAGAAACTGAATAACGGGCCCCAAAATTTCATTATTGAGCTCTTTCTTAATCCCTCTTATCTTGCCAAAGTTGGTAGTCACCAACGGGTCTGCATCATCCAATTTTTGTGAGAGCACATGGGCAGCCTGAAGCAAACATCCCAAGACACAGAGAGTCAATGAAGCACCCAATCCCCTGTGTACCAAGCACGCTATCACTGCTCTCCAAACGTAATTTGGCCACGTGCATCTGGGCAGTGCCATGGTCCCACATTAGTTGTGTAGTTGTCTGGTTACAGTGAGGCAGAGGTATTTGTAGCCACTTGAGAAAGACTGTGTAATGGTAGAATACACCTCCGATTTCTTAAAGGCGAGCTTGTCAAGAAAAGCTCAGAAAGCTCTTCACGCAGCCAGTATCTCCCATTGATTTCACATGTATTGAAGCAGCATCTTCAATCATCACTATTTATCAGACCATATCCTATTGATCATTCTCTTTTCCATAGTAGCAACGTGGCGAGAGTGGCCATTGACTGTAGATTTCCCTCTTATAAATCAAATCCAGTTAGCTGCAGGTCTATATCCTAGAGAAAATGAAAATAAATCATTAGCACAAACAAGCTAAAATAGACAGAGTGATAACCAGATGTTTTATAAGCTACAGAAATACATTAATAATGGTGAGAGTCAGGGAAGTTGAATACTATTATAGGAAAATTACGGTTTGATATAAGATGACAGGTGAAATAACTGATTATTAGATTATTGAGAAACTTGCCTGCTGACTGTATACATATTTAAGTGTCAGCAGGCCTTGTCAAAATACACAGTTTCAGGAACATTTCATAGTACAGTATTTTAAAATGCTGAAGGTTATGTGTAAAATTTTTCCTTTATTGACAGTCTTCAATCACTTCAAGGAACCTCAGAATTAATCAGCAAACATGCTAAAAATTAGAATTCAATAGTAGATAGCTGTTTTAAAAATATTGGTAGAGAATTAGTGGAATATAAACAAACTCTGTAAGAATGACAATATATATTAAAAGGCGCTCCCCAATCCAATGCTATATAGAAAAAACAAAGTTAATGTTAGAAAAGAAAACTGATACTAGTTCAACTATGATCATTTAAGTGCAACTACCTTACAAGGTCAACCTCCTTGCTGTTTCTCAAAAGTTTGCATAAAATCATTGGCTACAGGTCTTCTATCTTAAATTAAGATTCAAGAATTTAAAAGATAGAATGGATTTAGACACAATTTGGAAAAGAGAGAAGTTGGCATCATTTTTTGCAGACTAAAGGGGTTTTTTTTTTACCATCTAGCTATATATTTTATATACCAGTAAATTTGCAACGTGAAAATTAATTTCTGAGTCAAAGTCAACAGTCAATATATTTTAAATTACAAATTTTGTTCTCACTATCTGTTAGAGATCAAAGGGAGAATACAACAAAAGTGAGGTAATTTAAAAGAACAATCTACCTAATCATGGCATCTTGCATATCAACACTAATCAAACATCTAACACTGTTTACCCAGTTCAACTTAAAATGCATCAGGATAAAATGTAACATCCAGTGCAGTGCAATTCACAGTGTAATCTTCCATTAACTGCAAAATGGCATACACATGGGTAAATTTGTCTTTTCTTGTTCAAGCAGCCTTTTAAAAGGGCTTACTTTGAAAATAATAGTGTTGATTTGTATTACAGATGGTTCTATTCTGTCATATTGTGGGAAGATTCCCGAAGAAATGCTGGTTGGGCAGTGTGGCGGCACTGACTTTGTGTTATTGAAAGGGTGATTGTAAAAACTATATAGGGCAGCAGGAGATTTGGTTCAAGCCTGGTGTTCCTTTAGCTCTGAACAATCCATCACAGAAGGCAATAAGGAGATAAATGTCTTTCTTCAAGAATACTCAGTCTGCGTTAATTCAAATATCTTTGCTGTGAAAGCACATTAACATACAAAAGATGGGCTTAGATCATCCCATTCATGCCCCGAACTCCAGCATGTATGAAAGACTTAGCTACACAAACCCTCCTCTGTTAAAAGTATATTATGCTCACTCTTATGCAGAATCGTGGTGGGTCACCGCATGACTGAGTCTTTCCTAGTCACCTTTTGGTGTTAAAAAGCACATTTGATACCTAAAATAGAGAACCTGTGGTGAGGTCTTAAAAGTCTCCACCACCATTTGTTATTCAGCCAATTTTCAAGAACAGCGATTTCCAGAAGTTCTCCTTTACATAGTAGATATCCCATTAATATAAAAAGTACTTGTTTGGGTATTAACAAAATAACACTCCTTTTTGTACTACAAATCCTTAACTGTGATAAAAATAAAGAGGCTCCTGTTTTCCACTGATATGCTCCTTTAACACAAATTGTGGAGATTAGAATTCTGCAAGCCATGGTGAATTCTCAAATTCTAATAATGTTTCGCTTCTCAGGTTATAAAAATATCCCATTTTTACATGGGCTTACCAGTATGGAGAACTAGAGTACTGACCCCAAAGGTTTTTCAGAAGTCACTATTATAATGACAGTTGTCAAAGGCTAATGTAAAAATATGGCTTGTTTAATTACTGAAATTTTAAATATACATATTTTATATATACATATAAATATATTTAGGCATATATAGATACCTAAACACAAAAACTCTCAAATTTGTTGGCAGAGTTTTTTCCCTATATATTGGTGCTACCTTAGTATAAGCCAAACCCTTAGCTTTTATACATTTACATCTCATTTACAGCAACCCTATAAAATGGGTTCAACAGTTATCCTCTTTTTACTCATGAGGAACTGAGACTTAAAAAGGTTAACTACTTTGGCTAAGGCCTCTCAGCTAATCAATAGCAGATCCAGAAGCCCTTTGGCATCTGATTTAAAGGGCATCCTCTTGGTCACTAGACACGATACAGTCTCTCAACTCACAATTAACACTTTTAAAAAATTGATCCTTCTGCATTTAAAATTGAGTTGTAAAAGTGTTTTATGTTCCTTCAGAAGATAGAGTCTAGGTAAATACTCCGGCAATTTCACAGAAACGGAGAAATTTAAATGGTCTACCCCACTCCTATGGGGAGCTTAGATGTCATTTTGTGATATTTTTTACCTCTTTTACTTTACAATGAATGCAGTGATTGGTTGCTCATAAGTGTTTACACAAAATCGTGTTAAAATAATAAGTAACCGAAAAAAATCCCAACTTCATAACAGCTTAAATGTCCATTAAGAGATACTGATAAATGAATTATGATATATGCACAAATTGGAATACTATACTTCAGTGAAAATAAAGTACCTAGATCTGAATATATCAACATGGTTAAATCTCAAAATTTTTGAACGAAGCAAGTTGCAGAAGGTTGGGTACAGTAAAATGCTATTTAAATAAAGCTTAAAATATGCAAAAGAAACTCTACATCTTTCACAGACACACAAACATGGAGTAACAGGATATTTGGTTAATAGTATTAATTAATGAGTTGGCACTAAGATTGATAACCTGTGGTGAGCCCTTCAAAGACCACAATTAATTAACTACAGCAAGTTTTACAAATCTAAGATTTGATAGGGTTGGGAAATATATACACACACCTTTGTTATGGAATTCTCTGTATTTTTCCATATGTTTGAAGCATTTTATCATAAACACATTAAAACAATGAGGTCAGAAAAGTCTTACTCAGCATATCAAGCAAAAAAAGGACTAGCTTCATCCGACTTTGCGGTTAGTGGAGATACTAGCTCACAAATTCCTCCATTAGTCCTCCCTTTGGGTTAAAGCATATGTAATTCCACGGAGAGAAATAAAATAAAAAACAAATAACATTTTAAAAGTCATCATAAATGGGAATATATTATCTCACTTGCGTTAATTCATCATTATAGCTGGTCCATCAACTAGTTCGCTCTTGAGTGACCCAGATCAAAGAGATGATGATGGAGAAAGTAGAACTGCCTGGAACATAAGATAATCATGGTGGGTGGCCACATTCATCCAATCTTTCATTCACTCGACAAACACTTATTGGTTATCTACAATGTATAAGCTAGTATGCTAAATATTAGAATTTAAAGACAAGTGAAATCTAATCATTGCTCCCAGGTAGCGACAATATTGTAAAGGAATAAGTCACATGAAAAATGGCTCTAATGCAGGTTGGAACGTGACATGTGTTCAATAAATACATAACAAATGGAGGGGTAGGACCCAGAAGACAGTCTCTGACTTCTAACTTTACATAGCATTGTATGTGCCTTTTTTCCAACATTACCCATTTATTTTCTACTTTGTTTGGTTTTATTATTTGTTTTTATTTGTTCTATTGTTGAACTCAACTCCTCCCTAGTGAAATTCTTATTCAAGGGTAAGGATCTGGGGTTGTTGTTGTTTTAAAATATCTTTATATCCATCATGAAAATCTGTGTGAAACTCCTTAACATAGGGCAGATAGGGATAAATCTCAGCTGATCTAACCTGACGGCATGCTTATCACCAGAGCTTCCAGGAGCTTGGCCAATGCTATACAATTGATTGTTGTAGGGGCCGGCCCAGTGGCGCATCAGTTAAGTTCGCACGTTCAGCTTCTTAGCGGCTGGGGGTCCGCAGGTTCGGATCCCGGGTGCGGACATGGCACCGCTTGGCACGCCAGGCTGTGGTAGGCATCCCACGTATAAAGTAGAGGAAGATGGGCACGGATGTTAGCTCAGGGCCAGGCTTCCTCAGCAAAAAGAGGAGGATTGGCAGTAGTTAGCCCAGGGCTAATCTTCCTCAAAAAAAGAAAAAAAAAAAATTGGTTGTTGTTATTTACTCTGGCTCTGTTCTATAAAGTCACCACAAACACTGAATTGGGGAACAGGGATCCATAGCTCCTAGGGAAATACAGGTGTATACATATGTGTACATGTGCATGTGCATTCATATACACAAATATATATATAAATACATATTTCACAAGTTATAAATTATGATCTCAAACTCTAAAAACAATCCATCCTAGTAGATTCTATTTTCTTTATTTTACAAAAGAGAAAACAAGATTCAGAAGCATTAAATGACTTGTCTGAGGCCACCCTACTAACAAGTGCCAGAGTTGGAATTCAAACTCCCTGCAACTGGGCTCAGAGCTGGAGCTTCTTGCCCCACGCTGCACTGCCTCTATCATCTCCACCCTCTGTTCATATCTGTATGAGAGCTGAAACAAGAAGGCAGACCATCACCTTGCTTGACCTCAGCTGGAAATGTTCTCGTAGGGCAACTCAAATTTTTTGCTGCTTTGCTCATGTCTATGAATGTCTGCAAAAGCACTTGAGTATTGACTTTGGGGTTACAAATAAATTTTAGTGAATAGTCAAATTTGCAAGCACAGATCCAGGAATAATGAAGATTGACTGTATTAACTAAAGATAAATAATGTTTTGTACCTATGAGCCTGTGAGTTGTTTTGAAGTCAGAACATATCAGCTTGTCATCATGGCTTAGTAATAACAATTGGATTCAGTAATAATAATTTAATAATAATTGCTTTCATAACTGCTTTCAGTGAAGTGTGGCAGTTTTCAATGGCCAAAGCTGGCTATGTAGCTGGAATGTACTTTTGCAACCAGCTCACTCTAAGAAAACCTGACCACCAGCAGATTTGGGGCCTTCTATACCAAGATGTTTCACATGCACATTTGATGGTGGTTCCAGATCCCAAACAACACGGTATCCCATGTGACCAAGCAATGGGAGAACAAAGAGGCCTGAGTCTGAGATTTCGAGACTCCATCCAATGCATCCTGTGCAATGAGTATAAACTATTTGAGTCTTGTGAGTCCTTTCCATAACTGAACACTTAAAGTAACCAATGTGTGATTAATTCACATAGAAAGTAATTAAAAATTGGATGAATAAACAAACAAATGCATTCATACAAAATGTTGTTAGGCTTTAAATGAAGAGACAGGTCTACCTTGAGTTAGTGGATTAGGAAAGAATTCATGAATCAAGGAGATTTGAGCTGGGCCTCAAAGAATAGGATTTGGACAAACACTGATGAAGAAATGCCTGGCAGAGGGTACATTCTAGAAACAGTGAAAAGGATATGTAGTGGGTACTGTGGTGCTCAAACTCCCTGGGGGAAGCTCACATTCCAATGACTGGTCCACACCAGTGTAGAAGGGCCTGGTTTCTTGCCTCAAGGCAGACTGACTCTGAGAGACCATCCCCACACCAAAGCTCCCTGTGGAAAGGGGCTGAGGGAGGAGTTGGTTGTGATTCCCTAACTACCTCCCAGGTGTTTTTCCCAATGGCATGATCCGATAAACTTCCTCCAGGCAAACCTCCATCTCAGAGTCTTTTTATTTTTTCCCTGGAAAACCTGATCTCTGACAGAAAGAAAAGAAGTCACCTTTGAAGGCACAGTTTAGTTTGGCCAGAACACAAAGTAAATGAGGTTGAGCCGTGGAGGAGACTGGAAAGGCAGGTTTCAGCCAAATCAAGCAAGCCCTTCATTAAAAGGCTAAAGAGTTTGGATTTTATTCACTGGATGATGAAAAGCCATTAAATATTCCTAGCAGGGGAAGAGTATTATCAAATTTATCCACAAGAAAATTAGACTGGCAGTACTGAGGAGCAAGGGTCTCCAAAGAAGTGTGTTCATACCGCACCGCAGGATGACCAGACAAGAGAAAGGAAGCAAATTGTTGAACTTCTGTGTATTGTAATTTTTTACATAAAGCAAAAAGAGAAAGAAATTCAGCTTTATGAATATGAATATATGTTTAATACCAGTGTCTTCACATAGTTGTGTGATGCATAGAGCACCTGAGATGTTCTTGGGGAAGTAGGCAGTTCTGTAACATGGTAGGCTTGTCAGCTGTGGCATTTTGTTGTTGTTATTGTTCCTCTTCAACGATGATTTAGACTTTATATCACTGCATAAGTAGATTTATACGTCTTTCATCATGTTGCAATTAAAGTAACCCTCACAAAATGGACTAAATGGACTAATGGATTAAATTTTACCCACAAGACAAATATAGATTAAAGGAAATACTAGTAATGTAATCATAAGAGCAAGAAACAAACAGAAAGGAAACCTCCTACTTTTAGTATAAGCTCTTCTTTAGCTATACCACAAGACTAAAAGCAACGACTATCTAATCATCTATAACTAAGTCAGACAAAAATATTTCAAAACATTAAGAAGATGGCTTGAAATACAGATTTATATCTTTCATTAGCTGTGAATCGTGCCCTAAGAATCCTTGTGTCTTGAGATAATGACGGAATGAAGGCATCAAGATGTATAAGATATTAAAAAATACTTATTTTATCTTTCCTATCTTTTAATGTCTCTTTTACCATATATTTTGCAATCTGTTGATAGAGATATTTATGTGGAAGTATATGTATATATTTTATATGTTTTATTGTGTAGTTATCAAAAACAGGATTGTGTGATCACAAAGGTGTGGAAACCATTACCTTAGTGAATGAACTGATGGGAAAGAAACCAGAAACAATTTTATTTTCATGTTCAGTTTGAAGTATACCTGAATGCATCCACATTCATGTGAAAATGACAACAAAAGCAACTAATATTATAGATCACCAAGCTCTGTCCTAAGTACTTTACACGCTTCATGTCATTTAGTCCTCACAACAAACTTCTAAGTCAACTACTCTTATTTGAGGTGAGGAAAATGAGGCTTCAGGTGGTTAATAACTTTCTTAAGGCCACAAAGATAGGAAAAGGCAGATCCAAGCAACACGCTGGGAACTACCTAGCCCCAAAGAACATGCCCTGAACCTTCATGATCCACGACATTTTGTTTCGCTCCCCAAGAAGACTAACTCAGTGAAGTCATATGCTCAGTTTGAGGGTTTGAGGAGAGTGAAAAACACAGGACACCAACAGGAGGGAAACAAAAAGGCTGCTGATCAGCTTGCCAGGGTTAATTAATAGGCATAATTTGGAGCGGCTCCAAATAGTGTGGTATTGAGACTTTCTAGCAACATTCTATGACCTAGGGAAGAGAGTAAATGACAGAAGTTAGCACTGGGGATAAGCAAGGCAAGAATGGTCTAATTTCAAGGAGGAAAGGTTGTGAGAAATGGTAATTCTAGGGTTGAATAGATTAACTAAAACTCAGTAGGAAGGTAAGCAGAAGGGTACAAGGAGAAAACATAAGAAAGAACTAGAACCAAGGATTACAAAGGGTCTACTCTGAGATGAGAATAGTGAAGTTCAAGGCCTTGATCATGTAGAGGTTCAAGGGATGCCATGGCCCATGTTGTGGCCATACCATCAAGTAGCCACTGAGAACTAATGTGGTGACACGTATACTCTGCAATGACCACCATTAATTAATAACTTGATTAATGGCTAGCACCAATGAGCATGGACTAGGGTCAAACACTAAGCTAACTGCATCGTCTCATTTAATCTTCTCTCAATACCATGAGTAGAGATCATTACTATCTCCGTGTAACAGAGTTCCATCTCCATGTAGCAAGTTCCAACAAATAGAAAGAGATAAGGCAGAAGAATTAATAGACTCTAAAGATAATTTTATCCAGACCCTCCTTGTAGGAGAAAGGGTAGGCAGGCCTCAATAGTTTCCAGAGTCACATCCCAGTGTCCCTTCCTCTGCAGAAAACGTAAGTGGTTCTATTTTTCTTCTTCCTCCTTGGGCTACTTCCATTCTAAATGAACCTCTCCAGTGATGAAAGAAAATAACTGAGAAAATAGAATGTTAAGGAGAAATGGCAAACTAAAATTTGACAGTGATAGGTGAAAAAATTCTACCAAGAAAATAATTTTAAAGAACAGCAAGGAAAAATCAGGAGTACATCACAGAGGTTATACCTGTAGCAAACTATCTTTGCAAAAACCCAATATTAATGGAAGACAGCACACAGCAACTTGCTTACCAAGATCTTCCTCCATGGAAAATACTCTCCCCATCAGTTTTTGCCTGGAGGGACCCAGCTAGCATCGCTCTAGGCCTGGCTCCAATGGTAGTACTTCCTTCCCAGTTCCTTCCAACCACAAAAACACTCTCTTCTCTCAACTCTCAAAGCACTTGTTACCTTTCTTGTAACTGAACTTGTAGTACTTTTAATCACAGTAATTTGTAAGCTCAGATTCCCTCTTTATTCTTGCATTCTTACCTTATTTAGTGCCAGGCACTGAAGAGGTCAACACGAACAAGATAGACATGGTGCTGATTCTCACAGAGACTCAAGTTCAATGGGGAAGACAAACTTTATGTAAATAAATCACATAGATAACTATTTAGTCATAAATGCATTGCCAAAAATGTTAATGCAGGGTACTCTGAGGGGAGATTTAATGAGTCTGGAGTTGGAAGGATGATATTCCTGAAGAAGTGATCTGTAAACTGGGTTTTGAAGGATGAGTAGGAGTTGGTAGGTGATGACCTGGGGACAAAGTGTGTCAGGCAGAGGCAAGAGGAGACCCGAATGCTGTGAAGTCTAGGGCTCTCCAAGAACAAAGAGATTAGTGTAACTTGCCAGAAGGGTGAGGCATCAGGCTAGAGAGGAGCTGACAATTCAAGAATTTCTGGGCCATTTGAGGGATGTGAGATCTTATCCCAAGTCTGATGAGAAGAATTATAATCACAAAAATGACATGATCAGATTAGCCTTACTCTTCGAGAATAGAGGCTGTGGCTTTTGAATAGTTGATTTTTAATAACTATCTCCAGAACAATTCATTACATTGTAGGTCATCAGAAAATATTTTTGGAATGAATACCCTATTCATTCATTATATTTATCTTTCATCAGTTAACCCTACCCTCAGATTTTATTTATCCATCCATCTGTGATGCCTGACCTCTGTGAAGGCATTATCTTAATTAGAGTTGCAGCAAGAGGGGGTAAAACAGAGATGAGGTGGAAACAAAGTAAGGTATAATGAAAATCCCTCATCATGCAGGCATGTGCATGGATGACCATATAGACTATGGCTAATTCCATTATTGTTTGGCAAAAATGGGATTCTAAGATGCCATAACAGCTTTTCTGAGAACACAAAGAAAAAGAGATCAAAGTGATAGCATTTCCTTCTGCACTCCACAACTGAACATTTCTGCTATGACCGTCATTACAACAAATGGCTAAATATTGGAGAGTTTCCTGTTTGTTTTGTTGGGGGGGAGAGGGGCAGCTGAAACAAGCCACTTAGCATTTAACTATATAAAATAAGTTTTATCTTCTGTCACTCTGAACCTACTATCACATAGAATCTCCAAATATTAAGTGTTAAATCTAAAACCTACTTGGGAATCCTGACTTCAAAATGAACAAGAAGGTGAAGGGGGTGAGGGGCAGGAATTGACAAGACAGGAGGTTTTAAAAAAAAAAAGCAAGGGCAACAATTTTAATATATATGAAAAATACTGCAAGACACATTTTTAAAACCAATTGATGACACTGTGATTCCCCAGAAAAAAATGAATAATCACTCAAGAGCTCAGGGGAGACAGCCAGGTAGAGCTGATTACTTCCCTTGATATTACTTTGATGTTTTTGCCTGAAAGGGGCCACCTTTGGGTCACAAGTCATTGTTTCCAGAAGCAACTTAATTATGCCTGTCAGTATCTTTATAGAGACGATAGTACAGCTGAGGAGTAGTGCTACATTCTCAATTCACTATTTAAGCTTATTTTTGTTTCTAGTGAGCTGCTGTGTCTGGGAAGAGTGGAGAATTGCCACTCCTGGTGCCCTGATTAATTAAAGTCCTCTTTAAAAAATCCCTTGTTGCCAGAGAATAGCTACAACTTTGGCAGAGGCAGTGCTAAGTTTCTCAGTGTGGCCCTGTGCCAGGGTGTGTCAATCTTGACCCCTTGGAGGATGATTAGCAGAGACGGGGTAGTTAAACCTTTGTGCCCATTCAGTTCCAGGCTTCTGCTGGAATTGGCAAATACTATAGTGACTATTGTTTAAGGAGTAACTGACTACTAGGAACTGGACTAAGACCACCGACTCTTTTCACGTAAGGCCCCCAAAAACAATAATGGCTTCCTGTCACTCCTGACCTGGCTTAGAGCTCAACTAGTGCCCCAAAGGGGAAAGAATATTACAATTGCAATCTTCTTCAGATATGCACATCTTATATTTTCCCTTCAAATTACAGTTCTATTAATACTAACAATAAGAAAATTCAAAACAATGCTCTATTCATGGGCCATTTGTGTAACAGAACATCAATGAATAGATATTCACAAGAATTTAATATACACATGGAATATAAGATGCTAAAAGAATTCACCATTTAAATAAAATTGAATAATAGGAAGCTTGAAATTATAAAGTGTTAAAAAAGGAAAAAGTCTTAAATAATGACCAAAACACCAAAATTCATTATATTTTAGACCTTATCGTCCACGTTCTAAGAGTTTGAAATAATTTTTAGTGCTTCCAGAGACCCTTGAGATATCACATTTTCTTCACAGCAGAAAATAACTCTAATGTATGTTTTGGTAAATTATAACCAGAAATAATCCTATTATACTTGTAAGTCTCGATAAAATAATTTACTGAAATAAAGTAAATAAACCATATACAAAAATTACTAAAAAGTTTCGATTATTATTTGTTTTTCATTAAAATTCAGTCTTTTAAATATATTACTTTCTACCTTTGGAATTTTGAATACAACTTCAAAATATCTACCAATTCAAATACCAACTGATTTATGTTAAGAAAAAATTAAAAGCAAAAATGAAGACACCAAGGATGAAGCAAGAGGTTCCATATTTAGTTGTTAGCACCCAAGGCCCGAACCAGCTCTCTTCATTCATTTAACAAATACTTATTGGTCACAGTAATGTGCCAGGCACTGTTCTAGGTGCTAGAGAGAAACACACACAACTTGAAAAATCAGACAAAAATCCCTGCCATCCAGGAGGTTATAGAGACCACCACTACTGTATTGTTTCAGTATGCAAAATGTTTTACCTTCCTATATTCCATAGCTCCTCAGATGTTATTACTAAAGACCACAGCTGTAAATAATAGGAACTTTTGGCATCCATCTCATACTAATATATGCATTAGAACACTTGGCACAGTTAAAGAGGTAATGAAACTGGTGACTTTTTTTTACCCGTCAGAAAAAGGATAGATAACACTGTCACTTGTGTGTAAAGTTTTGGACAGCTAAGTAATAAAGACTTAAATCAAAAATGACAGATGCCCTGACTTGAAACATAATGGTTACTGAAGTGAACCTTTATTCCTTTTAGCTTTGTGGTTAACTATTAAATGGCTCAAGTATTATTTTCAGGTACGAGTATTGTGACAACTGTTGGTCGATGTCATATGCAGTAATCAATGTTTTCCTGGTCGGTTCTGTCATAAAAGGAATGGTTGTCCTATCAGGGAAACTTATGCTAGTGATAATCCCAAATTGGTTTTTAGCCAATCAATATTCATTGGTTTCATGTGTGACCTTGTTGAATTTCCAAGCATAGTGAGTATGCCGTATGACAATATGAAAGTATTCACCATAACTATTTTTAAAAAGGCAACAAGAATTTTCAATTCATTTTGAAATGTGACAACGAACCTCTTTTTTTCTGAAGACTCAACATTCATTGAGTGTGTTGAGGAAGAAAAAACTACTGTTACACATAAGTGATGCCAAACATCTGTGTGAAGAATAAATTAGTGTATCAACTGGATGTTTCCAAAAAGGCAGTTGAAGAACATATATAAAACCTTCATATTACTGCCTGACTTCTTCACTCTTTCCAGAATGTATCTATGTTAGTTAGATACAGACAAAATGTAAGAAAACCACATTCTAAGAAAATATTTGCCAAATATTCCATCTCCTCCCCAACTTCTGCACCCACATCCATGACGTCCACCAAATAAATAAGTAAGCAAGCAAATAAAGAAATCTACCTATTTTCTAAATTATGCCAAAATTAAACAGAATTATAGGTACAGGTAAATGGATCCATAAGCAGCTCTTACTGAAGCACCACATACCTAAGGGGATGGCAAGGGCTTGGGCAGTTAGCTCTAACTGCAGACATATGTGGTATTAGAAAAGTAGGCTACAGAAAAAGGAAAGGTTACTGTGTGGCCCGAATCAAGGGAGCTCATATTATGTACAAAAGTGTAGCTGGATACACAGTTAAAATACTAAACTAAAATTGCTATAGAAACCAGAGAAAAGTGAAAACACTGAAAAAGTATATATTCTTCGATTTCATAAGTCAAACCCAAGCTCACCAAGCTAAAGGCAGGTCTTAAGATGTCAACTGCTTTAAGTAGGTCTAGTCTCAGCCTGGAATTTTATTTCCTGTGATGTCTCCCCGTGGTTTCTGATTTTACATCTATAGCAGTAACTTAACTTGCATTTGTTCCAAAATGAATTTCATGCTCAACTTGTTTTTCTTAATTAAACTTCCTTTAGCAGTCCTTAATATGTGTATTATTAAAACTCATTAGTCCCATTCATGCTTGCCTGTCATTTTTTGGCTGCACATTCATATATTGAAGTGCTCTGTTGCTATATACAGGAAGAAAATTTAATAATAAATATGAGGACTTGAACGTTTTATGAGTGTCAGGATGAGAGAGTGCCTGCAAGGCCCATAAGGTTTCACACAAAAGAGGCATTACTGCTAAAGCTAACACGCTGACACATCTCTGATCTGTAAAGTCTGCAGTAATGGCAGCAGTAAAACGTTTTGCCATTGACTAGAATTTCTCTTACACGCAACGGAAATAGGCACAGAAGAGATTATATTGACTGTTATAAAAAGAATTCATATAAAATCCCCCAAAAGTTTAATGTCTAATAATTTCAAATGCCTGGAGTGATTTACTAGTTTTCTCTGACTTCAGTTAAGCTTAAAGTTGGCAGTCTTTCTCTTTCACACAGGTTTGCTACCAAATCGGTGTGGTTTTTCCTGTGCGGGGGCAGGGATTCCTGTGGGCAGAGATAATTCATGTCCTTTTATGGCAACACAGCAATATTTAACATTGTCAATATGATTTCATTAATAACAAAACAAAATGATCACACTTGTTACTGGTAAGGAATCATTCTTCTTAAAAACAGTTGAGAACGTTGCTATTCCACAAGATTAAAAGGTTAACTATTTCAAAACGTTTTGAATTATCTTTTAAAAGGATGCCCTGGATTCATCACAAGTATTCACTATGTTAATTTTTTATTTTTCTGGGCTTTGCAAATTTGAGTATTAAAAATTAAAATGCTATATCAGCTGAAACAATTTTTTTTCGTTTCTCAATAAAGCAAAAGAGATGGAAGATTTGCATTTGGGGATGCCATGTATTAAATTTCAACAAATCATTAAAAAAGGAGTACCCTTTTTATTTTGGTTTCAATTAAGAGTGTGTAGTAATTTCCTTTAAAAAATCAGTTAATGCAGAATAACATTTAGCTGTATTTAACTCTCTCAAAATCATAGAATGAAGCTGCAGCAAATGTGTTGGCTCCCAAAGGTGAGGCCAGTTAGAACTCAGGAGAGGCTTTTGAGGGAGAGGGGCAGCTGTCAAGCAGAGCTCCACTGAATACAACATCACTTTTTCCACAGTGATAAGCTTTGGGGAATCCACTGCTATTTCTTGGCACATACATTAGGAACTGTGCCTGCAATTTTCAGGGCTAATTGAGAGATTCCATCCCTTTACCTCAAACTACCACATTTTGTGTTATTCTGAAGCAAAACTGGAACTGATAAAGGCCACCATGTTCTTTTTCAGAATCATGACCAAAAAAAATGTATTTGGGTAACGTAGAGCAAAATGTAATTAATTTTCTAAGTGAACTCTTCAGGTCTTTCAATAGTTCTTAAAGTGATCCATTCTACTAGTGGAGAGTATTTATGTAAGTGGGTACTTCCTTCACTTACTGGCTCCAGCTTTAAACTTTTGTGGTGTGTAATTTTGTTTATTTTTATTTCCATTGTATTGACGTTCCGAAGTGGATCTACTACCTACAAAGTTTACCAAAGTTTTGTGTAGGAACTGCTTGTAGAAACCAAACAGTAAGCCAAAGTTTCCCCCTTTGGATTTTCACTGCCAAAACAGAATGGAACAAGGGAGAAGAAGGTATTGATTATTCTTGACAGAGAAAAATATTGTTCAGCCATGACAAGGGCACTTTAAGCAGAGTCTTCTGCTTTAGCACTATGGCACACCCATGACCACTGGTTCAATGGTTGTGAAATGTGCAAATTAACTTAGAAGAGGATGTCCTTTTTCATGTTTCATATTCGCCATCTACTTTTATATCAACATTATATTCTCTACTAGCCTAAAAAGAGAAGTCCCAGCCCATCTGCCATTCACCTTCAATATTTATTTACGATTATCATCTAATACATTATTTGCTAGCTGTCTTTTTTTTATTAATTTAAACTTTGAAAAAAGATGTTAAATATTCCTGGACTGTGTGGCTAGGATCAGTGGCTAGAATGTACCAACACACAGAACATCCATTCCTCTAGTTCACTCTGCACGTGAACCATGTGACTTGGAGCTGCTTAAAAAAAAAGGTAAACCCAGCCTCTCAGATACCTCCTTAAAACTAACAATTGGGCTTGTAGAAACGACGTCTTTCTACTTTTTCCTCTTTAGACAAACTTACACAAAATCTGCAGAAATAGGAAGTATCTAAATTTTCCACTATAGAATTCTTGGGAGACAAAAGTTTTATATTTTGCTATTTAATCTTAAAAAAGAAAAAGGAACGGCATTGTGCTTGTTTCAGAATTTACGTTTAGGAAACACACATACACACGCAAATCCAGGAAGAAAGTTTGGCTTTCGTTTTAAAATCAGAATGTCTGATGGATCCGGAATTCCTGAAATCAGTACTAGGACCACAGTGCTTCAGATGACATTGAAGAGTTGCCTTTCGATGAGTTTTCTTTCTTCATTATATGAAGAAATATACAATATGAATATAATGAAGAGGCTTCAATGCTAAAACAATAGCGGTATCTACATGTATTTCATAATCTGTAAACAGAAACCCCTGAAAAAACGTTTGATGCTTTTCTTTAAAAGATGAAAATGTACAAAATTAAATTATTTTATATCTTAACAATTATCTATTTCCATTTTATTCGAATGCATTTGAATGTCTCAAGCTTCAAAATTTAACGAATTGGCCATAAAATAGAAAAAGCCAACTAAAATTATGATGTTGAGGTGTCAGAAGGTATATGGGGGGGCCGGTGTTCATTACCTATTTAACATACCTATATACATATTTTAAATAAATCATTTCTTTATAGGTAATTGTTCTGAACCTATGTGGACTCCAAAAGTGGTTCAAAATAATATGCTTTTCTGGATTCCAAAGCGACTTTTAGTTTCCTAAGTCAATTAACATTCACTCATTTGAGTGATTAATTTTCATTACAATTGCTGAAAGTGATTTTGCTGCCGCAAATAAAGATGAGTTTTTCTTAAGAGCTACAAAATAAAATTTAAAAAATAAAAAAGAATTTCCCTGAATTCAGCTGCAAGAAAATGTCCGGGAACGCGCGCGCACCGCTCAGTCGGAGAGAAAAGCCAGTAAGTGGCGAGGCAGCCGGGGTAGGATGCATCAGAAATGCAGCCGGCTGCCTGGCGCACTCGCCAGCCTGGGCCCGCGGCAGAAAGGCTGCAACGCCTTCCTGGACTCGTCCAACTTGAAGAAAGTTACCTCGGACTGTATTATGCAAAGTCGTGCAAGTGAATTACAAGACAACATGTGTGGCCAGTCACCCACTCCTACTGTCTCTATCCGATGCAGTGACCCTGTAACCCTTTAGTGTTCGGCTGAGAGAAGGAGGAGGCGGGAAGGGGGAAGGGAGAAGGAAAGGGAGGGAGAACGAGACAACATGAAAACAGCCACTTTCCCCTGCAAAATTCCCCCAGAAGCCCAGACAGCCACGAAACCTCCGCCGAGGCAGCAGCGATTTCTACTCGGGCTTTTCCCCTCCACATGCAGGTTTTCCAAGGCATCGCTGCCTCCTCTCCTTAAAGTATCACTAGGAGAAAGCACTGGATCCAAGAGGGATCTCCCGACAGAGAGACTTTCAATGCAAAGTTGAGAGCTTGGAGGATTGCTTGGCTTCCTCATCGACGCCACAAAATAAGGTTTTTAAGCACGATCTAGGTAGTAGCTCCCTAGCGATCCGCCGGGAGATGCGTGAGGTGGTTTTCATCCCCCCTTCTCTTCCCATTTCACAGGCACCGCGACCGCAGCCCCTTCGGCGCAGCGGCACACAAACCCAGGCAGCCCCCTCCCAATAAAAGACCCCCAAACTTACCCTCAGCAAGCTAAATCCACAGACGAAGCCCCTTCATCTTCCCCCAGTCCCCTTCCAATAATTCAAGGAGACAGTTTCTCCAACACTTCGCCGTCAAATTCAAGCTGAATTGGTCAAAGTATTTACCAGTTTCTAGGCGCTTTTTGGGAATCTCGAGCACTCGGTAATTCTTGTTTCAGAATTCAAGATGCTTCATTTTTTTTTCCTTCTTTAAGCAGCCGCAACACCAGTTTTGCCCCCCCCCCCCCCCCTTTTATTCACCCACGGACACTTCCAAAACGTGTCGATTGATCCTTTCTTCTCTCCAGATGCAACCAGGATCCAGAATCCTCGGGACCCAAAGCCACCTCCATATAAATCCGACCATCAGGCAAGAAATACAAATGGTCAAACAACGTTACTTCTTTCAGCTGCAATCAGATAATCCTACTAATCCAATAGATTTATCTCGATTGGAAATTGACCTCAAAAATGAATCCTCGGCGCTGATGTCCAGTAGAGCGATTTCGCAGCCCCGTCCGGGTGACGGAAAGAACTGTGGTTTCTTTCTTTCTTCTTTTTTAAAATCTTTTTGGATTCTGGGTGCACTGTTCGCAAAAAAATGCCGAGGACCCTGGTTTTCCCCTAATATAGGTTTCTACTCCAAATCGGTGCAGGATGAAAAATGGTACAAAGATACCCCTAGTGGCTCGAGGTGATATTACAGGGATCTCACTTTTTTTTTTTTTTAATCTCCTCTCTTCACCTTTTTTTTTTTCTCTCCCCCTGTAGATAACTGGCTGCTGTAGTAGTTAAACAAGAAGGCGGCTCAACTGAGATTAACATGAATAGTATATGACTACTTGAAAAAAATCGTCTCATCGTTCTTCTTTGTTTTAGTTTAAAGACGGAATCTTCTGTGCTTCTGTCTCCCCACTATTCCATCTTTTTTCTACAGAATTTTCCCCCATGGCATTTAGAAGCCAAAATGCCAATTTGAGGCAGCTAGTGATTTCAAAGCAAATATATTTGTTTCCTGAGTAACTACAGAGATCAAAAGAAGCCTCAGTCTTCCTGAGAAATTGTTTTTAGAAAAAGCCCTAGCATTTTGCTTTCTTTAAAGGAATATGATTGCATACATGTACATAAATATTTAGACAATCTCTTCTCATTTTGGACTTTTGGTGTTCATTCAGCAGAGCAGAGGATGGCTGCTGAGAGCCTGTGGTTGAAGAGCGAGCCCTAAGGGTCATGCTAGAAGCCTCAATGCTCCTTACCTGAATCCTCTGCAAGTCAATGAGTCAAGATTACTACTAGCATTTGCGACAGCTTTTAGAGAAAAAGCGCCAAGGCAATGAAGTTCAGGACTCCATTTTCATAAGCAATATTTCATAAACCTTATTGTGCCTACCAATAACCCAGGAATCTTTTAAAAATAAGGATTCTGATTTGGTAGGGCCAGGAAAGGGATGAGATTCTGCATTTCTAACAAGCCCTCTGACCACACTGATTATCAAGGGCCTAGTAAACTCCAGAAGTTGGATTCACTTTCATGCTGGTGGGTAGAGTAGCTGCAAAGACTCCACGATCTTCTTTCTTGACTGACTAAATAATTAGGCCTTTGTCAGTGTATGAGCTGTTAAGGAATCCAGAAACCTTCCTTCTACCGCTGATTTTGCTATTAATTGGCTACGCGACTTTGAGCAGTCACTTTTTGGCCTATGGTTAACTTATCTATTAAAATTAAAGAGCAAACCCGAATAAATTAACAGATATGCCTGTTCTTGGATGGGAGACTCGATACTGTATATTAAGCTCTAAAATTAGTGTAATTATTATTAAAAGCCCACTGTAGTTTTTCACGGAACTTGAAAAGTTAATTCTAACATGCATCTGCAAGAGCAAAGAGTCAAAACTTGTCAATACAATTTTGAAGAACAAAGATGGGGAATTTCCATATGAACTATTAAGGCTTAATACAAAATGACAGTAATTTAGGCGATGCTGCTTTGGTCCCGGGATAGAAATTAGTCTGATGGAATAGAACAGAGGGCTGAGAAATATAGCCCTGCATTTATGGAAACTTGATAAATAACAGGTGGCACTAGAGAGCAGGGAGGAAAGATGAATTATTCAGACAATAGATTAGGCATGTGAAAAAATTATAATACCAGCTCTCAACTTTATACCTAAATGTGTAGGATAAAGAGTTAAAGATGCAGAGCAAAATTTAAAAACTTTTAGCATGAAATAGCTTTATGATTTTAGGTAGACAGGAAGAGAGGATTTATTAAACATTAAGACATAAAAAATGAAGTTCATAAGGGAAAAATATTAAATTTGATATATTAAAATTGAAAATGTATGCACAGCAAAAAAGTCAAAGCATAGACTGAGAGAAGTATTTGTGATGCATATAATCAAGAAAGGATTAGTATCCAAGTACATAAAGATTTTTTATAAATCTATAAAGATAGAAAATATGAGAGGAAAAATGAGCCAAGAAGGTGAACAGTCAGTTGACAAAAGAGGAAACTCAATGTCTAATAAACAGCTGAAAAAGATACTCAATTTCCCTAGTTGTTAGAGGAATGCACGTTAAAATGATGCGATATCACTTCACAGCTATAAAATTGGCAAAAATGGTAAGTCCAGGAATACAAAATATTGATGAGGAGGTGAAGAAACCATGGAGAATATATAACAGTACAGCAACTTCAGAGAGCAGATTAGTGACAGCTGATGAGTCTCATATCCTAAAAGCCAGTCTCTCCACTCTTGTGTCCTTCTCTATGTCCCTACACATGTACGGGAAATACCTGTTGCAGAATTACTTGTAAGAACAAAAAAAAGGGGTGGGAGGATAATCTAAACACCTTTGGATAAATAAGTGGGCAAATAATTTATAGAATATTCACATACTGTGATATTAGATGCAGTAAAAATAAAAAAATGAATGCCCTACAGCTACTTGAGTTAGCATGAATGCATCTCAAAATGCAGTGTGGAGCAGCAACGGCAAAAGCAGGTTGCAGAAAGATACTTGTGGGATGATACCCTTTATGTATCAAGTTTAAAAACATGCAAAACAATTACATCTATTATTTTTGAGCATATGTATATGCAGCAAAAGCACATAAACATGCACGATAATGATAAACATGAAATTCATGGTAGAGGTTATTTCTGGGAAGAATGGAGGTTAATGAAATTGGGAAGACATCACAGTTGAAGCAAGACAGCTTCAACCAAATCCTCAGTGCTGTATTTCTCAGGCTGAATCTTGAGTACACAGGTGTTTATATTACATATAAATTGTTTGTACGCCTGAACTATTTCATTAAAGTGAAATATTTAAACTAGATGATTTCTATGAACCCTTCCAGTATTCAAAAACTTTCTAATTAGAATAAGTGTATGCAGAAGTGAAAACAAGTAGTATGGGAGTTCAGAATTTCATAACGTGCTTTCTATACAGAGATTTTTAAAAATCTGTAGTACTTTATATTTCTAAGAAGTGGAAATAGATAAATGCTTATTTATTTCTATAATTGTTATGAAAATTTCCAGCTAGCAAGCAAAAATCACCACCTACATGAGAAAAATATGGTTGAAATAGGGAAAAAATATATAACTTCCACCTAGCTCTTGTATTTTCCTTTGATCTCACATATAGTAACAGGGCCTCTGAAATTGTCAAACAGGCAATCAATCGGTCATGTTCAGTTCTGACCAGTTAACTTGAAATCATTGAAGCCAGAGTAGCCCTAAGTCAAACAACAAAACAAAAGAAGATTCTTCCAGAATATTTAAAATACGTATGGAAATTCAAATAGGGAGGATTTGTTGATGTGAAATATGAGAACTGGAAATCTCATTTCAAAGACATTAGACATTTTTTTCCCATAATTCATGCAAAACAGGAGAAGATATCAAATATTAGGAAACAATTTTTTTAGAGCCCAATCTTAGAATAAAATGAGCTATATTAGCAGTTAATAACACTCAACACACACTGAATTCAGGAATGATGCCTGGACAAATCATCAAACAATCAATTTTCAACCATTTAGAATAGTGTTTCTGGGCAATAACCAAAGTAGCTTTGTAATAAAGAAACAGCGAGAAGACAATTTAGTTTCCCTTGATGATAGAACAGACATGAGAGAAGTAGATGTAATATTTCTGAAATTTGGAGAGGCTGACATGTTTTCCAGCAACCACTTATTGAATACCCCCTGCATACTGGGCACAGAACAAAGCCTATCACAGAAGAGTTGAGTTTAAAACAAACCATCGCCACTAACCCTTAGTTTGCTATCGATGATTGATTTGTTACTTGTAAATGGTTAGTAGTCATTTTGATTAATACTTCACCATCCATTCTGAAGAGATATTAGATATTAGTATAGAACTGAAGGTCCGTTTTCAGTGCGTTTGTGTACAAACTGGTTTGACAGGTTAAGGTAGTCAATGAAGGAGGAAGAATAAAAGAAGGAGCAGTAGAAGGATGAGGATAAAATATGAATCATACTCATTTCTCTCCCTGGTGATTTACTTTACAGAAAGGATAGAAACTTACTTAATCTTTGTATCTCTCAGAGTATAAATGATTAGTGAATGAATGAGATAGATCAAAGAGTGAAACTAGTTGATACATGAAGAAAACAAATTTATTCTCTATGTTGGATGATCTTGCTAATCTCTCTTCAGAAAATGAAATTAATAGAAGTGGGAAGTAAAAAATTACTATGACTAACAATAATGGGAAATGAAAGGCCAAAATTGGCAAACTTGAGTGCCAACTGGAATATAGGATTCCAATTTGATTATGTCACTAAAATTACAGCTGGCTAAAACCCATGGTAGAATTACACATCCTATTTTGGTTTCTATACTGTAAACAAATGAAAAATGATTGATTAATACCAAATGGATCATGCAAAGGAATGGCATGATTCTACAAAAAAACAGATAAGTATTTAATTGCTGCTTTTAATGCAAAAAAACTCTTGATGATAAGAAGATTGTGCTTTTTCTTTTTGGATAATTGATATAAAAGCTCGCTTTTTATGACCAGGTCAAATCAATTAAGTTCTGGTTGGTAGTAAACATTTTAGGATGTTATGAAAGATTAGCGCTTTTGTCTGAAAAAAATTAAATAACTTTGTAAAACAGATTTCTAAAGCAAGACTTGGGAAAAATATTCCTCTACCATCTTTAGAACTCCCCTGATAGAACCTCATTTTAAGTGCTCAAGACTTGAATCTAAATGAATGGCCATTGGGAATTATGAAAGGCATAAAAATAAAAAGTGTTGCAACATTACAAGGCCTGAGTACTGCAAAGGTGGCTATTTGTAAAGAGGTTCTTTCTACAGGGAAGAATCTGCTCACACAATCCTGCTTAATTAGAAAAGTCTACTTAAGACACTTGACTGATACTAAATATTTCAGATATGTATTGGGAGAACACACCTGCTTGAATGCTAAATTTACCAGATGCATCTTTATATTTTATGGTTTGAGGGTTTGTAAGGGAAATCGAGACTAGATATTTTGGGATGAGACTGTCACATAGAGAAATGAGACTTCTTCATTAAGGTTGGTTGGAGACACTGAAACATATTTTCAAAGTTTGGGGACTTAAATCAGAAATAAATCCAGATTTTCAAAACAAACTTGAATCATTTTGAACTGTTAAAAACTTCCAAATGTTGGTGCCATTATCCTAATAATTAAGAATTTGTTTTGTTTCTGAAGGACCTCTTTGTTTTTGACATCTATAATTTATACTTACATTTAGTTGGTACAATTATTCTTTACTTAAAGATACATATATTTTCAATTTCTAAGATTTTAGCTGTTAATAGTTTAATACATTATTTTGCTGAATATTTTATTTTAAGATATAGATTTTTATATATTTGTGAGATTAAGTAGTATTTATTCTGACCCTCTAATAACCTCATAGCATAGTCTCTTTATATTTTAGCTGCTTTTGACTCCATCATACCATAATTGATTTTTGTTTTTAGAGGAAGATTAGCCCTGAGCTAACATTTGTGCCCATCTTCCTCTATTTTTTTTTTGTATGTGGGACGCCTGCACAGCTTGGCTTGATAAGTGGTGTGTTGGTCTGCGCCCAAGATCTGAACTGGTGAACCCTGGGCTACCAAAGCAGAGTGCGTGAACTTAACCACTGCGCCACGGGGCCAGCCCCTCATGATCAATTTTAATCTACTGCAACATAGTCTAGAATGTGTTAAGTTATATAAAATGATTTTCAATATTCCTTTAGTACTGAATAAATAAAACAGAAAACCATCCTATTGTACATCATCCATTAAAGCTTACTGTATAACATAAGTCTATGTTTCCAGTATTAGCAACATTTATTGTAAAATTTGACCTGATTATAGAAAAGCCATGAGAAAATTAATGTTCTGTAGTTCAAGCTGGAAGAGGAAATTTTTGGTTATATCCCAATGGCATTGCCATCTCATTGACTTCACAGACATGGGTTGGGTACTATTCCTTCTCTGGATAGAATTTTATGCTAATTACACAATTAAAAGTAAACATTAGCCTGAATTTTCATTATTGTTCAGTTAGCAATTTAATGAGCATCATCTACCTGTCCGAAAATATTTAGTTCTATAATGTCCTAAAATGTTAAATAGAGGAGATCTTTAAATGAGATCTCCAAACGGAATGAATCTCTCTGTCTTTGCGTGTGTGTGTGTGTGTGTCTGGGTCACTTTCTCTCTCTCTCTCTCTCTGTCTTTCTCAGAACCTCTAAGCACATAAATCTGCCACCTTAGTTAATTTTTGATTATTTACATCAACTTGGGAATTATGTCACAAATATTTCAAAAGGATGAGTTTTCCTAAAATCACTTGTATTTTGTTTTAGAACTTATTTTTTTATTTTACATGGATGAAATTATTTCTGATGACCTGGAAACAAACAATAGAATGATGTAATTAAATATAATGATAAAACCATATTATACTCAGTGCATAAGAAGTTGTTCAACCTTTTAACCATCCATTCTAAAAATCATGACCTTCAGCCTAAGCATTGTGGCTTTTTCTCTAAAAATTTCCAAAATATCCCTAGAGATAAGCAAGCTACTAAATGATGTTTTGTTATAAAAAGAATGAAATCTTGACCCTTTATTTCTAAACTGTACTAGGATGGAGGGAGATAAGAAAAGAGGGAAAAATACTAATTTCTTAAAAATAGTTGCTTAAATTAAGTTATTCAGAGAAAGTAATGCCAAAAAAGTTCAAAGTAAGGTTTGTCATAAGTCACAAAGTGTGACAGACTACCAGGGTAGATAGTTTATATGTTAATAGAAAGTTTACCTATTATATTATATGATGGAACAAGAGTATAATTCTTGGCTATGGGCAATATATTAAAACAATTCACAATTCACATCCTCATTATTCACAAGTCTGATAAAAGATATACGAAACATCTTACAGCTGAAAGTAGTTCTACAAGGACTTGAACTAATTATTAAAATAAGTAGAGTATGTTTGAACTATGGCCCAAAGAATTGCAGTTTTATGGTCCTTGTATAGACTCCAAAGATCTCCTTTTGCTAAATAGAAAAAAACCCAAGGAGGCAAATGACTGATGTAACTAAAGTCAAATTGAGGTCAGCGGCACTGCTAGATGAGAAGCCGTTGCACCATGCTACTTCAGACTTGCTGCTTTTTATGTTTGGTTGTCCGTATTAAAGTGATATTGTTCTTAAAGTATTTGAACACAATAAAATTTTTTAAATTGCAAACAAACCAAACAAACCAAAAAAGCACTAAATGTACTTAGTGTAGTAAGCAGGATCATGGTTGTCCAAAGAAGTCCAATTCCTAATCCTTGGAATCCATGAATATGTTACCTAACATGACACAAGCCAATTTGCAGATGTGATTAAGTTAAGGGTCTTGAGATGGGCCCAATGTAATCACAAGGGTCCTTATCAGAGGGATGCAGAAGAGTCAGAGTAAGAGATGTGATGACAGAAGCAGAGATCAGAGAGGAGAGAGTGAGAGAGAGATTTGAAGATGCTACACTGCTGGCTTAGAAAATCGAGGAAAGGGCCATGAGCCAAGGAATGTAGGTGGCCTCTAGAAGTTGGAAAAGGCAAAGAAACAGATTCTCCCCTAAAGTCTCCAAAAGAATGCAGCCCCTGCCAACCCACTCTAGACTTCTGACTTCCCAGACTGCAAGTTAATAGATTTGTATTGTTTTAAGCCACTAAATTTGTGATAACTTGTTACAGCAGCAATAAGAAGCTAATACATTTAATTAAAAATATTAAAAGTATTCTGGGAATAATCACTGCTGCCCAATGGAAACATAATGTGTGCTACACATGAAATTTTAAATTTTCTAGCATGTACTTTAAAAGAAGCAAGAAGAGTCAGGTGAAGTTAAATTCAATAATATATTTTATTTGTTGAATATATTAAAAAATAGTATCATTTTGACATGTAATTGCTATCAAAGATTATTGAAACATTTTATAATTTTTCATACAAAGTCTTCAAAATCTAATGCTTATATTGGATATCTATATATTGAGCACATCTCAAGTTGGACTAATTCCATGTCAAGAGCTTAACAGTCACATATGGCTAATGACTATGATATTGGATAGTGCAGCTTTAGACTATAAGAAGCAAACCAAAAAGAAAAGTCCATATATTATCCTATAGATGATTCTAACATTCTGTTTATTTGGAGCAATCTAGATTAACAATCATAAAGGCATCTAAAGATCAGAGTGGTTGTATGGCCTGTTTTCTGATAACTTTGTGCTTGAGAAAGATCAGAAAAAGTACAACAACAAAATAAAATGAAAGAATATGATTACCTAATGATACTGAGTTGCCTGATGTTTGTGAAAAATGCTAAGGATAATAGGAAAGAAATTTCCCTGGTATTTTCAGAGCAAAAAGAAAACCAAGGAGAGGACAAGAATGACATTACTTGTGGTCAATTATGTAATATGAACAAATGACCAACAGAAAAGAAAAAGTATTAAAGCCTAGCTTCCAGCTTCTCCATGGAGAAGAATGATGTGCGATCTGGAAAAGAATATGATGGTGAGGAAATGGTAAGAAAGCCTGGAGGTGATTTAAATTAGTTTCAAGGTTCCAGATACAGATCAGTTACCTAATAGGATACCAAAAATACTTTAAGATGTGTTCTTGGAATTAATATCTATTATCTTTGAGTCACCATGGAAAAATGCCATGAAAATTGTTATCTGTCCTGTTTTTCAAACAGGGTTGCAGAAATTGAAGTTTACTATTCTTGACATTAACTGAAATTCTAGAACCCCATTCACATGTGTTCACTAAGTGAATGTCAAATCAGAATTAAATCTTTTTATTAGAGTTGCTGGAGTGGCAGATCAAAAATGTGGTTTGAATTGTTTATCTTGACTCCATCCAAGGCCTTTTATAAAAACCACTCATAATTTCTTCTGGACAAAATTGTGAAGTATGGCTGAATGATGGTGTAGTTGAGTAGATCCTTTGAAATTGAACAATCATTCTTCTGTAGCATCTAATGAATGCTCTTTGATGTCCTCTTCTCTTTTCCCTTTCCTGAGGATTAAAATTTCTAAAGGAATTTGTTTTGTTACCAGACTTGTCCATTAAGCAAATTAGTGTAATGGTGGCTATGAATGAGAAGCTTTGGTAGGAGCCTGCCTTAGATCATAGACTTTTAAATAGATAAATTATTTAAAATGATCAACTGTTTTTGGAATTATGCTTTCAGTGAAGCTCTTTCAAACTATGTATTAATAAGAGGCTTGATATAAATTATTCAAATACTAAATTTTTAAAATTTTGACATCTAGTTTCTCTCTGTGTCCTCCATTGCAATATGGAAATCAAGGTCTCCTTATTTTCTGTTTACTCACTAATACAATATGAACATTTCTATTTAATTAATCAGCCATATTTTTATCAAAAGGCATTTCTTATTTATAGTATTTAATTGAATTACAAAGAACTTTCAGTTATAAATAGAACACTTTTAATAAAAGCTTCAAATTAATCTAAATTTAAAACAAATCAACTAAAATACAACTCAATATCAATCTTAATTTTGGCTGCATACATTTCAAATTAACTTTTATGATATGATGGCAATGTTCTTCCATCTTTTTTGACTCCCAATCCTGGCAAAATTAGAAAATCTTTCTATATCCTCTCTCCTCCCAAATACATCAAGAAATAGACAAGGAAGCAATATAACAGGCAAAATAAAAATAATAGCAATAATAACAGAAAAGAGAATAAAGAATCAATAAAGCCTACCTCCCTCCTTCTCTTATTCTCTCTCTTTCCCCCCTTCTACCTCTCTTGTTTTTAATATACATATGATACAATATATATAAGGTATAATTATATATTATAGTCAACATATTTAATTATATCAAAATATTTAATATTCATATAATACAACATACATAATATACAAATGAGAATATACATATTCCCATGTGACTATTGCAAAGACTAACATTTTTACCTACTCCTTTGCTCTCTCAGCAGTCTTGAAGATATGCAGACTTAACAGTCATAATAACAAAATTAATGTCAACTCTCATTGGTTGAATGCATCCTCTGCACCAATATTGTACTTGGTTCTTATACTTACATGTGTCTTTCAAGTTTGAAGAGTATACATATTTTTTCCTACTTTTACAGGTCAGAAAACTGAACGAATCAACACTGACTTGCTGCCACTAACAACAGATTAAACTGAGATTCCATTCATATTCAGACTCCAAGCCTCTTGTACTTCCCATTCACTGTGAAGGGTGGTGAACTCAGAGCTGTAGAGTATGATACTAAAGGAATAATAGTGCTCACGAGTTAATATAAATGGAATGGTCACTTGGGGTGTCCCTCCAAAAGAAAGGGGATCACTTTTGGGTGAAGGGATGTCCTGTGCAAGAGGCAGGGATAATACCAGGACTTGGTTTAGCTTCAGTCACCCTGACTCACACAGGAGCACTGCTGCTGACTGTTATGACAAGCAATAGAGAGTGAGGGTGTCTCCTGTAGTGAGACACAGAGATTTCATCCCATGGGAAAGATGAACTATGTACTGAAGTAAGGACTGCAAGAGGAGGGCTTTGTCAGTTTTTCAACTTGGATGCAGTTAGCAAAATCCTCTTTAAATTACCTGTCAGATGACAGAAAACACCCAGTATGCCCCAGTCAAAAATCACCCAAGATGCCCCAGTCAACACTCGAGTTGGTTTCCCTGGTTATCTGGGAAAGGGTGCTGGCTAGAAACCACAGACAAAAGCAGCAGTGACAGGTGTAGCCAGATGCACCAGAGAAGCAGGATCAGAGTAGACTATGACAGCAGAAGAGTCAACTAAGGTTAGGGAGAGAGATCACAGAGCACCTGTTAACCACAAGATTCTTTATCCAGGAATTGCAAGTGATGAAAGAATTCTTGACATGGACCCACACTGGTTCGTGCCTGCCTGGCTGTGCCAGCCTCCTCACTGGCCTCCCCTCTCATCTAATTTTCCTTCAATCCATTCCCCACACTGATACCAAAATAATCTTTTTATAAAATAAATCTCAATAAATCACTTCTCTATTTAATCATTACTAGAACTGGTGGTTCTCACCATAACTGTCCAGTAGAATCCTTTAGGGGATAAGTTAAAAATATCAGTGCTTGGGGCCAGCCCAGTGGTAGTGGTTAAGTTTGTGTGCTCCACTTCAGCAGCCCGGGGTTCATGGGTTCGGATCCCTGGTGTGAACCTATGCACCACTCATCAAGCCGTGCTATGGTGGCATCCCACAAACAACCTAGAGGAAGAACTGGCACAGATCTTAGCTCAGGGCCAATCTTCCTCTCACACACACACACAAAATCAATGCTTGGGCCTGCCTCCCTGCCCCCCATAAACCAATTAAATCAGAATCTCTGGAGGTAGGGCTAGGTCACCAACATTTTTAAAACACTCCCAAATGATTTTTACGTGTAGCCAGAGCTAAGAAGACTGACCCAGAGGGTACATCCTAGACTCCACAGAATGGTAACAAAGCTTTCTTAAACTGGACCCTGCTAGCCCAGAGCCATGTGCACAGGACTTGTGGTCAGATGGACCTTGGTTCAATTCCTAAGTTTTTCACTTGCTAGTGAAACTCTGTTCCCTCTGAGTCTCTTTCCTCATCTGCAATATGGGAATGAATACAATATTTGTGAAAAGGGAGAATTTTCTATTTCCCTAATCTTAATCTTTACCCTGTTCACTCTGATAGAGAAAGATCTTTTAATCTAACACATGTCTAAGTTTTGCCATTAGGAATGATCGGTATTAATAAGAGAAATGGCTCTTGATTTTGTAAATGCTCCATTAATGCAACACTATCAACAACACGAAAATCAAACACCTAAACCTATTCTCCAGAGCTTTGTAAGGGATGTATTACGAACAGCAGATACATAGTATTTCAACTCAATACATGCTCACAGAGTGAATGAATAACTCAAGGAAATATCCGCGATATAGGGTTACCATCACTTTGCAATGAAGCATATAATGCTCATTAATAATAATTTTTCTTTTAATAAAACTCATTCTGGTGCATCTTGAAAACTGTGAAGAAAACTGTCCAGTACAGAGATTTTTTATCTCAATTCTAGGTAAAGGAACTTGAGCCAAAAAGAGTGTGACATAAGAAGTGTGACACTTCCATTAAATAACCAGATCCATCATGCCAAGGGCATCTTTGATATAAGAGAGTCTCATGCATAGAAGCATCTTTCAGCACAGGTGATATTTTCCTTAATAATATCAACCATTTATAAAATACAGTTCACTAAGTACTTTAACATATTTAATTTTATTGACTTCTGAGAAAACAATCTTCTGAGACAAGAAAGCAGATAATATTTGTTCCTCTTTATGATTGCAGAAATTGTCTAAGAGGAAAATTGACTTCCTTATGGCCACACAGGGGTTTGTCAAGTGTAGAAATCAGACCTTGAACTCCTAGTCCGATGTTTTTCTAGTAAATAGTAAACATTGCTATTTTTCCTAAATTGTCAGAAAGACATAAGATAGCTTAGTCTCGTAGTTTTCAAAATATTTTTGGTGGAGGTAAGTTTTCAAAAAAAGAAAATCATATGAAATTGTAAGCAACTATTTCAGGCAAAAACAGAACTGATGTAGCAAAAAGGAAAGAGGCAGAGGACCAAGAGCCCTGCCCAACATGCCCCTCCATCCTCACTGGCAGCAGCCCGTAGGAGGGCAACTTGGAGCACCATTGGAAAACCACTTGCTCCTTCTACAGATGAACAGAAGCCTCAGGAATCACGTGATTTGGCCAAGAAGCTTACCCAGTCTGTGACTTCATGTCTCTTGATTCCTAATCAAATGCTTTTTCTCCTATGTTATAATGTTTTCCAGTTCAGGTGGGTATTCATAGCCTCAGCTACCACCTCTAAGTGGGTCACCTGCTTCCCTATCCAGCCATCGCTCCTTTCATGTGCTACTTCTCTAAGCATGCTGAGCTACTTGTGGTTTTTCAAATCCACCATGCCCTTTCTTAAGCATTTGACTTTTGCATATCATTTTCTCTTCGTCTGGAAAGTTCTCGGTTTGAATGTCCTCTCTCCCAACTAATTCACCTTTCCAACTTCTACAGATCCATCAAATCTTACTTTAGTCAGCCCTGATTCTAGAGACTCTTCCATGACGCCACCACTCCTCACTGCTCCCACTCCCAAGCTGGGTTAGTCAACCTCTGCTTTTCCTTCTCTCTCACCACACTTGCACTTTAACTAATTGCTCTTCGAGGGAGAGAGTCTTATCTACTTTTTCTACCTCTATTCCCCAGAACTTTGAACATATTCAGTGTCACAAGAAAGAATTTGTTGAAAGAGGAAACGCAAAAATGAATGAAGACTATTTTCTAAGTAATTTCTTACAAAAAGCATGAATGTGGGACAGTGTAGTATACATTCCAGGGAAGTGGGCCTCACTTGAATTTGCTGCATCTGCTAGATCATACTGCCAGGAAATAGAGCAGCCATGATCCTCAACAACTCCTAATGCACAGCTCTAAAACTTTCTGTTGTCACGACAGAAAAACCTTGCCAGATACCTATATTAAACAATCTAATATTTTATTCATAAATTTGAGCAGGAAACCAGAAATAGCAAGCATTTGAGGAAAACAAATAGCATTAAAAAGAAATAACAGATAAATAAATAGAAAAAAAATAAGCATGGTGAGGAAACATATATTTAAGGAAACAGAATAATTTTTTTTTTTTTTTTTGCAAATTTCACCTGTTACTCTTAATGAGATCCAAGGGCCTACAGTTTTAAGAAAACAAAAATAGCCTTCTCTGAGAATATATGCATAAGAGAATGAAGAGTTTTTATAGAATTTGAATATTGAAATGAAAAGTTTAAAAGATGCCTTGACTAACCAAATGCATATGGCTGCAGATTAATTCATAAACTGAAGGATGAAGGGAAAATCTCTCCTTTAAGAGCTAATGCATAATAGATCGTGAAGACACGTTTATAAGGCACACAGTCCTGGGTTTTCTCTTGGTTTCTTTCACTTCTGCTGCTTTTAAGGAAAACTTAATATAATAATTTTATTAAAATTATGTCTAAAAACCATATTTTCAAGTAGTACACAATGGTCTTATAAAACTGATAAATTAAACTAGTATATTATTAGTGTAAAATCCTTCTGGAGAGCAATTTTACTGCCCTTCTTAAGAACCATAACATTTCCATTGTACTTTTGCATTTTTCACCTCAGGCCAAAGTACAGAGAAAACAAACACATAGTGTTGAGGAAATAAGTTCTGGAAACAACTTTGCCTTCTGAAACTATCCTTATTTCTCTAATTTGTTTTTTAGTTATTTTTTTGTTTAATAGTTTTGCTTATTCACGAAATATCTCAAGTTGTTATTTGTCATTCATTTCATTTAGCTTCAGGATTTTGATGCTCAACAAAAGATTTCCTTATTAAAAAGGAAAATATGCCCCATCCCTCTCTAAGTGTTTGCTGGAGGTAAATCTAGCCCAGCGATTTGATTATCCTTTCTCTGGAAACTTAATCCAAAGACATTATCCCAAAGAAGGAAAACCTATATATGGCAAGATGATCCTTGCACTAGAAGTTATAATAGTGAAACTAGGAACAATCAAAATATCCATAATTAGTGGAATTTTTAAGTAAAATATGGTAATATACTTGATAAACATTAGGAGATTATGTAGCAACATGGAAAAATGTCCAAGATACAGTGTAAGTGAAGGATATGCTTTTCAAGATTAAATTTGTGCTCTGATTTAAGCTACATAAAAATGTAAACATTTCAATTTGGAGACTTTTGGAGGAGAACATAAAGAAATAAAATATTTGATTTATTTAAATGAGTAGGTACCTCCCTTATTTCTATTTATCTTAATGAAGCTAGTAAATAGATTCTTTAAAAGGGAAAAATAACAGAATTTTCCATCTTTGCCATCAATATCTCAAACTTATTGACATTAATAGTACCCTTAAAGGAAAAAGATATTGATTCAGTTTCAAATTAATAGTAAAATGTATGTATGGTTCATGAACTCAACCTTGACATCAAATGGGGGGTTCCTGAAATTGATGAATCTGCCTTCTCTAATTCATCTTATTTCATAGAAGGTCACCATTTTTAATGCAGCAGTGGAAACTTACATGCATAGCACTTTACAGTTTTCAGAGTTCCCACACACACACACACACACAGTTATTCAATTCTCTTAACCACAAAGCAGGGTTGAAGTAGTAAGAGGAATAGGTATTATCATCTTTTTTTAATAGAAGAGGATAAGGGGGTTAAATGAATTTCCTAAGGTCCCACAGGAGCATAGAATGAAACCCATTTCCAATCCTTTCTTCTACATTAGTGTCATCTCATCACACTATTTGATATTAGAATAATTCATTATATGTTTTACTTACAGATGATAAATCTCTTAAAATTTTCAAAATGTAGGGAAATTTTATTTCTGTACGTTTCATTTGTTCATTCCTTTTTCTTACACAATAAAAATCTGAAGACACACTTCGTACCAGGCAGTCTACCAAGTCTTAGAGATAAAGAGATGCCTAAGATACAGTCCATCCTTAAAGGATTTGCAGCCTAGAGAGAGAGACACACAAGTAAACAAAGAGGTATAAGTCAATGTGATAACTGCTGAAGCAGATATACCATAGCACACAGACAAAAGAAACGTTTAATCATCTGTGGGATGGGGTAAAGAGTAAGCCGGGGAAGTTAAGAAAGGCAAAGCATGGAGGGTGAGTAGCCCATAATGAGGTAAGATCGGGCAGAGAATGATAATAGTTTAGAAAGTAAATTCTTTTTCCAAATTTAAAGATTTCATAGAACTTTATAATGGGTATCACCACAGAATCCAATTTTGCAAGCATTATTTAATTCCCAAATAATTTAGTCTTGATTTGCATATGGTATACATGTTTTAGTGACCTACTAACCCATATAATTAACCAATTTGTCTGAATGCTGTTGAAGTTGGGGTTAAGGAAGGTCAAGAACAATGCCTAACAATTAAAAGCCTAGGGGAGAAGCTCGGATCTGTAGCTTCACTCTCCACCCTGCAGCTATTTCCCATTGAGATCATCATGCTTGAAATGTGTGAACCAGTTAACACATTTATGAACCAGATATGCTGATAGATATTTTCAAGCTCTCTTTAGACTAATTTGAAATAATAAAGTACTATTGTACTTACATAACTGTCTGACATCAATCTCTGTGCCATTAATTATAGGCTTATATCTCTGTATTATACATCACTCCTTATAGGCATTCTTTACATAATCCCACTACTGTCAGTCCCTCTCCTTTCTCTATGAATAATTCTGTTTGCTTTGAGTTTGAAGAAGATGAACATAGTGAGGGATTAAATCTTTTTCGCAATTAATGGAAAAATCAGTTTAATTCACTGGATTCTAATACGCCTCAAACAACTTTAATTGGTATTGTTTTCTTTCATTCAAAGGGAATGCTCTTCAATACATAAATCTATAGTCTTAATAAAATCCTCATTGTCACATCTGCCCCATCTTCACTCTAATTAATCCTACTGAATTTGAAATTGTCAGGTTTGTCAAAACATTTCTTTCTGTCAAAGCACCTTGGTGGTAGTATCAGTAGTACCACTTGGTAGTACCAGTTTATCTTTATGTAGTAATACATATAACCAGGAATCTGCAGAGCCATATCACAAAATTGTGTTTTCTGGCACTGTTCCTTCTTTCTCTGTGGTAACAGATATCTTACAGCTTCCCTCTTTTTCTCTATGTAAAGGAAAAAATAAACCTATCTCTCTGAAGAAATGCCTACATCTCTTCCACCATCTTTTAATACCTCCCCACCCCTGGGCCCACATAATTGTTAGAAATAGGCACCAGCTTTCAGAACGTACTCAAGCTCTTTTCTAACAAAGTAGAATGAGCGGGAATTCAGTTTCCCAGATCCTGGGATTTAGTAGGGTTTGGAAAATATAATTTTGCTGCAGCTCCCAAGTCCCAGTCACTTTTAGGTAGTCTCCCTTTTCCCAGTCCCATGCTGCCCCACTGCAAAATACTTCTCTCACCTACACAACCACTTCGTCTTCCATCTGGAAGGCAACAGCAGCCTGTCTTACTCTATTCAGTCTACTTTAGGGACCTGGAGTTGACTACTCTCTTGTGCTCTTCACCTGGCTGCTTGCCCTCTTCTTCATCTTCCCAGGGCCCATTTCCCAGGATTGAGCTCTAATGGTCCTCTGCTGGCTTCCCAACCTTACATTGTTTGTAACTTGTAACCTAGTTTGATATCCCCTCCAAACTTGCCCTGCACTCCTTGTGTCTGTCATCCTCATCATCCTAGGCTGGGTTTCCCTTTTGGCAGGATGTTGGCCCCAAAATTCCCTCTGCCCAACACTTCACCCCAACTTCTCCCAGACTGCAAGTTCTATGAAGACAGGAAATTTCATCTATCACTATATTCCCAGTATCCAGAAAATAGAGGTGGTTAATACATATTAATTGAAGGAAAAAATAAATGTTTCTCATTAATTCCTGTCAGCTTTCTTATCTTTTCATGATAGATAACCTTGATAAAACATGATGAAAGCATTGAAAAAATAGTATATTACTCAAAACAGGTTAGGTTATGTTATAATAACAACTTTAAAATTCTTGTTGTTTATAACAAAAAAGATTGACTTTTTACACATGCACATAACTAACACGATTCAGTAGGGATTCTGGTCCTCATAGTCACTGAAGGGTTCAGGGAATGAGGGTTGAACTATCCAGTGATGTTGCCATCTCCTCATGAACTCAGAGTTCATAAAGGAGAAGAGAGCACAGATAACTGTACACCAGCTCTTAAATGGACAACTAGCATATCTATTAGCATCTTCTCATATAGTCAAAGTAAGTTGCATGGTGACAATCAAACTTCACAAGGACATGGAAATGTAATCCTCCCATGGCCCTGGATGGAGAAGAGAACTTGAAATATTGATGAGGACTAGTCATGTGTTACACAATTAGTAACAAAGTATGATATCCTTAAACATTCATTTCTCAGTAGGATGAGCATAGTTATACTTAAATGTCTTTCTACCTGAACAAGCAGGATGAATAGAAATCTGCTTTCTTCATTATATAAGCCTATATCCTTAGATTTTCCCTCCACTCGGGTCTATAAACAACATAGTAAAAATGTGCCCACATTAGGTGAAAGGTGTAAAAAAAGAGCAAATTTCTTTCTGGGAGAAAACATTCTAGGCAGATGGAATAGTGAGTACTTGGTGTGCCTGGTATGTTCACAGAGCAGAGACGAGACCACTGTGGCTACAGCAGAGAGAGAGGGAAGAGAGAGACAGGAGATGAGGTCAGACAGGCATAAGGACCAGATCAGATCTGATCGTGTTTGCCATTGTAGGGATTTCGGCTATTATCATGGGAAAATTGGTAAACCCTTGAGGGATGCTGAGCACAAGAGTAGAAGGTTAGGGGCTGGCCCGGTGGCCGAGTGGCTAAGTTCACGTGTTTTGCTTCGGCAGCCCATGGTTTTGTTGGTTCAGATCCTGGGCGCAGATATGACACTGCTCATCAGGCCATGCTGAGGCAGCGTCCCACATGCCACAACTGGAAGGATACACAAATAAGAATGTACAACTATGTACTGGGGGGATTTGGGGAGAAAAAGCAAAAAAAAAAAAAAAAGAGTAGAAGAATAAGTTTTAGTCTGTAAAAATTCAGTCTGCTTCTCTGTTGAAAATGGTGTAGAGGGTTAAGGGTGGAAATAGGAAGAACAGAGAGCAGCCGACTGCAGAAATCCAGAGGAGAGATGCTGATGGCTCTAACTGGGGTGATAGTAAGGGAGGTGGTGAGAAAGAGGTGGGATTTTCATATATTTTGAAGGTAGATCCAAGAAGATTCCCTGAATACCTGAGGGTATGAAAAAAAGAAATGAATCAAGAAATGACTCTACCGTCTGTGACCTTGTTGCATAACATCATCACATTTTCAAAGATCTCAGTAAAATGTGATCTGTTTGCTCTCAAACAGATTCAAGCAGATGGGAGAGAATCAGGAGTCCTGGCGATGCTAGAGATTCCTAATTAGATAAAGTTGTTGCTTTTCTTATGTTTTCAGCAATATAACCTTACTACTCAAGGTAAATAAATGTCTCTTGATGATAGATAAATTTAAATCATTCCTTGGCTTTTGGTGCACATTTACCTATACTTAACTTCCATTAGCTTTTCCTACAGATATATTTATTTATTCTCGGTTTCTCACACAATGGTTTTTCAGGTGAGAGTGGGTCATCTCTAAAATGCCCAGTTGATGTTTTTCAACTAGCAAATGCTGGTACATTATCAATAATCCCACGTTGTTTGTGAATTTTTGTCTAAATATAATTCACTCTGAGCAGGCACACTGTGTTCTCATTATACAATTGTTTGATGACAGCAAAGCTGCAGGCTTGTGCTGGGGCCAGATCAAGTCCTCAGATGACTCAGATTGGAAGCAGCCTTCTTTATCACTGCAATATATCACACTACAAGCCTGAACAATTGGAATGGTGGAATCCCCATCATCTTGGGCAGTGAAAGCTAAGGGTTAAATAGGCTTATTGTGTGTGTGTGTGTGGAGGATGTGAAGAGATAAAGATTTCATCTTTGGATACATTAGGTAAAGTCTACTAGACATCTCAGTGGAGATCTGCAGTAGGCAGTCTGACTTGTGTCTTTATATACAAATCTGGAATTCAAAAGAACTTCCTGGAATAGAGATGTAGCTTTGAAAAACTACGTCACATAGATGCTATTTTCAGCCATGAGACTGGTTGAAATAACCAAGGGAGTGAGTATAAACACACAGGATGAGAACAAAGAACTGAACTTCAAGGTACTCCAATGTTCAAATGTCTAGATGAAGAGGAATAACCAAGAAAGAAGATTAAGGGATGATGAGTGAGGACTACTCCTGGGAAGATTAAACAAGATGACGTATATAAATGTCCTTTGTAAACTGCAAAGTGCTATATAATTTTAAGTTACTGCTGCCTGTAGTGGTTGAATTAAGCCCACTTACAGCACTCCCCATTGCCAAGACACACGTGCACGCACACACATACACAATCTGATGCTTGTCTGCTTCTCTAGGATTATCTCCAGCTATACTCCTCCACATTCCCTAGCATCTGGTCAAATTGCACTGTCTTTCATTCTTTGAGCATGCCTCTCAATGGTTCTCCTTTATTTCTTGGCTCACATTCTTTTTGTGAATGCCTGAAATGTCTTCATCCTTCCCATTCTCTAAAAAGTCCAACTGCGCTGATTTCCCACGGCCAAACTTCTTCAATCTTTTAGCCACATCACCAAAAAATGGAACTATTAGAGCATTTTTCTGCAATGTTTTATAGCCTTCAGTAGACTATACTTTGTACTATACTTGTTAATGTCCACGTTTCATCTTTCCTACTGATTGGTTAAATTTCTTATAGACAGAGATAATGTCTTAAGTAATCTATTTTTCACAGAATCTAATTTAATGCTTGATATATCATATAGGCTCAATAAATTATTTAATAATTCAATTAATCACTTAATGAATAAAGTAATAATATATGTTTATTTAGGACAATGTTTTACTTCTTTTGTAGAGAAACGTCTTCTACTAATAATTATGATATAGCATTAGGTCTCTAATTTTAATTGATTTTATATTACTGCCAAACATTTAATTTTTCCTATTGCATTTTCTAAGTTGAAGGTGAAAGTCTCTGTGATGTTTGTGGCCCTCAGGGGACCTTGTTTTGACAGGTGTATCTATAGCCATCATGACCTACACCCCTGTTTCTGCCAGAAGATAATAAAGCTGTTGGATGGAGTTTTGAGCTAGGATCTGGGAAGCTATGACATATAGAAACAAAGTGTAGGAAAATGCTGAAGGGAGTATGCAGACCTTAGAAGTCAACATCACAACTTCATAAGCAACCAATGTATGCTGGGCCAGAGACAAGAGGCATTGGAAGTGAAGGCAATGCTTCCTCAGATAGAAATTCTCTGACAGTTTGCCTGCTATAGTAGGCCCCAATGACAGCCTCCCTGGAGAGCAGCTGAAAATCAAGAAAGCCACCAGAAGCTCCTGGCAAATAATGACAGACATTTTTGTTGTGGACTATTCTTGACAGGAACACTCTAGGCTTCTCTATCATGTAAGATTAAGAAAGAAACAACAAACAAAAACACAAATAAACCTCACTGTACAGATGATAGTTGATAAATTGCTATAGATTTTTAACACCCTTATTTTTCTGCTAAATAGCCCATAGCGATATATAATCTTGTGTTCTTCAACATATTTCATCTTTATTACCAATACAAATGATGGGAAGGTATGGAAATTATATCATCTTGTGAAAGTCTAAGAATATCCAGGATGAAACAGCCTTGAAGAGAAGGATTTTCCAGAAAGGAAATATATAAAGTGATTTTTATGGATTTTTAGTTAATCTTGAATCATTTCACCATTTCTAATTTTTGTCTTTTTCTCTTGGGGTCTTTTTATCTTTTTATCTTCTGAGGCTTTGCTCGGGATGAACCCACAAATAAACCAAAATATCTAAAACTGAAGCCCAACACCTTCCTCCTTCCAATACTGTGAGATCAAAAGGCAGAGGCAGCACAGATGGTAGTGGGTACACCTAATCATAGGTGAATTAAATCTAGTTAAATATAAGTGCCATTACCAGATCAACTCAACCTGAAAAGATGCTGAACAAGTATTCCCTCACCTAAACTATCAGGCAGAGGAAAAGGCTTGAACTATGTGAAAACAGCCAAATCAAAACAAAAAGTTAATTCCAATATCCTCTTGTCTATTTTACACAAAGCTCAGAATACAATAAAAAATTATGTGACATATGAAGACGCAAGAAAACATGACCGATATCCAAGGAAAAGTACAGCCAGTCAGTGGAATCGTTCTCACAGATGACACAGGTGTTAAAACAGACAGAGACTTAAAAATAACCATTCTAAGTAGAAAAGGTGGTTGTGTCACACTAATTGTTAACATCCCCATGCTGCATTGTCATAAGCGTGTATGGCTGGACAGCAAGCATGGAAAGAATCATGAAGGCCCAAGTCCTAAGAGACAACTCAACAATGTAACGATGTTACATGGTAGCCAAGAAGCTCCTGGAGATAAAGTCCTTACCATTCCATTACCAAGACCTTAATGCAAAAGGCAGAGACTGACAAGAATGACAAGTCTGTGAAGGATCTGGTCATCTCACTCTATGAAACTGTGCTCCTGTCTTCCAGCTTCAGTCTGGAAGATCCCCAGACACATGCTAACAGGATCTACAGGATGATCAAACTTGGCCTTGGTATTAACGAAGATGACCCCACTGCTGATGATAACAAGGCTGCTGTAACTGAAGAGATGCCACTCCTTGAAGGAGATGATGACATGTCAGGCATGGAAAAAGTAGACTAAGTTCTGCCTGAAGAATTCCTTATACACGTGCTCAGTACTTTATCTTCATTTCCTCTGATAATACATTTTCAAGGTTTTTTTCTTGATTTTTGTTAACATTTTAAAAATCTGTAGAGCATGACAATAAGTACTTAAGGGGAAGATAAAATTTCTTTCTACTTCCGAGTGTGACCCTGTGATACTTTAGGCAGTAAAGCGGAGCTAGTTTTTCTTTTCTAGTTTCACATTGGCTTATTTTAACACATCAAAGTAATGTTTGCTGTAAGATGTATATAACCTAATGTTAAATTTGGGGTCTAAAGTGTTTAGCCATCAAGCGGATTTCTTAGTAGACCAAATCTTTTGTCACTGAAATGTTCTGAGATATAACTTGATTTTTAAATGAAGGATATTTGTTAAAACAACTTTGACCTTCTAGGGATCTACTTTTTAAACCTTCCATCCCCTGTAGTTATCAACTGTGTGTACCAGACCTCTAGAAATTGGTATGTTAAACTGAACCAACTTGATGGGAGTAACTATCCATGGGCTTGTTTCCCAAAGAAAAGTATTATTTAGAGTAGCAAAATTATAAGCCTACCTAGGCATGTTATAAAGCTGTTTGAAAAGTAATTCAGAGCAAGTTTTGTGATTATAAATGCAGTCTCAGACCACATTCTGCTTTAAAAGGTTGTAACAAATACAGATGAATTAAGAAGAAAAAAAAACATTATAAATATGTTTTTAAATCTCAGGGAAAAAATGGATACAATGAAAGAAGAGATGAACTATTTCAAAGGAAAAATAGAAACAATTAAAAAAAATCTTAAAGAAAAAGAATTCATTAGACAAACTCAGAGGAGAGTAGACCCTGCAGAAGAATCAGTAAACTTAAAGACAGGTCAATAGAAATTATCCAAACAGAAGCAGAGAAAAAAATATTTTTTAAAAAAGAGAGAGAGTATTAATGACCTGTGGGATGATAAACCACTTTAGCATGCAAGTACTTAGAATCCAGGAGGAGAGAATATATAGAATGGGTGGGGAGGGTAAATATAAAGAAATAATGACCAGATATTTTCCAATTTGCTGAAAATATACACCTACATACATAAGGAGGTCAACAACCACAAAAAGGATAAAGACAAAAAAAATCACACCTAGAAATATAACAAAGTGACAAAAACCAATGTTAAACAGAAAATCTTAAAAGCGAAGAAGACATATTTCAACCAGGAAAATAATTTTTTAAAAATACAGCTGACATTCTATCAGAAGTAATACAAAGCCAGATGTCAACGGAACTGCATCTTTAAAGTGTTGAAAGGAAAAAAGATACCTGTTAACTCAAAATTCTATATCTAGCCAAAAATCCTTCACAAATAAAATCTAAATAAAGATACTTTTAGATTAAAAAAACGTTGAAAGAATTTGATGCTAGAAAACGTGGATTACACAAAAAAAATGCTAAAGAAATTCCTTCAGAAGAAACTGATGCCAAACGAAAATCTGCATCTACAGGAAATACTGCACATTTGTGGGTTAAATATAAAAAGCTTTTTTCTCTTAGTTTGTTTAAAAGACAACTGACCATTTAAATCAAAATTATAAAAAAGTGTCATAGGGTTAGTAATATAGAAATAAATGACAGCAATAGAATGAAATACAAAAGAAGAGGCTCTGTAATGCGGTAAAATATTAATTTAAGGTAGACTTTGATGAGTTAGTAATTCATATTATAATTTCTAAAGTAATCACTAAACAAAATAAAGAGGTCGAGTTAAAAAGCTAATAGAACATATAAAACGGAATGCTGAAATATACTCAATTAATTCAAAGAACACAAAAAAGCAGAAAAAAATAAAGAATATTAGCTAGGGTAAACAGAAAACAATAAAAGAAAACAGGAGACTCAACACAATCTTATAAATAATTGTATAAAATGTAAGTGGACTAAATTTATAAACTAAATTGTAAAACGAGATAAAAAGATGAGATGAATTATATGTGTGAACAAGAGAAGCACTTCAAATATAAAGACATAAATAAGTTAAAAATAAAAAGATAGAAAAGCATGTGTCCAACTACAGGAGAGCTGGTGTGGCTATGATAGAATCAGAAAAATAGACTTCATGACAAAGAGTTTTATGAGAGATAAAAGTAACATCTCACGATGATAAAAAAGTCAATTCATCAGGAAGACATAACAGTTGAATATGTATGCACCTAATAATCGAGCTTCAAAACTTACTTCAGGGAGAAGTAAATGCATTCACAATCATGGCTGAGGAATTTAGCACTACTTTCTCAATAACTGATAGAACAAATAGACAAAAAAATTGGTAAGTCTATAAAAAATTTGAATAAAAGTATCAACCATCTTGACCTAATGGGCATTTATAGATATTCACACAAAAACTACAAAGACACATGGAATATTTGCCAAGATATACCATATGCTGAGGCATAAAATAAGTGTCAACACATTTAAATATTAAAATCATGAAGAGTATTTTCTTTGACCACAATAGAGTCAACTTAGAAATCAACTGCAAAGAGAAAGATCTTTAAAAAAAATTTCGTCTTTTTGGAACTTAAAAACACCCTCCTAAAAACACATTGGTCAAAGAAGAAATCATAAGATAATTAAGAAAATATTGTAACTAAATGATAATAAAGGCACAAAACATCAAAAATTTGTGAGATGCAGCTAAAGCAATGTTTAGACAGAAACTGACAGTTACAAATCAATGTTAGAAAAAAGAAGAGCAAATAAACCCAAGAAAGATGTGTAAATACACAGAGAAACAACTAAAAATACCAACAAATCTGAAAGTTGCTTTTAAGTAAAAATCAAAAGCTTTGAAAATACTGAGGAAGACTGGTGAAGAAAAATAAGGGGACACAAATTACTAATATTTTGAATGAAAGAGGAAAGATCAATAAAAAATCTTTCAAATAACAGAAGGAAAACGCAAGAATAATATGAACTTTATGCTAATAAATTTGACAACTTGGATAAAATAGACAAACTGCTTGAAGTACACAACTGGCCAAAAGTGAGAAAATGGAAAATCTGAATAGCCTTATATCTATTTTAAAAAATGAATTAATAATTTAAAATCTTCCTAAAAGAAAACTGTAGGCTTCCCAAAAGAAAACTAGAGGCTTTGTTGTTTAATTTTATCAAACATTTAATGTCAATATTTTTAAAACTCTTTCAGACAATAGACAAGTATGGGACACTTCCCAATTCATTTCATGAGCTCTACATAATGCTGATACCAAAACTTGACAAGTATATCTCAAGAAAAAACAATATATATACACACTAATAATTATTCTGAACGTACACACAACTGTCCTTAACAAAATATTAGCAAGTGGATCCAGCAAAACATAGGAAAGACTTGATTTTATAGGTTTATCATAGTAATTCAAGGGAAGTTCACATTAAAAAATCATTCAATATAATTCATCAATGAAAGGTTGAAAATCATATAAATATTTCAATTGGTATAGAAAAATAATTTCATAGAATTCTATACCCATTTATGATTTAAAATTATCTATCAGCAAGCCAATCATGACAGGGATTTTTCTTGACCTGATAAAGGACTTACATCCAGAATATACTAAGAAACCAACAATATATAGATAAATAGCACAATAAAAAATGACCAAATATTTGAACAGACGGCTCACTAATGAAGACATATGAATGGCTAATTAACACAAAAAAAAGAATTCAACATCTTTAGTCATTAGAGTAATGAAAATTAAAACTACAATGAAATAAAATTCCACACCCCCAGAAGGGCTAAAATTAAAACGACTAAAAATACAAAATGTGCCAAGGGTGTGGAACAACTGAGACTCTCATACATTGCTTGTGGGAATGTAGAAAAGTTCAACTATTATGATAAACAGTTTGGAAGTTTTTTACAGTTACACGTTTACCCCAAGAACCAGAATTCCACTTCTATTTACACAAGAGAAATAAAAAAGTTACAGCAGCTTTATTCATAGCAGCCCCAAATTTAAAACAAGTTAAATGTCCACCACCAAGAGAACTAATGAATTGTGGAATAATATCCACCAATAAAAAGGAATAAACAACTGACAAAGTTGACGAACTGGATGAATCTTTTAGACCCAAAGAAGTCAAACACAAATCATTTATATTGAAGTTCAAGAAAAAGCAAAACTAATGATTAAAGTATGATTAAATTCAGAACAGTAGTTTCTTAGGGTGTGCAGGTGTTGGAGATTGACTGGAAAAAAGCACAGTAGGAGCTTTTGGGAATGATGGAAATGCTCCATTTGGGAATGACGGAAATATTCCACATTGGGGTATTTTTCCCCCATGTTCTGGATTCTCCCTCAATTTCACTGCTACATCCTGAAAATGATTGTGAGTTAACCTTTCTTGTTGATTCAGTCTTAAACAAACCTTCTTCTAAATATATTGAACCACGAGAAGAAACATTAGATGGTTTGTTTTTCTTCTAAAGTAATTTTGAACTTTCTTTTACTTTTTAGTGTAGGAAACTACTATTAATTATACATTTTGAAGCTCTATAGAATTATAAATCTCAGCATAGTTTTTGAAAATAAAGTGATTTAAGTATTAAAAAACAGATTAAAAAATTTGCTGGTGTCACTATATGGTAGCAATTGAATCAACTGCTTACAAAGATAATCAAAAATAAATTTCCAAGAGTCAAACAAGTTGCAGCTCTCATGCGCCATCTTAATCAACTGATCCCTGCTCCTTCTCACTACCTCTCTGTCGTGTACAAATATCAACTAACATTATGCTCCAGGGGAGTTTAGTCTCCTTTCCTATCTAAAAATCAATGCTGCCATGAGTATCAGCCAGCAGAGGGCTCAATGAGTGAATTTCCAAGTCCTCACAAAATAGCTAAGAGCGCCTCTGTTAGTCGCCTTTGTTAAACATGTAATTTGCCTCTTAAATCTACACAGGCAGTGTAGCTGATTATTCTTATTAGATGTTAAACCTAACCACTACTTATGTTCATTCAAACAGTTCTCTTTTCACTTGCCACATATATCCAATTATTCACAGGCATTTTTAGTACCTGGGTGGACAAATGCTAGAATTTGAGAGTTGAAAGTCACCTCCAAGGTCATTCCTATGAGATCTTTCAGTTCAAGCCTCTTACCTAAGGGGCTCTTTCAATAGTGCTCCTGACACATAACTGGGTAACCTCTGCTTGTGGAAGGGAGACAAATAGATATCATCTGTGAGAGAATGCACTGCACAGATGCACAGTTCAATTATCAGGTACCAAAATCTCTTTTCCTGTAAATTCTATTCATTGACCCCAGTAATTCTCTCTGCACCTACACAAAGTAATTTCAATTCCTCTTCTAGTGGACAGCCCTTCACATATATAGAGCCTCCGGTCATGTCTTTGGATTTTGTTATCAGCCTCAGTTAACAATATAATTTCCTTTTCACGCATATCTACATGCAATTAGTTGTCTTTTTATTTAGATTTATTTCTTAATGAACTAGTTAACTGTGGTGATTCTCATCACTTTTGAAATTTGAATTTGCACGGCTAATCCTTCAAGTATTTATAATTTGGAAGTATAAGGACCTCCGAAGTCAGGAATAACTTTGTAATCTAACCCAATGCCTCTCAAACTCTAATGTGCATGGAATTACCCAGAATCTTATTAAAGTATAGTATCTGATTCAGCAGTTCTGAAGCAGAGCCTGAGAGTATACATTTTTAACAGGCTTCTTTGTTGCCGATCCACACGTCACATTTTAACAGGGTCCTAATAGAGTTTCTTACACAGATTTCATTAAGTTTCAAAAAATAGTATGCTTTTCTATACTATTGTGTTTTATATAAACACATAAATAAGGCAAAACACTAACACTAGCACATATGTATAAACAAGTGATACTGTTTAATGCAAGAACCTCAAATACGCAGGAAAAATTAGAGACTATTCCATTAGCTCTCCACTGTTAACAATTATCTGATGTATGGATGCTTTAAGCTAGGAAAAAAATATTCTCTCAAATAATCTTGGATTATTTAGAGGCCAATAATTGCTCAAACTTGTGCTGTAATGAAAACCACCAAAACTTTTCTGACCCTGTACCTGTTAATTAAGAGTCTGATTTCCATAGGCGGACTTTCTTTCCATTCTAGTGGCCAGCTCTCACTTTTGCCATCAAAAAGATGTCTCTATGTTTTCTCAAAGCTGCAAATGAATTTATTATCCAGAGAATTAGGCACATATACAAAGGAAACTTTCTCAAGTGTTACACCATAAATTTTCCACAGTGAGTCTATTTCAATATGGAATAAGTAACTTTCTCTTCTCTAAGGAAAGGATCATCCATTGCATAACAGTCATCATCTCATGCCTGGCTCTGTCATTTTGGATGTACTTGTTTTACTTAGTTTTCTACTAATTTACTAATAGGAATTACTATAATCTATGATTACATAAACTGTAATCACTACTATTTACTAGAATGCCTGGGAACTATATACAGAGATTTTGTTAATAACAACAATGACAAAACAGCTACTACTACCAGTTATTGAGTGCCTATCTCATGCAAAGTACTGTCACTGTTCATGCTTACAGGATTCTGAATGAGTAAGTGTAATTGACCCCATTATATAGATGAAGAAACAGAAGTTCGTAGATGTAAAATAGTTTGTTTGGGGTCACCTGAGTAGTAAATGGCAAAGTTGGGATTTAGAGCCAGAAGACTTTGGCTCCATGATCACGATACAACCCTGCCTGCCTTTGGAAGGGGTTTCATGTCAATGCATAAAAGATTTTGTTGAAGAAAGTAACTATAATAATCTTTAAAACTAAGAGATTCCATCAATCTAAATCCAAAATACATAAAAAAGACAAAAGGAGTATCTTCAGGACATAAACATAAGCCTTTTTAGGAACAGAGATCATTAAAAAGAATTTATGTCAAACACAACACTTTTAAGTACACAAAACAATTACTCCAGCTTTTAAGCTATTTAAATCACACATATATACTAAGTGGCAAAGAGTTTCCAACCAATTTAATGAATCCATAATACAGACGTTAGCGAACTAACAGCTCCTGTGTGGAGTTTAAGTTAGCAGTGGGCTGGCTTAGCTTTGTGGTTTGTTTTCCAAGACGTGATGATTCTTAATTTCAATTCTTTCAATGTTTACTTCTTTTTTTGTAAAAACTTTCAGTAAGAACCTGAAAATTACACTGTCACTGATCTTCCTTTACTTTCTGTAGTCATTGCCTCATCTCATGTCCAGAACTCCAGCTCAACTCAACCTGTGACTTCTCTACTCTAAAATTACGGATGAGGTGACACTCTAGTGGAGGTGATTAGAAGAACCAGAATGAACTTTTTCAGATAATGTGATAGTGAAGTAAAGGAAGAAATCTGATTAGGTATATAGAAATGCTTGAGATGAGAAAAGACAAGATATCTTATGTGTGGGGAGAAAAATTTGGAAGAATGTCAGGGAAATTAAATTAAAATATATTCCTTATAGGCTGTAACTATAAGTGACTAAATTGTGGTGCATATTTTAATGAGTCAGAACCTCTCAATGTCTAAGATGTTTCATGATAACATCCTAGTTTGTATTCCATTGTTCAAGTCCCTGGTCTACCAGTAAAGTCTATGTTAGTAAAATTAATTTCACTAAATGATAGCCTGATGGTGTCAAAAAGACATTGCAGGTTACAAATGTGGTTTGTAAACTTTGAGAATTTAGCTAATAACTTTCAAATTTTTTTTCACTAGTTTTAGCAAATATACTTAATATCAAATGTTCACATATGACACCCAGGTCACTTGTAAATCTGAGTGATGAGTGTGTTGAAGGGAAATAGACGATAAATATCTAACACAATTCTTATTGACGAACCCATTTGGCCTTTTTTTTTAGTTTACTCTCCTACTTTGCCTCACTTTAGTCCTCTAAGCAGACTGATGGAGAACACAATAACAACAGAAGATCCCTCCTTGACACCATGCATGTGTATCTAAACATACTTTTTACCAAAACATGACATATACTGGATCCCATACCTTACTAAGGGCAGAAGAGGACATTACAGCTGATTTTTTACCTAAACTTCTGCATACATTTACGGAAAACAAAATTTTCTCCATCTTAATTGCCTAAATATAATTCTCATTCACAGTCAACTTGGAAAAAATCTACAAGATTGCTAAAGAAAAATTTACAACAAACTACTGTACTGTTCAGGAGAGGCAGTACAAAGAAGTTCAACTGAGATATTAAAAGTCAAAACTCAACTGAGCCAACAATAGAATTCAAGACTCCTTTCCGACTTTCAGAGTCTAACTCAAGTGACACAGATCATCATAATCTCCTCATCATCTTCTGCACTTTGAAAACCCTCATCAGCCTGTGACCTGTGGAATTCATCATTGAGGTAGAAGATAAGGTTATGTCCCTAAGAATGGCCCACTGGGAAACGTTAGCTTTTAGGGGAGACTATGTGACTGACTTCTACAATCGAGTGAACAGTGTTGGATGACTTGAAGGCAGAGGAGATACGAATGTAATTTCCAAAGGATTGGTTTGTCCTCCAAATCCTAAGGGTTAACATTGTCAGCTGGCGAAATTTGGTTCAGGATATGCATGGTCATCTTCCACCAGTAACATAAGCATCATAAAGAACTGCGTCAAACCATTTATAACAAACATTCATGATTTAGCATCCCTCCTGTAAATAATTTAATCTAATTTAAAAAAAGGGGAAGCACTGTTTTCATTCAGGGAGAAAGTAAATTTTAGTATAAAATGAGAGGCAACTTTTTTATTGACACAGGAGTATGGACAAGTAAACAGGGGAAAAAACTGTATGGCTCACTGAGACTATCTTAAAATAGATATATAGGGTGAAAGATAGTGCATAACCACTTAGTTTGCTTAACGAAAATTTAAAATGTTTTCTTTTGTGTTTTGCTGAAGAATATTTAGAGCTTGTAAATATGCTGGAATAATACTCCAGGAAGCAGTCTTTCATTTATTCAGGAAACAGATAAACATGAGTGAAAGGAAAAATCTCGATACTCCTTTTAAACACATAGTTTATCCGGATTTACTGTCTAGTTGTATGAAAGGGGCATAGTTACAGACTATTTGGATCCACAACAATGGTGAACATATTTGTGGTCTTCACTCATAAAATGTGGTACATTTAATCTAACAGAAATTCACAGTGAGGGATTTAAAAAGAATTCCCAATGAATAAACAGGTCTTATCACAAATGTTTTTCTGAAATGAAAGCAATTGTGGTAGAAGGACATAATATAGAAATATATATTCACAATTCTCAAGGAGTCACAATAGATCAGTGTTTTTCAAACTGCAGTGTATGACCCATTAATTGAGGAGGAAATAAATCTAATAGGATGTGACCAGGTATTTTTCAATGGTACACAGTAGATAGAAGAGAATAGAATATATTGGAGGGCACTGCACATACTGAAGTATGAAACATTTAATAAAATCTCCATTTCATATTATATAGATATGCACACAAATCTATATATATTTACATATATATCTTTATGGCTACACACACGTGTTGGTATGTTTTTGTGTACTAGATTCTAATAAAAAATATTACATTTTTTGTGGCCCCTGGTCAAAATATTTGAAAACTGCTTCAATAAATAATATCAAAGCCAAGTTTTTATCACCAAACTGAAATCATATATCGTACTTTCCTTCAGGAAATTGTCTTAAAATTAACTGACCACCATTAGCTCTACAGACAGATCATATTACATATCATATAGTATTTTTGTAATACCACAGAAGCGTCACATGATCTAGAAAGAAAAGTTTGGGTGCTGCTCTCATACAAATATTTTGGTTTCCATATACAGTTTCTAATTTCTTCTAACTTCCTCAATGCTTTCTCTTTCATCTTTGTAAGGCATGCACAATTTTAAAGTCTGGTTGTTATAATAGGAAGCATTTAAGACCAAGTAAGACTTGGTCAAATGTCCACAAGCCTTCCTTGATATATTGGCCATCAATTAATTTTAGAGAAGCAGGATAGATTTACAGTCCCCATTTGACAAGGTGGAAAGCTATGAGGTCCAGAGAAACATCGGGAACAAGGTGGGTGTAGATGTTAAGTGAGGGGCCAAAAATGTTTTTGATGGGTGTTGGCTTGGAACAAGGAAAATAGAAACAATCCCAAAGAAATTTTTGAGATTTTGAATGCTGGAGAAAGCAGTAAATGAGCAAGCTAATAAATTAATAAATTACTATAGTAGGAGAAAATGTCTAGGGTCAGGGAATGAAACACTATCACTACTCCAAGGATAGAGCTTTTGGGAAAAAAAATTAAAACATGTTCAGGTTTTATTTTTCTAAGCCATTCAAAGGAGACATCTGGTCTCCTTACTAAGACTTCTCTTCCTGCCCTCTGCAATAGAAATCACACTCCTTCTTGCTGGCCTGGAGTTGTAATCAGACCACCTTCATATTATACAGACCCCAGAGAGTACTAACAACTTTTGATTACTGATAGGCTGGGAAGAATTCAAACCACTAATCCATTGTCTGTAAGTACTTTATTCTCATACCAAAGCCATAAACAATCTAATTCTGTAAAAGCTGACACATAATACCTAGTACAAAGAGAAGAACTTATGTTTAGTAGCATCCTGAGGAAAAGGAAGTACATAAACTCAACAAGGAAGCATCCGTGCGGTTCATTGGAGATCTGGGACGACATATCTGGGTATAATACTGGATAAACTGAGAAAATTAGGGCAATCATGGATCAAAAGTTACAACACAGCATTTTTGTGCATCACAGAGACCTTTCAGGGAAACTCCAGCTCAGCAATGAATCCATTTATCAGAGGGATAATGACCCAAAAACAGTCTTCTGGAGACAGTGTGGAAACTATTTCCTTTTCACAAGAAAGGCACCTGTGGAACTAATTAGGATGAAGTTCTTGTTTCAAAGTATGGGCTATAATCCTGTTGAGTGAATAACAGATTTACAAGACTGTAGTTCAGAATGAGAGAACTCAAATGACAGCGGCTGATGGACTCTAGCATGAAAATAAGAAGATTTGGAGAGATTCAGACTGATAGTCACTGAGATGTAGCAAGAGAAAATAGTAATTGTATCCAAGAACAATTCAAATAATGCAAGTCACTCTAGCCCCAAGTTCAATTAACACATGCCCCAAAGTGGAAAAGCGTCCCTGAAATGCATATCTCACTTATAGATTCAGGGAAAAGTTCCGAAAAGATGGTTTCCTCCAGGGAGTAAGCTAGGAAATTATGGTAGGTGGCTACATTTTTATTTCATACCTTTTAAGTTGGTAGTTTGCTTTTTTTTTAAAGCACATGCATGTATTAATTTAAAAATAGTATTTAAAGAGTATCACTCATTATATAAAAAAAGTAAGATATTTATTTTCTTCATTCAGAATGTAGAATAATTTTTTGTTTACAGATTTGTGTATACTGCTTGACTCTATGTATATAAGAATATGAAGAGGAATGATATTGGACATTTGTTATCATTTCATTGTCAGTTGAACAATAATGCAGAGATTTGATAGAACAACCCAACTGCCAATGCTTCTCATACCCAGACATAACAGGAGAGGAAATATAATGGAATCATACAACTATAGCCTGGAAAGAATCAGCAACCTTAGCGATCTACTGAAATCTAATTTATATGCATTTTTCTTTTATTGTGACTCTTGTGAGAAAGTCTCAAATTTTACTTAAAATTAATCTATTTATTAATCTAGCTTTATCTCTATTCTTACCTGACAGGGCTTCAAGAAAGCCAATCCTCACATACTTTCTTAGAGCTGTAAGTCTTCTGGAATGTACGCTTGTTTCTATCTCTGCCTTTACACTACCTCTGAGGCTTCAGTTCATCTTTGACAATGAAACCTTTGTGGAGTCATCAATGACCATCTTATAGTTAAATCTAACAAATAGCTTACACTCTTTACCATACATTGACTTGTCAGTATCATTTCACATTCTTGATTACTTCCTCCCTCCCTTTTGTATCACTTTCTTTCCCTGGTTCTGTGACAGCACTCCTTCCTGTTCTTTCTCCTAACTCTAGGGGCTTCTTGGTCTCGCATCTCTTCAATATTGAGGTTCCTCAGTTTTCTCTTATGGACTCTTTCCCTTTCATTTTACAGTCTCTTTCTGGATTGTGTCATGAACTCTATTGTCATGAACTTCAATTGCACCTGTATACTGAAAATTTCCAAATCAATATATCTAGGTCAAACCTTTTTTCAAACCTATTTTTCTAACTGCCTGCTACATACCTCTATTTGGATGTTCCACAAGTACTTCAAACTTGATATAGCTCAAACTTGTCTCAAGGTATTTCTTCAAACCCAATCCTTTCCATGTATTCATCTTTTCAGAGAATGGTACTGATAATCACTTAGATGTCTAACTTAGAAATATAATGCTTCCTCAGTCCTTTTTATTCATTCATTACATCAAATAAATTACTAAAATGTACAAATTCTATGACATCTACTTTTCTATGTTATTGCCACTTCCTTATCTCTTACGCAAATAAATGCACAGCCCTCTATCTCCATGCTCTCCTATGCTGCTTCTCTCTAAACAATTCTCCACATAGCAGCCGGAGTACTAAGTACACACACAAACACAAACACACACTCACAATCATGGCTCCCTTCTTAAAATCAATTAAGAGCTCCCTATTACTTTTAGGACAAAGGCAATGTCCTCACTGTGACTTAGCACATCATTATTATTTACCACCTTATTCCACTCTCACACTCAATTCAACACAATACTTCAGTCACTCAAAACATCAGTCTGTTACTCAATTACATGATGTCCTTACCCATGCTTCAGAATTTTCTCTAAAATACATATCTTTGACTTCTCATATGCCTGGTTTACTTCTATACATCATTTAGATTTTAGTGAAGACCTTATTCCCACTGGGAAGACTTCTCTGACCTCCATCCCTCCACCCAAGTCCATTTACCATCACTGCATCTATGTTTCCATGACAGATAACATTTTGTTGCACTCATCACACTTTATCACAATTCTCTCTTTACTTTTCTTTAAGCTTCATGAGGGCAATGACTGCATCTATTTTCTCTACCATTTTATTTCTACGTTCTAATGTAGTGACTAGCACAGATTTTGAGTTCAATAAACATTTTTAATTGCATATATAAATGAATGAATCATCATCGTCAATCCTAATGATGTCTTATTCTCAGAAATCCAAGGTACTTTGGCTACTCTTACAAGAATTTCCCTTATTATATGTGACTTTATTTAATCTATTTTAGTCATGTTTCAGAACACAAAATAATATTAGAATATGCTTGCTATCTTCTGATAAACTTTCCACTCAATGGACACTGTCAAAGTCATCAAAAATCTTCAAGACAATTATTCAAGAACTGGTTTTATCCTAATGGAAATGTTCGTAAGTATACATCAGGAGTTTATGTACTGCTTTGAAAAGGCAGACTAGTGCTGGGAATGAATCATTATCTTGACAAAGCTCAAAGTTCTTTATTAAGCTGTGCCAGGGAAGCCCCACATCCAGTGACAGATTTCATTAGCTGTACATCCGTTTTTGCTATCTTTGTAGAACACTGTTAAGTGCTATCCTAATAGACAAAAGTAGAAAATCAGAACATATGTTGTGAAATTAGCTGGAAGCTATATAAGCAACAATTTTTTTTTTCTGGATAAAGAGTTCTGGTTCAAAGACATAGTCTAAAAATGCTTTCATTAGTGTCTGGGAAGATGTAGGAAGACACTGAACGCATAGAACAAGAAGTGGATTCAACAAAAATGGAGCACTCAAAGAACAAGAAAGAGCTCTCAGAAAAGGCAAATAAAATTTCCAAAATAAAAATTCAATAGAATAGAGGAAAGTCACATTTAAGGAAATATTTTAGAAAAGGCAAAAATATATTAAAAAGATGAGATAAACAAGAACAAATATGTAATGCAGGAGGTCAAACAAGGAAGTCCATTATCGGATTAACCAGAGTTCAAGTCTAAGAGAATAGGGAAAAAAATGTAAGGGAAAAATTGTTGAAGAAATATTAAAACAGAATTTCCCAGGGCTAAGGGGAATGACTTTTCAATTGAAAGGGCCAATCAAGTGCCCAGCAAAAAGAAAGAAAAAAAAACTATCTCTAGATACATCTTTGTAAAATTTAACAACATCAAGTTCAAGGATGAGATCACAAATTCTTTTAAAAAGAAAAAAAATTGGTCACCAATGAAGGAACAAGAATCAGACTGGATTCTAGTAATACTGGAAGTATGAAAATAAATAGAGCAAAACCTTCAAAGCAACGGACTATAAAGGGAAAAAAATAGATTTCTATGCAAAATGAAACCATCAACTGAATACCAAGGTAGAATAAAGACACGTTTAGAGATGCAAGTATCAGGAAGTTTACCACCCCTGCTTCCTTTCTCAGGCAGTTAATCTTCCCATCCACATACAATTAAATCACTATTGTCATTCCCTCCCATTGATACCTTTGCAATTTCAAGCAGTATAACTAAACCTCCTTTTCAAACGTATGGATCACAGACAGTATGCACTGACTCCCCATTCTGTAGAATGAGAAAGGATGTTAATGCTCCCATCCTCTCCTTACCCCCACTTTTGCTCTACCCAAGCTTTGACCCTTAAATTTACTTTTGTATTTATATAGATTAGTTCCAAACTTTCAAACCTAATAAATATTATTACTATGATGCTGCTGCTGCAAACGTAGTCTGTTACAACCTGGAGTCATATACTAGGATTACATTCCATCCCCTATAAATCCAATAGCCCCTATATTTCTACGAGGAAAAGACCTTTATGTGTTATTTAGAATGAATTCTCCTTTTTTAACCTTCTATCAAATGCCTTTACCATACTCTCAATTTTGTACAAGTTGTTAATCATTTTTTATATTTTATAGATTCCTCCTATTTTCCATAGTCTTCCACTCAAAACTTTTTGTTCTCCTACTGCTCTCGAAGCCAGCAATTTAAGTATCATAGGGGACAGCATGTTCCTGTGCTTCTAAGTTAGACCACTCTTTTTTCTTTGATGTCATGTATTCATCTTTCTTGGTATAACCTCTTCTTATGGTATTATGATTTCAATTAACTTCCTATGAGGGCAAGATAGTAGGGGGAAAGGTCAGGAGCAGGGAGCAGAGAGAATGTTGATGGGGTAAATTAACTAAACTCTTCTTTCATAGCACGAAATCAAGACACAGTGTGTAAGGAGATTTTTTTTAAAAAAAAGACATCAACATATCATTTAAAAATAAGCATCAGAATTGCTAAACACAGAAACAGAACTGGTTGTCACTTGGGGACAGAGCCTGAGAGGAGGGAGGAGTTTGATAATAAATGCTTGCTTTTCAATAAACTTGTAATCATTAGTGCTGTTCACCAAATATTTCCAGTCTCTGTTTTCTTACTAGTCACAGCCAATGACTTGTGAGTGAAAGTGACATGTGTCACTTCCAGGTGGAGACTGTAGAGCCACTGCACAATCACCGCCCTCTCTCTTTTCCTCTGCAACATTAATCAGAAACTTTGGTGGCTGATCATCAGCCTGAGTCGCAGAATGAGAACACATGTCTCAGAGCTAGCCCCCAGCCAACTTGTGATAGATATGGAGCGTGAGCTAGAAATAAGCCTTTGCTATTATGAGCCGCTGCAATTTTGGAGTTGCTTTTCACTGCAGCAAAAGTTAGCAGAAGAATGCTATTTGATTTTTTTTTCAACATGCGCATGATTTACTTTAATAATAATACATTTTAAAACATCAAAAGACATAGCAAGCTTCTAATTTGTCCTAAGTAATATAAATATCTTGTTTTTTTAATGCATGAGAATGTCAAATTTATAAACTAAATAAAATTATTTTAATTCTCCGTCTCAGTGAGGTTCCCTCTCTGAATCTCAGAACATGGAAAATTGAGTGATTATTTTCTTTACTCTCCTGAGGTGGGTACCTAAGCAGAATCATTCTAGAGGCATAAGAGAGAAGCTAATTCACTAAGTATAACAGATGATTTAAGTCATTAGAGCTTAAATCCTGTGATAACCCAGTTGAAAATGTTGCTTGAACCATAGTCTCCATGAGAAGTTAGTAATAGTAACTCACGGAAGGACAACCAGCCAATCTTCAACATTGTTATACCAGAAAAAAGCATTAAGTAATTAAAACCACAACGATTAAGAGTTATTTTTTTGTATGTTAGTTTATATAAGGTACTGGTTCTTAAACTTTAGTGAGTATGGAGTGGGGGCCAGAAATTTGCACTTTAACAGGCACATGAAAAGATGCTGATGTGGGCAGTGCTTAGATGTGCTTTGAGAATATTGCCTTAATGTTTTACTACTTGCACATCAAAGTTCAAAAGATTGTTTACTTTCTCCCCCAAAGATCAATGAGTGATTAACTCTCTCTCAATGAACAAAATGGAAACTGGAAGTAAAAATCACAATTAAAATAGAATTAAATCCTCATTATCATGGAAGATTAACCATCTCAATAACTGTCATTAAGACCTAGCAGGAACCTGAAAGTTGTGCCTTGTCACGTCTCAGAACTCAGTGATTGGTAAGATGCCAGCTGGACAAAATTGTCATCTTCCCACCCGCACAGACACATCCAGGAAAGGCAGATAGGACTCAAAGAGAACGATTCTCCAAGCCAGACAAATTTCCAGAGACCCCAACACTACTCAAAAAGAGCACTCCATGAGACCACGTGATTTATATCCTCCAACCTCCTATGGACCTGCTGCCTCCTGCTGCCTAGTCACTTGCTTTGTTGCGTAAAAATTCGGAGATCTAGGCTCATCTTTGCTTTTGCCACATGATTCTGCAAATCAGTTAATCAGTTTCAGATCACAACAGGTGATCTGATAACTGTAAAGGTAGTCCCATTCTGTCAAAACTCATCTGTGCACACCCTTAGCTGTATTTAAGTCTTGTGCCCTATTTTGAAGGAAAAAAAAATCCCATAACCATTTGACCTTCTGTTTTTCCTACTTATTTTGACAGCAGAAAACCAAAAGCTAGCAACGGTTGCTAAAGAAGCAATATTGAAATGGAAGTATTAAAAAATGAGTGAAATCATTACTGAAAACATATCTTGTCCATTATCACCAAAAGTAAGTGAGTCAACATCCATGGCCACTGTTTACACTGGTTTGACCATCTTACTCCAGTTTTGGTGTCTAGTAATTTTGGTAGCCTAACTACAATCCTACTTACACTTTTCCCCTTCATTTTATAAATTATTGAGACTCAAAGCGTCCTCTTCAGCTCTGCCACTTGTAGCCTCATGTCTGAATGTAGTAGGGAACAAGATGGGCATTTGGTGGACAGCTAGAATGCACACTGTTTAATAAGTAAGTTCTGTTGCGCTACTGTGTCACAAAGCAAAACTTATCAAGTAGCCATGGAAAAACCAATGTTGTATTTAATATAGGATATTTTTCACTATACCAATACTGCCTGTGTTTGTTAAATTTCCCTTATGCAAGCAGTCTTTTCCATATTAGAAACACTAAACCTCAGAACTGATTAAATTTCCACTTCACTTTGGAGTAAAGAAGATCAGCATCAAATCTGCGGTCTTTTCCCGCTCACTGCCTAGGGTCTTAGCATTTGTACCCTGTGAACAAACCATATCCCTAGTATTTCGGTTTTCTACTCTTATTTGCCTTTGCTCCACTTTTTTTCACCTACCCATCGTTATTCTGTTAAATTGTATGCATTTTTGAGAGCCAATCAGGCTAAAAATGTATAAGTAATAAGTAGATAATAAATGACAAAAGAAAGAGAGATAGAAAAGGCAATGTTATCTACAGTGTAGATGCACCATGAACTGTGAAGGAAGCTCAAGACCGTGGCACTGCAGCATGGAAGTGAGCTCCTGCCCAGTTGAAACAAGCAGCTCAGCACGTCCTGTGACTGATCTTCTGTCACTAAGATAATGGGAGGACAGAGGTGTTACTCTCTATAGTTCTTAAGTTATTAACACTTTTAACCCCTTCAGTTTTTATGAATATCATAAGAGTTGCCTACTAATAAAAGTAATTATGGTTAAGAAAATTTGAATTTATTAATCAAGGCACTATATTGCGTGCTGCAGGGGTGGAGACTTCCACAGGAGCTGGGCAGAGGTGGGGGCAGGAAATGTGGGCAGTGGTTTAGAACTCCAGTTTCAGACACAGGCCAACTTGGATTTGAATCTTTTCTACTGGTGTCACCTTGGTCACTTACTGTCTCAGCCTCAATTTCCCTTATCTATAAAATAGGAATAATGCGGCATTTACCTCTGCATTCTTTACAGATTTGACTTGACACAAAGGCATTAGAAAACTTAGTACAGAATGTTTTCCATTCACTTTTAGTTGATTCTTACTATCATAGTTCCTTCCCTAAGAAGCTTAAGATTTAGAGAGCAATAAGTCATGTACACAAGATGATAGTTGAAGGGCATATGTAATAAATGCTGTGAAAGTGACATATGCAAAGTGCTGTTGGGTCAGGGTTGCCAAGAGAGAAATGATCGAAGTCAGAGACCCAGCTGTGGGGTCAGCTTGGAGAAAAGCCTCTAGTGATTAGGTAGCCAGTGTGTTTGAGAACATATAATAAAGGTATGTCAGGACTAAGAGTAGAAAGACAAATTGGAATAGACTGTACAATCTCAAAGTAAAATGAAAATGCTGTCAAGAAGAAACTAATAATGAGAACACTTCTTTTGCAAAGGAGTCTGTCTGTGAAAAAGAATATGCTCTTTATGTTGTCACCAATTAGGATATGAAGCTATGCGATAGCTCATCTCATAACAACTAGCATTTATTGTGGAACTAATATGTGTCAGAAGTCTGTGAGAAACATAACAATCCTACGGGGTAAGAATTATCCCCATTTTCCAGGGCAGATGAGGCTTAATAAGCTTAAGTACTTTGATTAAAGTCACTTAGCAAATGGTGACATGGAGATGCTTCCTGGCTACAAAGTCCATGCTCCAAAGCCTGTGATCTTTTCACTGTCATCTTTTGCCTCTCTACATTATTGCATCTTAATGGGATCCTTTTTGATTGTGTCAAAAATGTGGTTTGGTTGTTTTCACGGAGAGTGGGCTCCTCATATAGGATTTTACATTAATTCTCTGAAAGAGGCATAAGGTGAACTTGAAGAAATAAGATTACAGGCATTATTTTCCAGAAGAACCAGGTGACATAACACACCAGCAGTATCTCATACGAGGAGTGGTTGCCCCCACACTCATGAGGTAACAAATAACTCAATAGTTTCTGTTCTCGTGATTGCAGCTCATGATAGTGTGCTAATTGCTATGAAGTCTCTGCTAAATTGGAAACACATCTTGGCAGCATTCTGAAGAATACATACAAAGTTCTTCAATGTGGGGAAAAAAATGAAGAAAATAATTTATAAGCAAAGAGGATAAGTGATAACCTTACAATGTTTGCTTTTCTAAATTTTCTAATTTATATTTAATTTGAATTATAACAGTTGTATGTGACTTGTCCAACAATGACTAAGCTCTAATGAGAAATAAAAATAATTCAAGTACCACTAAAGATTACCCAACAATTTCCATTACGTTATAACATAAATAATGGTAGTCTTGCCCAAATAGCATTTCCAAATAGCAACTATAGGAAAACAGACAACTGAGGCCATTTTGCATTAAAGAGACTATAATCAATGGAGAAAAACAATCAAAAAGAACTTTCCAAGAGACTGTATGGTATCTATTAGTGTCACTTGCCACGTTTTGCTTCTCCATCTTCTAGACACATACTAGTGCTGTACTTCCCGATCCTCTTATTGCTGTGTTGGACCATAAGATTTATTCTGGTCAATGAATCAAGAACAGAGGTGTAAAGTGAGTCACTTTCAGACCAGAGCATTTCGTTATTTGTTCAAGACCCCCAGAGTTCTCTCTCCCTCTATCCCACTGACTGGCAGACTTCGAGACAGTGGCTGCTCCATCAACTTGGGTTCTGGAGTGAGGGGATACAGAGCATGGGTTTTAGTCAACCTGCAACAGACATGTAGCATGAGAGAGAATTAAGCCTTTATAGCTGTGAGTCACTAAGATTTTGTGGTTGTAACTGTAACATATCATAGTCCAGTACTGTCCAACGACTTAAAATGTAAGATACGTAATTTTAATTTTTCTAGTACCCACATTTAAAAATGCAAAAAGATACAGGTGAAATTAATTTTGCTAATATTTTATTTAACTCAATAGTTACAAAATATCACATGTGCACTTAAAAATGAAAAAGAAACAGGTGAAATTAATCCTAGTCACATTTCAAGTGCTCAATAGCCACAAATGTCAAGCCACCACTGTATCCGGCAGAGTAGACTTTGCTTATTATGGTGATACAGACAATATATACTACCTAATTAATCACTGAGATTTCCTAAAGAGACACATGTATACAACAGTAGGACAAATGGCTTAGAAATAAAAGCCAATTGGTAAATTCTGGTTTGCTTTAAGACGGCAATGGGTTATCCTAGTGGGTATGTCATCTGGGCAGTGTGAAAACACAGAACAAAGAAAGCACAGAACATTAGGAATATAAATGTGGTTCCAATTATCCTTGACTTTGCCAGTTCCTGAAAAGAGAAGAGTAGAAGGGTCAGCTATTCCTTGAAATATCCACAGTTGGTCCTCAAGAGACCAAATCATATAAATGATTTTTTTTTTAAAGTTTGGAAGATATATGTGAAAGAGATATCATCAAACATCTACTACTCATTGGGTCTTGGAGTTGAGAAAAAAAATATAAACAATGAAGAGAGTTTTAAATATATCTAAAGTAATCAAGAGTGAATGAAATATAAGAACAGAGTAAAAGCTTTGGGATTTTTAACAAGTAATGATCATTAGTCACATTTGGAAGTATAGCTTTGGTGAATTCATGAATTAAGGGATCAAATTAAAGGAAATTCAAAAGAAGCCTAGTGAAGAGGAAATTGAAGCAATGAGTGAAAGAAAATAGTCATACTAAGGAGAAATATGCTTCTTAAAACAGAGCTCCACTTTTGCCAAAGAGCCTAGGGAAACTTAATAAGAGCAAACAGTCATTTGTGGGTCTGTGTGAAGCTAATAATGAAATGCAGGATTTTACAAGGAGATGAGTGGCATGAGGGCAAAAAAGAGCGAAGGACTTAGACAAGGATCAAATACCCTATATGGAGGCTTAAGGGAATAAAATGTAAGGTAGAGCTTTAGATTGGCTGCCAATCAAAGGTGAAATCTTTGATCTATCGAGAATTACATGTTTAAATAATTGGTTACCTTGACTTTGAATGAAAGGAAGCATGGGATTTATAGATAGTTGGAAGTTTAGCTAGAATAAAGGAAATGAGAACTTGACTGACTAATAACATGATTTCTTTAGAAATGTGCATGTACTTTTTCACACAGGTAAAAATAAATAGTTTTTAGGAAAAATAAAAGTGAATCAAAATCAAGCCCATTATATGAACTAGAAATAGCTTAAAAAGGAAGAAATATTGAATTTTTTCTTAAAATTGAATGGCATAAAGGCTTGCGCTTTTAAACATCCTAGAGAATAAGCAATAATATGAAATTACAGAAAAGTTTTTGCAATACAAATCACAGCACCATGTTATTTTGCTTATATACTGTTTTTCTAAGTTTATACCAAACTTCAAAATACTTGAAAATATCAAGGTTTCCAAGTACTCTAAATTTTCTCACCTATTTTCCCACATATATCTTGACATCAAGGTGTTTGGAAAAATATCAGTAGCAATAAAAAAATGATGAAGGCAAAATAAAATAATTCTCTAATTTATATGCCTAAGCATAAAATTTATGACATCTATGTTAGTTTCAAGAAAATGAAATGTCACAAAAGTTTGGCATAGAATTTTTCTACTAGGGTCCCATTCTGTGTTAAAAGTGAAAAGCAGTGTAGATCACAGAAATCAAAAACAATAGCGAGGATTTGGGAAGAAAACAAGATTTTGAAAGGTTCAAAAAAGCTGGAGAACTGAAAGGTTATGTCAATTAAGGCAAAGCCCAAGACAATCAAAAATACTTTAGAAACCTAATCTTGGAAAAAGAGCCTCAAGCAGTAAAAAGAATTTCAACGAAAACCAAAGAATATTTTAAATATAATTATACATTAAGCAACTGACAAAAGAAAAGTGATGAAGTGTAAAGAGTCAGTCTATGAAGTAATTATTTAGACTCTATCTTCAGACTTAAAGCAAAAGAGCAGGCATTTGCTTAACATCAAATCAGATTTATGAATAGAAAGGTGAGAAATTAAAGAACCAGTAGATTAACACCTTAAGTGACAATTAACTCAATAATGTTTTCTCTGCTGATAAAAGGCTAACACCAGCGGCTCTCAGTCAAAAGAGCTAAATTAAGCAAAGATGATAGAAATCCTTAATTCATTCAGATGGTTAAATATCTGGAAGTAATCCAACTAAACTCACCTCTGGAAATTACTCTTACAAATAGCTCTTGTGTGTGAGGATAATATCCACTACTGTTCAGCAGAGAATATTTTTCCCTTAGGTGAGGTCAGCTTCTGTTCCATTCACTCCTCTACTCTCTCTCTCTTTATTATGCAGGATGACAGTACATTAAACCCATGAGTGTCCTTTATTCCTTCCCCTCTCTCATGACCCAGCATGGATGAGGAGAGCTGGTTCAGAAGGAAGGGTAGGCTCCAGGCATAGAGGAAGTAAGCTAGCCCAGGCTTTGGAGTCAAAGAGGCCTGGGCTTAAATTACTCCAGAACCACCACCTACTAGCAAGTTGTTTAACCTCTATGATGTTTACTTTCCTCATTTACCAAATGGGGATAGTAATACCCACCTCACAAAGTTATTGCGAGAATTAGAGCTAACAATGCGGATAAAGCACCTAATGAATCTTGGCACATATAGTGTTCAATAAGTTACTTTCATTGTTAAAATATGAGTCCAAATCCTGATCTGTCATTAGAAGCTCTGTGACTATACTCTGGAACCAGGCAGAAGGGTGTTCTAATCCTGGCTCTGTCATTCACTAGCTTTGTGACTAGAGTACTTTCTAAAGTGTATCTAACTCCTAACTTATGAAATACCTATCTCTCAAGGTTGCCGTAAGTTTTGGGGATATTATAAATACAATATCTGTCATGAATTCAATGAGTAGTTGTTAACTACTAGCTACACGGTCTCCTTATCTGATTTGTTTCTTTGTCTCACACCATCAGAATGTGTTTATTCTCAATGCATCTCTCGTTACATGGTGGAGTAATTCCTACCCCTCTCTGGGCTAAACGCCCACAATTCCCTAGAACCTCCTTAGGCTCTTGCATACGTTAACTTCTATCATTCCTTGTTACACCTGGTCGTTTCTAGTATCATCTCTCTATTCCTGCTCTCAGGCTACAGAAGGATGCTATCAACGAAAGTGTCCATATAAATGAAATGAGTCCTGAGTTTCCTTTCAAGCTTTATATTTAATAATGCTAGTTGTAAACTTAGCTCTGCATAAGCATATGCTTTAAATTCAAGTTGGCACTTCTTTCTATGTATGGGTTACCTGAAACCATCTCTGTGTTTTGTTTCCTAACAAACCACACCTAGGGCTGCTCCAGGTATATTTCACATCAAGCTTGCAGTCTCCAGCACATCATCACAACTCCAGGATTTCCCATTTGCATTTCTTTCCCTCCACTTCTGATGGCAAACTTAAACTTGCCCTTCCAAACCAGATCATACGTAACACCCATGATGTCCTCCTCAACTCCCACAAACACCCTGCTTGTCTTGGCCTCTGAATTTCCAGTCAGTATTGCCATAAAAGCACTGACCACACTGCCTTACGATTTGTTCAATGTTTTGCTGACCTACATAGCCATGTGTTGGTCTTTGAAGAGAGGAATAATGTCCTATTCATCTTCTTAACTCCAGCATTAAGCACAGTACCTTGCTTTCAGCATGGGCTTTTAAAATGTTTAATAATTAAATAGACTATCACTCCTCTTACTTCAATGAAATGACCATGGTTATTAGCAATAAGTTCCCACATTTACTCATTCCCATCTCAACATAATTTTGCATCTATTCCTATCATATAAGTCTAAGTACAAAGAGAATGCAGTAGAATATTAAGAGATCAAGCAGAATTTTTCCCAATAAATGCAAGGAAACCTAAATATTAAGAAATATGTTAGTACAATTCACCAGAATTAAAGATCTAAAGTGAAAAAATCATATGAATATTGTTACGAACAGATAAAAAATTTTATAGTATACTAGATTTTGTGCAAATCAAAATCCACTCTTGATGATAATTACGCTTCCTAATAACAAGGGATAGAGAATTATTAATGTGATGAAATATATTTACCTGAAATCATAAGCCCACAATATGAATTTCATGAGTTCACACTACAAATATTCCCATTAGTGTCAGAATAAAGATAGTGAGGTTCACTCTTACACGTATTTTTGTCATAGGTAAGGAGGTACTATCCAACACAATTAGATAGGGAAAAGAAATAAAAATGGGAAGGGAGGTGGGGAAAATATCATTTGACATTAGTATAATTATTTTATCTGGAAACCAAAATAAAATCAATGACTGAGTGAAAAATTAATATGCAAAAATCAATAGCTTTCATACATGCACACAAAAGCCATTTATGCTGAATAAAGAAAGAAAATACTCCATTTAAATAGTGCAAAATATCAAAGATATAGGAATAAATTAATAAGAAATGCACAAGTTCTAAATGAGGAAAAGTTTGTAAAACCTCTGAGAGACAAAGAAGCACACTAACACAAATAGAAACCCTATTCTTGGCAAGGAAGATAATAATCATTTAAGTAGATGTAGTCTCTAAGTTAATGTATCTAATTAACATGTTTTAATAAAAATATCCAACAGAATTTTTGCAAACTACACAGACTATTCTAAAGACCACATAGAAGAGTAAACAATCCATGCTAGCTAGTGAAAAATAAACAGTAATGAGAAAGGATTATCTATATTAGATATAAAAATATATTATTAGCCTATAATGATTAAAATATTTCTGTCCTAGCAGAAAAGTTGAAAGAGAGAGAAATCAAATCAAATTGAAACCCTATAAATAAGTCACATATGAAAACTTGGCAAATGATCAGTGACATATATGATGAGAATGACATTTCAAGTCAGTGAAGAAAATATGCATCATTAAACGAATAGTACTGGGACAATCTGGGAAACTATCTGAAAAAAAAGTTAGGCACAACTTCATATTTTAAAACAAAATACAATTTTTCTGAATTAAAGATTTAGATGTAAAAATAAATAAATAAAATTACTCAAAAAACCAGCAGAGAATTTTTAGACATAATTTAGAACAAGGAATGACTTTCCAACTTACACAGATCTCAAAAGCAATAAAAGAAAAATTGATAAATCTGACTACATAGAGTTATATGGTTCTCCAAAGGGGGAAAAAACTCCATGAACAAAGTCAGAAGATGAAAAGTAAATGAGGGGACATCAGCATCATGGTGGAGTGAGTTGTTCCCATTGTCTCTTCCCTCTGAGATACAACTAAATGGACACCCATTAACCAACACAGGATACCCTACACAACGCAAGAGGACACCTGAGAGATCCACCCAGCTATACATCTGAAGGTGGGTGGACTGGATGCCTGGGAAGCAGTGGAACTAGGGGAGAGCCCCTCCTCCTCTCCCTGGTGGCAGGGATCCAGGTCATGAATCATCACACAGCAGCCAGTGTGACTGTGAGTGGAGGCGGGGGCAGACTGGCCTGTGCCCAAATTCCTGAGGAGCAGTAGTAGCCCCGCTTGCAGGAGCATCCACCATGCCATGGCAGCCTTGCCCATGAGAATGTTCCTTGTCAAGAGGTGGTGGCTTGGCCCATGCTAAGGTGACATGACTGAGGAGCTGCCCCACCCATGCAAGCATGACTCACATACCAAGTGCAGTGGCCCAGCCTGCATGAACACAGAGCAGCTGATGAGCACAACTACAAGCAGACAGGGCTGGAACCAAGAAAACAACTCCTGCCCCACCCTAAATGGTGGCAGGTGGAATCTGTGACCAGGAACAATAGGAACCACAGCAGAACTGGTGATCCAGCTTCAGTGGCAGCAATCCCAACACCAGCTCCGAGGGCAGCAGAGGCTTCATACAAGTCGCCAGGTGCTCAGGTCCCCACCAGCAACAGTGGTCCATGAACCCAGCACCTCTGGCAGTGGTGCAACCAGCAGTCCAAGACAACCTGGGAACAGCAGTGCAAGTGGTGCATAGGACAGCACATTTGAGCCTGCACAGAGCCAGTGCAGGAACACAAGACCCAGGTGACCAGAACAAAACTAACCAAAGCCATACCCAAAAAAGAGAAGGTGAATACTACCACAAATGTGCCAGCAAAGGATCACTTCATCAAACACCACTAAGACCTACAGTAACAAGGCAGAACAGAAGGAAAATTATAACTTTCCAAAAAGCAAATTTGAAGTCACAAGTTTACAACCTGACAGAGAATTCAAAATAGCAGTCATAAAGAAACTAAATGAGTAACAAGAAAACTCAGAAAGACAGTTCAATGAGATCAGGAATAAAATTAATGAACAGAACAAATATTTCACAAAAGACATTGAAGTTCTAAAAAAAAAAAGAAAGAACCAAACAGAAATTCTGGATATGAAGAACACAATTAATTAGATAAAAAATAATGTAGAAAGCATAAAAATGGAGTAGACTTTATAGAGGAGAGAATTAGTGACCTCAGAGATAGAAACATAGAAATGCTTCAAGTAGAGGAGAGAGAACCAGGATTTGTAAAAAATGTAGAAATTCTTAGAAAAAGATCTGACTCAATTAGGAAAAGTAACATAAGGATTATAGGGATCCTAAAGGGAGAAGAGAGGGAGAAAGGAGCAAAGAGCTTGTTCAAAGAAATAGCAGCTGAGAACTTCCCAAACCTGAGGAAAGAATTGGACTTACAAGTATATGAAGCCAATAGAACTCTTAGTTACATCAATGCAAAAAGATCTTCTCCAAGGCATATGATATTAAAACAGTTAAGTCAATGAAAAAGAAAAAATATTAAGGGCAGCATGAGAGAAGAGCATAATCTACAAAGGAATCCCTGTCAGGCTTTCAGCAGATTTCTCAGCAGAAACCTTACAGGCTAGGAGAGAATAGAATGATATATTCAAAATATTGAAAGACAAAAACTATAAGCAAAGAATACTCTATCCAGGGAAATTATCCTTCAGATATGATGGAGAAATAAAAGCTTTTCCAGATAATCAAAAGCTGAGGGAGTTCATCTCCATGAGACCTGCCTTACAAGAAATGATGAAGGGAGCCTTCCTAACTGAAAGGTTTATAAAGCTTTGAGCAAGGAGATAAATACACAGACAAAATTAGAAAATGGCAGTCCTTTATCAGAATAGGTTAGCAAACACTTAATTATAATGTAAGGGATAAAGAGAAAGATAACATCAAAAACAACTATAAACACTTCAATTTGGCCACAAACAACTCAAAAAATAATAATTTGTGACAAAAATATAGAAGAGAAAGAGGACAGTGACGGAACCTGCATAGGCTAGTAGACATAAGAGGCTATCAGAAAATGGACTATATCATCTATGAGGTTTTTTATACAAGGCTTATGGTAAACACAATACAAAAAATCAGAACAGCATCACAAAGCATAAATAAAGAGAAAATTGAGAAAACTCTCACAGAAAACCACCAAACTGAAATGGTAGTCAGAAATATAAGGGAAAAGAAACAACGGAAATACAGAACAACTGAAAAACCAGAGATAAAATGGCAATATTAAGACCTCATATATCAATAATCACTCTAAATGTAAATTGATTGAATTCAATAATCTAAAGACACAGAGTGGCTGGATGGATTAAAAAACAAGACCCAACAATAAGCTGTCTCCAGGAAACACATCTCAGCTCTAAAAACAAACAGAGGCTCAGAATGAAGGGGTGGAAGATGATACTCCAGGCAAATGGCATGAAAAAGAAAGTGGATGTCGCCATACTTATATCAGACAAAGCAGACATCAAGATAAAAAACATGCTGAGAGATAATGATGGACATGATATAATGATAAAAGGGACATTGTGCCAAGAAGACAGAACACTTATTAATACATACACACCTAATACAGGAACACCAAATTATATAAAGCAACTATTAACAAACCTAAAGGGAGAAACTGACAGCAACACAACCATACTAAAGGACCACTTCCACACTCCATTTACATCAATAGATAGACCATCCAGACATAAAATCAAAGAGGCAATAATGGATTTAAGTGAAACACTAGACCAGATGGACTTAATAGCTATATACAGAACATCCCATCCAAAAACAACAGAATATACATTCTTCTCAAGTGTACATGGAACATTCCCACAGATAAATCATATGTTGGGAAATAAGGCAAGCCTTAATAAATGTAACAAGATTGAAATCATATCAAGCATCTTTTACAACCACCATGCTACAAAACTAGAAAATCAACTATAAGAAAAAAGTTGGGAAAGTGACAAATATGTGGAGACTAAACAACATGCTACTGAACAGCCATTGGATCAATGAAAAAATCAAAGGAGAAATAAAAAATACTTGGAGACAAATGAAAATGAAAACAAAACATCAATTTTACGGGATGCTGCAAAAGTGGTCCTAAGAGGGAAATTTATAGCCATACAGACCTACTTCAACAAACAACAAAAACCTCAAATAAGTAATCTTGAACTACACCTAAAAGAACCAGAAAAAGAAGAACAAACAAAGCCCAAAGTCAGGAGAAGAAGGAAAATAATAAAAATCAGAGCAGAAATAAATGAAATAGAGACTAAGAAAACAATAGAAAAGATCAATGAAACTAAGAGCTAGTTCTTTGAGAATATAAACAAAATTGGCAAACCCTTAGTCAGATCCACTAAGAAAAAAAGAGAGAAGACATAAATAAATAAAACTAGAAATGAAAGAGGAGAACTTACAATGAATACTACAGAAATACAAAGGATTATGAGAATACTATGAAAATCTATATGTCAACAAATGGGATAAGCTAGAAGAAATGCATAAATTCTTAGAATCATACAACCTCCCAAAACTGAATCAAGAAATGGAGAATCTGAATAGGTCAATCACATGTAAAGAGATTGAAATGGTAATAACAAACTTCCCAAAAAGCACAGGTCCAGATGGCTTCTTTGGTGAATTCTACCAAACATTCAAAGAAGACTTAATACCTATCCTTCTCAAAGTATTTTGAAATATTGAAGATGTCAGGACACTTCCTAACTCATTCCACAAGGTCAATATTACCCTGATACCAAAGCCAGACAAGGACAACACAAAAAAGGAAAATTACAGGCCAATATCACTGATGAACATAGATGCAAAAATTCTCAACCAAATATTAGCAAATTGAATACAGCCAACACATTAAAAGGATCATACACCATGATCAAGTATGATTTATTCCAAGGACGCAGGGATGGCTCAACATCTGCAAACCAATCAATGTGATGCACCAAATTAACAAAATGAGGAATAAAAATCAAATGATCATTTCAATACATACAGAGAAAGCATTTAACATGATCCAACATCCATGTGTGATAAAAACTCTCAATAAAATGGGTTTAGAAGGAAAGTTCCTGAACATAAAATAGGCCACATATGACAAACCCACAGCCAACATCATACTTAGTGAAAAACTGAAAGCCATCCCTCTGAGAACAAGAACAAGACAAGGGTGCCAACTCTCAGCACTCTTACACAACCAACTACTGGAAGTTTTTGCCAGAGTAATTAGACAAGAAAAAGAAATAAAATAGATCCAAATTGGAAAAGAAGTAAAACTCTCACTGTTCATGGATGGCATGGTTCTTCATATAGAAAACCCTAAAAAATCCACCATAAAACTATTAGAAATAATCAATAACTACAGGAATGTTTCAGAGAACAAAATCAACATACAAAAATCAGTTGTATTTCTACATAATAATAATGAAATCACAGAAGTCAAGAATACAATCCCACTTACAATCACAACAGAAAGAATAAAATATCGAGGAATAAATTTAACCAAGGAGGTGAAAGACTTATACACCAAAAGCTTTAAGACATTATTGAAAGAAATCAAAGAACACATAAAGAAATAGAAAGATATTCCATGCTCACGGATTGGAAGAATAAACATAGTTAAAATGTCCATATTACCTAAAGCAATGTACAGATTCAACTCAATCCCAATAAGAACCCCAATGACATTCTTCATGAAATAGAACAAAGAATCCTAAAATTTATATGGAACAACAAAAGATTCCAAATAGCCAAAGCAATTCCTGAGAAAAAAGAACACAGCTGGAGGCATGACAATCCCCGAGTTCAAAATATACTACAAAGCTATAGAAATCAAAACAGCATGGTACTGGTATAAAAACAGACATACAGATCAATGGAACAAAATTGAAAGCCCAGAAATAAAACCACACATCTATGGACACTTAATCTTCAACAAAGGAGCCAAGAACATACACTAAGAGCGACGAAAGTCTCTTCAATAAATGGTGTTGGGAAAACTTGACATCCACATACAAAAGAATGAAAGTAGACTAGTATCTTATACCATACACAAATATTAACTCAAAATGGATTAAAGACTTGAATGTAAGATCTGAAACCATAAAACTCCTGGATGACTATATCGGCAGTACACTCTTTGACAGTGGCCTTAGCAACATCTTTTCAAATACCATGTCTACTCTGGCAAGGGAAACAAAAGAAAAAATAAACAAATGGGACTACATCAGACTAAAAATATTTTGTAAGACAAAGGAAACCACAAACAAAAAAGGAAATCTTTTAAAATACAACCCATTGACTGGGAGAAAATATTTGCAAATCCTATATCTAACAAGAGGTTAATATTCAAAATATATAAAGAACTTGTACAACTCAACAACAAAAAAATGAAACACCCCAATCAAAAATTGGGCAGAGGATATGAACAGACATTTTTCCAAAGAAGATATACAGATGGCCAAGAGGTACATGAAAAGATGTTCAATATCACTAATTATTAGAGTAATGCAAATCAAAACTACAATGAGATATCATCTTACACCCAGCAGAATGGCTACAATTAACAAGACAAGAAATTAAAAAATGTTGGAGGGCCAGCCCTGTGGCGCAGCAGTTAAGTGCGCACTTTCCGCTTCGGCAGCCCAGGGTTCGCCAGTTCTGATTCTGGGTGTGGACATGTCACTGCTTGACAGGCCATGCTGTGGTGGGCATCCCACATATAAAGTAGAGGAAGATGGGCACGGATGTTAGCTCAGGGCCAGTCTTCCTCAGCAAAAAGAGGAGGGTTGGCAGCAGTTAGCTCAGGGCTAATCTTCCTCAAAAAAAAAAAATAATATTGGAAAAGATGTGGAGATAAGGGAACTCTCATACACTGCTGGTGGGAATACAAACTGGTGCAGCCACTATGGAAAACAGTATGGAGATTTCTCAGAAAATTTAAAATAGAAATACCATACAATCCAGCTATCCCACTACTGGGTATTTACCCAAAGAACATGAAATCAACAATTCAAAGAGACTTATGCAGCCCTCTGCTCATTGCAGCATTATTCACGATAGCCAAGACATGGAAGCCACCGAAGTGTCCATAAATGGATGAATGGAAAAACAAGATGTGGCATCTACTTACAATGGAATACTATTCAGCCATAAAAGAGACAAAATCATGCCATTTGTGACAACATGGATGGACCTTGAGGGTATTATATTAAGTGAAATAAGCCAGACAGAGAAAGACAAATACCATATGATTTCACTCATATGTGGAAGATTAACAAATACATGGATAAGGAGAACAGATTAGTGCTTACCAGAGGGGAAGGGGGTGAGGGGTGGGCAAAAGGAGTAAAGGGACATATATGTATGGTGACAGATAAAATCTAGACTATTGGTGGTGAACATGGTACAGTCTATACAGAAACTGATGTATAATAATGTACACTTGAAATTTATACAATGTTATAAGCCAATACAATCTCAGTGAAATAATTTAAAAGTAATTTTAAATTAAATAAATAAATGGGGAAAATATTTTCAACTCACATCAAACACACGCACAGTCACATATATATACCTTTATGATATGTAAACTACATCTATATAAAAAACTATAACTATATATATACATACATATATAATAATTACAGTTACAGTTGTAAATACTTAAATAATTATATGTAATTAAATAATTATATGTAATACATATAAATATTTATAATGATATATAACTTTGAAATAAACCATCACAAGACCCATAACCCACTAAGAAAATAATGAGCAAAGCATATGGACTGTTTACCTACAAGGAAAAATATTAACATACGGCTCTTAGAAAAGGACACTGTATCTCAGTCATATTAACAGAAATTTAAGTTAAAACTAAAATGAGATATTTTTTAACCCATTAGTTTGGCAAAAATAAACTTGCCTGGCAACATACCACATTGGGTCCAGTGTCTATAAAGGCAGTTGAAGAGGCAGCTGGTGGGAGTGTGACCAGTACAGCTTTCAATGAAGGTAGCTTAATAACATCTTTCAAGATTAAAAATATACATATCCTTTGATCTGACATTTCTAATTTCAAGTATTTATTTTTCATGTGAGCAAAATGATGCTTCTATAGGGTATACATTGTAGTGCTGGGTATTTATCCAAAGAACATGAAATCAACAATTCATGAAGATAGAGCACAGTCTAACTGTCCATCAGTGTGAAGCAGATTAAATAAGATATGGCACATTCATATAATGGAATTCCATAAGTTTTAAAAAGAATAAGGTAATGCTATAGACATGATGATGATGACATAGATAGACAGATAGATGACAGATAATTGCAGGAGCAAAGTATAAAACAAAAAAGTGTCTATTATTCTCCTGATTCTATTTTAAAATTCACATATGTATAATCATACATATGTTTAGTAAGATATAGACTGTATATGGAAGGATAAAAAGAAAACTGATCACAGTGATTGTCCGCAGGGTGGAGAAAAGGATGGCTAGGTGACAGGACACATAAGAGATTAACTTTTCACTGTACACCCTGTTGTACTTTTGAATTTTGTACTATGGGTATATATTAGCTCATGAAAATAAACAAAAAACTATTTTAAATATTTAAAGTAAGAGATATCCCTTCTCCTCAATACTTCACTTCCCACCTCTTTTCTAGGAATCATCCTCCTGCTGCCTCCCTTCTTTCTCTTTCTTCCCAGCATCTTCGAATTTAGCCTCTCCTTTCTCTCTGTTTAAATATAATAAATCTTCATAGAGAAGAATTGCAAAAATGCAAAGAAAGATTCATGCATTTATTCATATTATTTTCTGTCTGTTATTTTAGTTTTTATTCCTCCATTAAGAAAATATTTTTAACTGCATATTCCATGCTGAACACTGTGTTAGATTCTACAGACACAATAGGGAAAGGACCAAGGTCTGTGTTCTCATGGAGCTTTCAGACTAATGTTGGAGACAAAAAATCAGGCAGTAATGGAATAATGCGATAAGTCTTATAACACAGAATATGCAGGACAATATGAGAGCTTATAGAAGGGACATCTCACACATACTTTGGATATCCATAAAGTGATTCCCAGAGAAAGTAACATTTAAGCTACACACGAAAGATGAGTAGAAAGGAATGGGTTATGAGAATGAGTTGCATTCAAGGAAACAATTTTGAGCATATACTTAGGAGAAAGAACCCACTGGTCTTTTTGAAAAAAGTTTGAAGTGGATGAAACTTCAACAAGGGCTTATAAAGAGTTTGATAAAGGATGGATATTTGAAAACAGAAAGACTGGAGAGAGGAAGACCAGTTAGGAGAAAATGGCAGCAAGTCCATTCAAATATGATAATAACAGCAAATTGAAAAGATAGGGAAAACTAAATAGATTCCATTGATTTTGAGGAGTTCAAATACACGAGATTTGCTAATTTATTAGATATTGGAGATGAGAAAGAAAAGGAGTTAAGAATTATTCTAAATTTCTCTGCTAGAGCAGCATGGTATGGCAATATTCATTAGGATAAGAAACACAAAGAACTAGAGTTATGGAGAAAATCTTTAAATTCAGTGTTCTACACACAGAGTTTGGGGTGTCTGAAAGATTTCCCAGTACAGCTGTCCATTAACCACTTGAATATGCTGGTCTGCAGATTATGGAGATTGACCTACGCTGGAGATATAGATGTGAAAGTCATAATTATAAAAGTTGAAATTTAAGCCACGGAAGTGGACATGATTACTCCAGGAAAATGCACAAATGGAGAAAAGAGGCTTTAAAGTAATGTCATGAAGGAAACCATGATTTATTGGGTAAGAGAGGATAAAATATTTGAAACAGAGAAGAGAGGAAAGAAAAGTTAGAAAACAAGGAGACTGTAGCATTACAGAAGGCAAAGGAAGAGAAGTTTAAATAAGAAAGAAGCAGACTGTGTGTGTCAAATACAGTTGAGGGAACAAATAAGGATGAAAAATTAAATCACTGGATTTGGAACAAGCAGTTTCATCAGTGAGTTATATGTGCAGGATTCATATCGCATTTGGTTGAGGAATAAGTGAGAGTGGTGAGAAGTTTGTCCCTTCTTCTTTCTCCAACTAAGGCCTCCATAACTCTCCTGTTCTAACTCCTGAATTCCCTCCTCATTACTTCATTTAAGCACCACAAGCTGGCAGTGGAAGAGCAAGGAAAATTATAAGAGGTAAGGGGGAGTCATACATAATGATAAAGGGATCAATACTTTAAGAAGACATACAGTTCTTAATATCCGTGCCTAACAATAGAGTGTCAAAATACATGAGGCAAAAACCGAGAGAACTTCAAGGAGAAAGAGAGGAATCCACTATTATCATTGAAGACTGTAACATGCCTCTATCAGAAATGGACAGATCTAGCAGGCAGATAAACAACAAGGATACAGTTGTACTCAACAGGACCAACAATCAACTCGATATAATTGATAGATATAGACTACTTGATCCAGTAACAGCAGATTGCACATTTTTCTAAAGATCACATGGAGCATTCACCAAGATAGACCACATTCTGCACCATAAAACACACCTTAACACATTTAAAAGAATAGAAATCATACAATGTCTGCTTTCAGACCACAATGGAATGAAATTAGAAATCAATAACAGAAATATAGCCAAAAACCTCCAAAATACTTGGAGATTAAAAAATATATAGATAACACATGGGCCAAAGAAAAAAAATCTCAAGAAAAGTTAAAAAGTATTTTGATTTAAATAAAAATATAACATCAAAATTTATGGGATGCAGTGAAAGTAATACTTAGAGCAAAATTTATAGCATTGAATGAATATGTTTAAAAAGAAAACAGATGTAAAATCAATAATCTAAGCTTCCCCCTTAAGAAACTGGAAAAAGAAGAGCAAATTAAGTCCAAGTAAGCAGAAGAGAAACATAATAAAATTAGAGCCAAATCAAAGAAATTTTAAACAGGAAATCAATAGAGAAATTCAACAAAACCAAAAGCTGGTTCTTTGAAAAGATAAGAAAATTGATAAGCCTCTAGCCAGGCTAACTAGAAAAAAAGAGAGAAGACATAAATTACTGATATCAGATAAGAAAAAGCTGAAATCATTATAATTCCTATGGACATTAAATGAATAAAAAGTAATATTATGATCAACTCTGTGTCCACAAATTTGATAACCTAGGTGAATTTCTTAAAGACAAAATTTCTAAAATTTCTTTCTTAAAAGATACAATCTGCCAAAATTTACTCAAGATGAGAAGGATAATCTGAATAGGCCTATATCTATTACAGAAATTGAATCAATACCTTCCAAAATAGAAAGCAACAGGTCCAGAAGTATTCATTGGTGAATTTTACCAAAAAATAAAGGAAGAAATCATACCAACTCTCTATAATCTCTTTCAAAAGGCAGAAGCAGAGGGAATACTTCCTAACTCATTCTGACACCAGAATTACCTGAATACCAAAATTAGACAAAGATATTATAAGAAAACTACAGACTAATATCTCTCATGAACATGGATACAAAATCCTCAAAAATATATTAGCAAATTGAATCCAACTACGTATAATA